>NW_020837990.1:2344169-2628039 GCF_003676395.1 Aethalodelphis obliquidens
CCCCCTCCCCCTCTATATAAAATGTGTATATATATATATTCTACAGCTATATCTATCTTCATAAATTTTATCTGTCTCCTCAGGCAAAGGAAAAATAAACAAATGGGACCTAATTAAATTTAAAAGCTTTTGTACCACAAAGGAAGCCACTGATAAAATGAAAACACAATCTACTGAATGGCAGAAAATATTTGCAATTGATATGAACAATAAGGGGTTAATATCCAAAATATATAAACATCTCATACAACTCAATATCAAAAACCCCCAAACAACCTGATTAAAAAATGGGCAGAAGACCTGAATAGACATTTTTCCAAAGAAGACATTCAGATGACCAACAGGTACATGAAACAATGCTCAACGTTGCTAATCATCAGAGAAATTCAGATCAAAACCACAGTGGAATGTCACCTTACACCTGTCAGAATGGCTGTTGTCAAAAAGACCCCAAATAACAAATGTTGGCAAGGATGTGGACAAAAGGGAACACTGGTACACTGTTGGTGGGAATGTAAATTAGTGCAGCCACTATGGAAAACAGTATGGAGGTTCCTCAGAAAAGCTAAAAATAGAATTACCATATGATCAGCAATTCCACTCCTGGGTATATATCTAAAGAAAATGAAAACACTAATTCGAAGAGATACATGTACCCCAGTGTTCATAGCAGCATTATTTACAATAGACAAGATACAAAAGCAACCTAAGTGTCCATCAGAAATTGAATGGATAAAGAAGGTGTGATACACACACTCTATGGAATATTACTCAGCCATAAAAAATGAAATTTTGCCATTTGCAACAACATGGATGGAACTGAGGGTATTATGCTTAGTGAAATAAGTCAGACAGAGAAAGAAAAATAGTGTATCTTATCACTTATATGTGGGATCTAAAAAATGAAACAAACAGTATAACAAACAGACTCGCAGGTATAGAGAACAGACTAGTGGTTACTAGTGGGGAGAGGGAAGGAGGGGAGGGGCAAGATAGGGGTAGGGGATTAAGAGGTACAAACTACTATATATAAAATAAGGTACAGGGATATATTGTATAGCACGTGGACTATAGCCAATATTTTATAACTTTAAATGGAGTATAATCTATACAAATATTGAATCACTATGTTATACACCTGAAACTAATATAATACTGTAAATCCGTTATACCTTGATGAAAAAAATTTGAGATGGTGGTGAGGATATGTAAAGGTATGTATTTTGAGCATAGTCATCTATTCTGAGGGAATCCACTGAGTATCATTTTAGTGCTTGCTTCAGTTCAACCAGCCTATAGTTTCATATACATATGGATGTGGGTGGTATTATACAGGGTAGTATTAAAGAGAAGTGAAATACTAAAAGGCCAAAGATGGAATATTTAGTAGGAAAAGTGGTATTATCAAGCAAGGGACCCTGTCTAATACAGAGTCTAGATTTTGGAAAAAAGATTGAAGTGGGTCTTTTAAAGCTAAAAGGTGTCCGTTTCTGCCTTATATTAGGAGAGCACTGTTTTTGAGTGATGCTGATTTCTTGGGGATGCCTGGGCTACTGCATATGTGGGTACCTGCTTCAAGACCACGGCGGCCAGTTGCCTTGGCTCTGTACATGATACACTGCCATCACGTTATTCACTTGTTCAGGGTCAGTCAGCAGGTTAAGTGGCCAGTTTAAAACTTAACAGAGGGAGCCTGTGGCACCTAACGTAGGATTGAGAAGTCCTGAGTTCTAGTTTTGGTAATGCCATGCCCTTAGCTCTGTGAACCTTGGGCTCACATGATACTTGTCTAGGACTTAGTTTCCTAATTTGTAAAAAGGCAGGGTGGGCCTAGATCTGTGAAAACCACCTCATATTCCACTGTAGGTTCTGCTGAGGCATTTAAGAGTAACCACAGTGCCCTAGCCCACCCTGTCTGAACTCCCATCCAACAAGACTATCTCCGCATGTCTCTTATTTTACATAGGTGGGGGGGGGGGGTTCTTCCCCAGAGTTTCTTTAAAGAAAGGTTCTCACTCTTAAAAAAGTGACCTTTAAGATTCCTTCCAGCTCAAACATTCTAGAAAAACTAGTTTGAAACTACTTAACCTAATTATTATTTTAAAAATCAATTATAGTCTGACTGAAAACATCATATTCTGAATGGAAGGAGAGAAGAGTGTGAGTTTCAGTTTTTTTCTTCTAGCTTTTTAAGACTGGTTTGTTGACTTGCCAGTGTGAAAATCTGGGAGCCTGAGGTTACCTGTGAATTCATGTTTTCGAATCCTGATCTTAGCCTGAGAAACAAAAACGGATAGAAGACATCCTTTTCACCAGAGAAAATAACCTCTCACTATGATTTCCTTTGGTAAATATCATTTTGAAGAAAGATGGCATCATTTCTTTCGAAAGTTCTCCCTTCATCATTACTCAGAGTGTATTTCCATTGAGCTCCTTGGAAAAAATAAAAGAAAGTGAAAGAAAATCACAAAGAGTATATCCATGTAGAGTACCTAGTGTCCCATCTGAGCTTCTGGGAGGTATAAATACTCCTAGCCAGGCCACATGACTGTGCTGTACTCCTCTGCCTACAGCTCCAAGATCAATGAGGCTGTCAGCATATGTGTGTTTTATGAAGTCAGCTAAATGGAATTTGTGCGTATCAGGCTACTAGTGATTTGGCAACAAATACTATGTATGTTGCAGAAGTCATTGATTCTCTTTCATGGAAATTTGAGGTCCACTTTTCTGCCCAAATGCTTCATCCCATCTTCAGGCAAATCCCATGAAGGTGAGTGTTCTCCTTAGGCATCTCCTAATATCTTAACCTTGCCAGATTCTCCTTGAGGTTTTCTCTAGTGGGTTTGTTTATATCTCCATAGCTCTAGAGGGGACTTTCACAGTTCTATCTAAAGACCCTAGGGGTACTCTTCCAAATGGGATGCAGATGAGAGCATCAGGAAGGCTTCATATGGCTTAGCGCTGCCTTGGGTAAGTGCTGGCTTCTCTTTTTTTATGTTTAAAAAAATTATTTTTATTTTTTAATTTAAACAATTTCAGTTTTTTATTTTAATTTTTAAATTTAATTAATTTTCTTTTTTATTTTTTTACGCATGTGTGTGCTCTTGTGTTCTCTTGCTGTATTACAAACCACCCCAAAACTTGGTGACTGAAACAGTGACAATCATTATTTTGCTTATGGCTCTGCAACTTGGGCAGCTGGGTGAGGTTACCTGGGCCTCTTCTCTGCTCCACACAGACATCTGGAGGCCTCCGCTGGGCTGACATGAATAGCAAGGCGCTGGAGCAGCTCAGGCTGAGCAGGAAGCCCTTTCTCTCTACGTTCTCTAAGGGTCGTTCCACAGGGCCTCTCTTGTATGGTGGTCTCAAGGTAGTTCAACCTCTTAAATGGTAGCTCAGGGCTCCCAAAGCTACTGTTCCATGAGGCCTGGGTTGAAGCTAAGAAACTTCTTACGACCTGGCTGCAGAGCTCTGTTTTTCAGGCAAGTCTCTATGACTAGACTGTGTTCAAGGGGAGGGAAATTAGTCTCCAGCTCTCAGTGGTAGTAACAAAGAATTGGCACAGCACCTAGTGTGTTATGTAAGTCTCCCTCAGTGTTCACAACCACCTTGGATGAGAATGTTACAGATGAGTTAACTGACCTCTGATGGCTCAGGTAACTTGCCTGGGCCACTCAGGTGGCAAATGGCAGAGTCAGGATTCAAACCTTGGATTCTGGTCTTGTTAGAAGAGACAAGGTCTTTTGTTCAATGTCTGTAATTTACAAATAGGAAAATCAAACAAACTGAGACCCAAAGAAAGGAAAGGAAAGCCTGCTTGGTATCACACATTTTATCAGCAGTTAGGATAACCTATGCCCAGTCAGTTAAGCAAACCCAATGAGTGCAGGCCACTTTGGCAGCGCTCCAAGGGAGGGGCTTTGAAAGGGTTAATTGAGGCAGATCTTTCAAGGCTGGATGTTTTTAGATGAGGTAATGCTATGGATGGTCAACAGACACCAGTGTTGCTACACTGTCCAACATGTCAATTCCAGGAAACTATAGGAATGCTTCAGACAGATGCCCAGATGACTTTGACCTCAAGCTGAGGTACTTGGGGTGAAATTGTTTCACGTTGAGGTCTAAAATTCTGTCATGTTCTGTTTAAATGTATTTTAAGTGGTTGCATGAACTAGGATTTGAAAGTCCAAATGGATAATATATCTTTAAAAGAAGGAAGTTTTTTTTTTTCTGTCTTGCGTTAAAGAGGCTTGCCATTGCCTTTAGATCCGTCATCAGTTACCTGTTAGGTGGGAGGAGAGGAGTCCCTTTTGTTGTAAAGGGGAATTAAGCTTTTTTGATCATAGAAGATAGACTTGTGTCATCCTGTTGATACAGATGCACACGATGGGTCTATGGTCTCTCTCTTTATGCAATTAAATGATGATGAAAAGCAATTTATTCTTTCAAAGAAACAAGGTAGAAGCCTAGATAGTATGTATGGACACGGCAAGCAGAGAGAGAGAGAGAGAAGAGAGCCAGAGAGCCAGACAGCCTCTGGCTATCCGATGACTTCTTTTAGGGAAAAAAATCTATAAGAGAAGAAATATTGCTATGGTTTCTACACCTGCTGAAATTGTCAAAAACTCCAGAAACAGACCATTGAGGAGGTCCAAATTCAAATTAAGAAATCCATTTGTAATTACTTTAATTTTTAATTTAAAAAATTTTAAATTATTGTTTGGCTGCATTGGGTCTTCGTTGCTGCGCATGGGCTTTCTCTAGTTGTGGCGGGGGGGGGCTACTCTTCGTTGCGGTGTGTGGACCTCTCATTGCGGTGGCTTCTCTTGTTGCGGAGCACAGGCTCTAGGCGTGTGGACTTCAGTAGTTGTGGCACGCGGGCTCAGTAGTTGTGGCTCGTGGGCTCTAGAGCGCAGGCTAAGTAGTTGTGGCGCACGGGCTTAGTTGCTACGCGGCATGTGGGATCTTCCTGAAGCAGGGCTCAAACCCGTGTCCCCTGCATTGGCAGGCGGATTCTTAACACTGCGCCACCAGGGAAGTCCCCCATTTGTAGTTACTATGTAAACTTGGGAAGAAGTTGAAATAAATCAATGTTTGGAGTAGTTAACAAATAGTGTGTAAGGTATCTAAATGTATGAAAGGGTTTGTGGTAAGTGCATGTGTATTTCAGTGTGTAAATTTCTTCCTGTCTACCTAAAAGTGTTGTTAATCTAGTTTTTTGTAAATAATTAATGGTGCAAATTAGTTTTTGCTCCATTTTTTCAACAGACTACTCATTTTTTCAAAAAAGGATGGATGAGGAGGAAAATACCCTGCTTGCCTTTAATCACAATGGGAAACCATGAAATTTGAACGATAAAAACCAAAGCTTACACACTGCAGGAGACTTGTAGTTGTTTACTTCAATTGCAGGCCAGATACACAAGGAAAAAAAGGCCACCCCACAAAGCAAGCCCATAAAGAGATGGTTGTCATCATGCTTTTCGTTAAGTCAGTCCTCATCTTTTTGCAAGCCCCAGAGCATCGTCTGAGGAGATCACTTACCTTCTTTAGGTGGGACCTGTGTGGAGGGCGGGGATGGAGAGAGTAAAGGAGGAGGGAGTAGAATTACTGTACAGAGAGAATTCACCTTGGCACCTAGAGCTTCTGGTAGCCAAAATGAATTTCCTTACCCTTTAAAAAAAATCTATAAAACTATTAAAACTAGTAAGACTTCAGAATCTCTAGAGAATTAGTTTTTGGAAGTTTTTCCTTTTGAAAACTGAGTTAATGCTTTCCTTTAGCTCCAGTCTAATGCACTCTCCAGCTACAAAGTTAGGACACAAAGTCTTTGGGGGATTGTGGACTTTGTGGGAGTCTGCTGTTCTAGCCATGGGGCCATCTCGGGTAGCAGGTTACTGCGTGGCTCAAGGCGCAAGGCACCATTCTCAGCCAACACTGACCCCACTGGTTGGATGTCAGAGGTTCTTCAGCTCTTTTTCTGAGGGTGAGGTGACATTTTCCCCCAATAGCCTACCTACCCGCTCCAGACACACAGAGATACACTCTGCCAACACTCCCACTGGGAAAACTGTCAAACAAGCATACTGTACAATCACATAACTCTTCGCACTGAAAATTAGACTTATATGAAGAATACATTTTTATCATTTTTACCCTTACATTTCTAAGAAGGATATATTCTGATGAGCCTGAAGGAGAGAAAATGGGCACAATTTGGGTACATACAGTTTCACTCACAGCTTTCACACACGTCCTATGTCCAGCACTTCTGGGCTTGGCTGGGCAGTGGGTGTTGGCCTTCGTTTCTTTGTGGAAATCATTGGCTCTTCCTCTTGTTCCTCCTTTAACTTTCACATCCTCTTGACAAGGCTGACACTTTAATTCCCAAGCCCTCAGTGTGAGTGAGTTAGGGAGGAAGGGTCAGAGCCGGCAGTGGCCTCTGGACTGTTGAGTTTTGCGGATGGTTTCACCTGCCTTCACCCACTGAAGCCGTGTTATTTTCACCTACCTTTATCTTTGCAAAGGCTGGAGAGCTTTTACTCTGCACTTTGAGAGTTATCATCCCTGCTTTTCAAAAAAAAAAAAACCCAGAATATCCAACAAGAAGCTCCCATCCAGATGATTATGGGTGTATTTATTTATTTTGGCTCTGAGGACCACACATCTTTGCCCCGTGTCATATTCATTTGTAACTGGAATGTTCTAGAGTTTGGTTCTCCCCTCTGACACCCAGAGCAGTGCCTTGAACAGAAATATTGTTCCTAGAGGGAAGAGATAGTAGGTTTTTTGTACACTTTCAAATAGTTGACCCTAATTGTCCCCAGAAGGCCATTGAGGGCAGTGTTTATGCTCTGGGAGCTATAGGAAGGAGGCCTTATCATGCTCTCCCATTAACACACCTGCCAGGTGGTTTGTTGTCAGTTGTGTTCATATTGTTTTCTAAGAAGCCAGGTGCCCCTGTACGGTGTCCCAAAAAGCTGCTGGGAGGAGGGGCGCAAGGAAAGTGCAACTCGTGGGAACTTTGTGCCTCTCTCCTGCTTCAATGAGAGGAGACCTCCTTTATCTTTTTATGTATGTATTTGGAAAAAAGGGTTTAGCTGTGTTTTTTTTTTTTAAGTTTAGAAACTATCATAATGTGAAATAAGTTTGGAATTCACAGCCCTTAGCCCCAAGGTCATGAGACAGAACAGGAATGTTTCGTGAGTGGAGATGAAGCCTTTACCAAAGGATGTCATGCGAGTCCTCAGCAGATGGGTCGGTCCTGGCAGTGAGGCAGCTGAGCTACCGCTCACCTGGGTCTGTGTGTTGGGGCTTGGGGTGGAGGTGGTGGAATTTTGTGAATTCTGATAGAAACAGGTTTGAGGAAAGAGACCTGCTCCCTATCACATTACTTTTGCCCCTTCCATCCTCTTTGGACCACACACCTGCCTCTGCTGCTTCCACACTCCCTCCATTTGTGATGGGCAAGTATGTTGACCGGGTTCTGAGACTTTCCGGAACAGCTAAACGTGATTATAAAGGACTTTGCCACAGTGAAATAATTGTATATAAAGAATTCTCCTTCCAACCAGGGTTAAGTGATGTGCCTCCGTCCTAGGGCTTATGAAACCATTCAGTCAGTGTTGCTTGAGGAAAATCGTAAGAGGAATCAGTTAATTGAATTCCATTCTTTGTAAGACTTTTAATCCCATAACATTATTGAAAGGCAATTAGGATGGAAGATCTAATTTTCCTCTTTGAGGCATTTTGGGTCAGTTTGTTCCTAATGGGCTTGACTAGGACACAAGGAGTATTGCCACATTCAAAAAAAAAAAAAAACTAAAAACGGGGCAGCTCTCTCCTCTGCTGGATAATTGGACAGTTAGATGGTAAAAAATTACATCTCTGAGATTTCTTTTTCCCTCTAAATGTATAATGCGGAGAGGCAATTTAATGGAAAGGGCTTCTCTAAATTTCACGTGTAGCTCTTGCCAAGGATTTTAGCGTCAAGCTGGATGGATCTTCCCAAGACGATGTGAATTAAGAATGTCCTTTCTTGCAGTACATTCCCTTTACCTCCCCAGAAACCTGTGTCATCTTTGGCTTCAGTCTACTTTATTGCTCTTGTAATCTCGTTAGGTTTCCTTCCTTTCCCCCTACACCTCCATCAGGGGTCTGGCTGATGAACCAATGGCAGATTTCTGTGCTTGTGCCAACACTGAACTCCTGGAGGGTGGCGGGCAAGAGGAGAACTCTGGTTGCCACCAGGATGAGCCATGTCCTAGTGATGGGCTCTCCTTGCTGGTTTTGGACCAAGAATCTGGCTGTGTAAGGAACAATAATGCCTCTGAAGATAAATGCTGACTTAGGTTCCACAAGAGAACTAGTTTAACCTGAAGCCTTTTCCGTCTCTTGATTAAATTCATGCTCAGTGTGAAGGAGGCCAAGAGTCTCACTGTAAGCCAAACTGGCAGAAGTTGCCTTTTCTCCCCATTCTTGATGGTGTCTTTAATTTTATACCTGATGGGTTTGGTAGTTTTCTCTGTCTCACTCTCCTTCTCCCTCTCCACCCCCCATATACATGTACCTATGTATGGATATACATATATATATATATAAATAAATAATATATAAATATTCTCTTATCCAGCCTCCAGTGAACTTACTAAACAGACCAAGGCTCCCCTTCTCTGTAATACGTACTGTGTTAAATCGATGCAAATCTAACATAGTGCAGTCAGCTCACTTTTCCATCAGCTGAGTACCCAAGAACTAGTGGTGTTTGTTACCAGGTCTGTTTCTGCCAATTTTACTTGTTATTCTATAGATATAATTTAATTATATGTTATATGAACTGTTTCTTTGAAAACTAAGTTGAATGCTTTGGAAAGACTTGGGAAAATAGTCACTAGAACTTTGTTCTTGAATTAAGTATGGTAAAGACAACTATAAAAAACAGGAATATCTTAAATATCTAGAAGAATCCTAGATTTAAAAAAAAATAAATTTATTTATTTATTTTTGGCTGCGTTGGGTCTTTGTTGCTGCGCGCGGCTTTCTCTAGTTGTGGCGAGCGGGGGCTACTCTTCGTTGCAGCGCGCGGGCTTCTCATCGCGGTGGCTTCTCTTGTTGTGGAGCACGGGCTCTAGGCGCGCGGGCTTCAGTAGTTGCAGCACACGGGCCCTAGAGCGCGCAGGCTTAGCTGTTCCATGGCATGTGGGATCTTCCCGGACCAGGGCTCAAACCCATGTCCCCTGCATTGGCAGGCGGATTCTTAACCACTGTGCCACCCGGGAAGCCCAGAAGGTATGTTAATTAGAGTGACTTTAGCAATCATTTCGTTATGTATATGTGTATCAAAGCATGTTGTACACCTTAAGTATATATAATTTGAATAAACAAATATCCCCGAGTGATAACAATGTGGAACCAAAGTTGAGAATCATTGCATCAACGGGTCACAATGTGAAGTTCGAAAATCACTACTCTTAACTGCTGAAATTCTAATGATATCTGTAGGTTACTTCATAGTATTGTGCCCATGTTAATTTTTTTGTTTCATTTATTGGATTATGGTTAGGTGATATTAATATTACAGGAAGCTAGGTGAACATTGCAACCCTTCTGTAAGTTCAAAATTATTTCAAAATAAAAATGTTTTAAAAAAAGAATTCCTCAAAGAAATAATTTAGATGTTCAACAGGAAATGGACAAAAATTTAAATAAGCATTTCTTAAAAGAGGACATCCAAATGGCCAGTAGATCTATGAAAACATACTTAACTTCATTCGTCACCAGGAAAATAAACATTAAAACCACAATGAATTGCTATTGCACACCCCCCAAGAAAGGTTAAATAAAGAAGACAGAAAACGCCAAGTGATGGTGCAGAAGTGAAGCGACTGGAACTCTAAAACCTACTTACTGATGGGGATGTAAGTTAGTGCAACTATCTGGGAAAACTGTTTGCCATATCAGTTAGAGCTGCACATACACATACCCTATGACCTGGAAATTCTACCCCTAGGTATACACTAACAGAAATGGGCATGTATTCAATAAAAGACATACTCAAGAACATTCATTCATTTGGCATCTTTTGTAATAGCCAAAGCCTAAAAATAACCCAAATATCCACCCAGAATACAATGGATAAATACACTGCTGTGTAATCATACTATGAAATACTCAGCAGCAAGTATGAATGAAATATAACCACATGAGACAACATGGATGAGTCTCTGAAAAATGACGTTGAATGAAAGAAGCCGGTCACAAAAAGATGCATTCTGCAAAATTCAATTTACATGGAGTACAAAAACAGAACTAAACTATAATGCCTGGTTTCCCTTATGGGGATATTGACTGGTCAGGGCCAGAAGGGGGTCCTGGTGATGTTCTGTTTCTTATTCTGGGCATTAGTTGGATGGTGCAAAGTTATTAGACTCTATACTTTGAATTTCTGTCTTTTTCTATATAGATCATACTTCAGGAAAAAGTTTAAACAAAACGAAGTGCATGGTTTTCTCCTATTATTCAGTAATTTGCATTGACTTTCTCTGTGACCTACCAAACCAAGGCTCACTTTCCTACCCACACACGGCACATGCCCTCTTTAGCATCTTAACTCGTGCAGTTTCCTCTTATCGAAATATCCTTCATCCTCCACATGGCTTGTCTGGTAAAGCATATCTCTTTTACACAGAGTGACTATATGCACCAATTTACACAATGCGGTCCTGGATGAAATTTTTGCCCTGGAGTAATTATTTAAAAATATCGGGACTTCCCTGGCGGCGTAGTGGTTAAGAATCTGCCTGCCAATGCAGGGGACACGGGTTTGAGCCCTGGTCCGGGAAGATCCCACATGCCGTGGAACAGCTAAGCCTGCGCGCTCTAGGGCCCGTGTGCTGCAACTACTGAAGCCTGCGCGCCTAGAGCCCGGGCTCCACGACAAGAGAAGCCACCGCAATGAGAAGCTCGCGCGCTGCAACTAGAGAAAACCTGCGCAGCAACAGAGACCCAACGCGGCCAAAAATAAAATAAAATAAATAAATCTATTTAAAAAATTCCTTCTCATATAATTACTAGTTTGTGTGTGAGTGTATGTTTAGGGCCCCTGAAATCTACTCTCTCAGCGAATTTCCGGTGTTCAATACAGTATTAGTAACTGCAGTCATCATGCTATATATTAGATTTATTCATCCTGTGTAACTGCAACTTTGTACCCCCTGACCAGAATCTCCCCATTTCCCCGCCTCCTTGTGCCAGTAACCACTATGCTACTTTTTGCTTCCATGTATTTGACTTTTTAAGATTCCACGTATAAGTGAGATCCTGCAGTTTTTCCTTCCTGTGTCTGGCTTATTTCATTGAGCATAATGCTGAGGAATTCTTTATATATTCTGATTATGAGTCTTCTGCCAGATATGCGTGTTGTGTAGATAAGCCACTCTGTGACTTGCCTTTTCAACTCTCTCAATGCTGCCTTTTTTTTTTTTTTAGTATTTATTATTTGGCCGCTCCAGGTCTTAGTTGCAGTATACAGCATTTTCGTTGCCCGTGTGCAGGCTCCTTTAATTGCAGAATGTGGGATCTAGTTTTTTGACCAGGGATGGAACCCGGGCCTCCTGCATTGGGAGTGTGGAGTCTTAACCACTGGACCACCAGTCCCTCTTAATGCTGCTTTTGATGCAATGTACATTCTCAATTGTAAGGTATTTCCATTTATAATTTTTTCGTTTTTGGTTCCTGTTTTTAAAATCTTTGATTATCCCAAGTTCATGGAGAAATCCTCTTACGTCTTCGTATGTTTCTTATCTTCCTTTTTAAAAGCATTGAGGGAAGGAAAACCAGGATTTTGAGAAGATCAAGGTGGCATATACATGCAGGAGGGCTTGTGGGGAGAGGTTGGAGACAGACTAGACAGGAGCCTATAGCATCCACCCGAGTATCAGCCCAGACTGGGTGGACCAGGATGTAAAGAGAAGGAGAACAGGAGCAAGAGCTCTGATAAAGATGTGGGGCCTGTCTTCCTGCCTGAGTGCAGGAGAGAGGAATGGATACGGAAGTCTGCTGTAACTCTGAGACTCACTTAGATACAGAGAGAACGGAAACCCTTTCACATTGCAGGATCCGGCCTTCTCAGTAATGTACTCTTTGAGATTCTGCGGCCTCTAGTACCATGAAGAGAGACTGAGTACCTATTTGCTATGTGCAGAGAACAGAATAAGCAGGAAGTTTTAGCAAGTATAATTCTGGAACAGGAAAGGACTGGAGAAGTCGGCTGCGGGAGGTCGTAGGTCTTGATCTGAGAGACAAGCAAAGGGGAATGGGCCAGCTGTGTATCGCGGTGAGTTGTAGGGCACTGAGGGAATGCTCCAGTAGCCTTAGTACATCCTATCTGCCTTGCAGCTCGAGGCTGAGTCATGGGGGTCATTTACCATGGGGAAGCCGACATCTGTTTAATGCCAAGAAGGTCTGGGTTTGCCAGGTTTACTTTTCCGAAGTTGTAATTGGTAAATTTTCCTAAAAGTCCTTCTCCCCTAAAATACAGACGTCACATCTGAATGGCTTGTGCCCCGGGACTCTCTAATGACGCAGACTTCAACACACTTACCTCATGAGGGAAAGATCTGTGTAAACTTTTCAGAGAATGGAGCCTGCAGTTTAGATTTTTTTTGTTACTATTTCATCCTCACTGCCTTCTAGCAGAGGATGTGTGTCTATGGTTTAAGTAAACAGTTGCTCCATCGGATTGGAGATTGAGGTAGAAGGACCCCCATCCTTTGCTAGGTCAGATTAAAAATTCCACAGATTTTGACTAACAGTTGTGTTTTATTCAGAGGCAGTGAAAGGATGAATAGAGCATGAGATATGCAGACTCTGATTATTTTAAAAATTTTTTTATTGAAATATAGTTGATTTACAGTGTTGTATTAGTTTCAGGTGTACAGCAAAGGGATTCAGTTATATTTATATACATATATATATATATTCTTTTTTTTACGTTCTCTTCTATTATAGGTTATTACAAGATGCTGAGTGTAGTTCCCTGTGCTATACAGTAGGTCCTTGTTGGTTATCTATTTTGTATATAGTAGTGTGTATATTTTAATCCCAAACTCCTAATTTATTCCTCTCCTCCCTCTCATTTGGTAACCATAAGGTTGTTTTCTGTAGTTCCCCGACCAGAAATCGAACCCGCGCCCCCTGCAGTGGCAGCATGGAGTCTTAACTGCTGGACTGCCAGGGAAGTTCCCAGGCTCTGATTTTTTAATATCCTAATATTGCTTCCAATTCTCTCACTCTTGGAAGTGTTTACCTGCCTTTGTTCCTGGTTTGTCCTCATGGGACTAAGTGAGGAATTGGATTCCTTTTGCAGAAGTCTCTAGTCCCACAGTAGAGCTTTATCTACAGGTTTATTTATTTGCTCTATGTCATATCCTACACCGTCGCATCTGGGTTATAACCTCCTGGAGAGCCAGATCCTTGCCTTATTCTTTGCATTCTCTAAATATCCTAGTATATTGCTTTACATGTAGAAAAATACTTAATAAACAGCATTAAAAAAAAACAACAACCGTGGACTAGAACAGGGAAATGGGAGTGAGATCTAGGCAGAGAGTCTTCTGTAATATGGCCCAAACTTCCACAGCCACCCTTATCTCTAGCCACAGACTGTCACATAGCCTGTCCTTTAGCTGCAGTGGCCAATTTTCCACTTCTTGAACTTTTCTCCTTTATATATGTACATGTAACTGTATCTGACTGTAGAGAGAATTTGGGGCAGAAAAAAATATTTGAAGTAATAATTGCCCCAAAAAGTCCAAATTTGATTTCAAAAATGTCAAGTGTCAAGAAGGTCAATGAACCCCAAGTAAAATAAAGAGAAAACCGTGTATCTCACCTCGGTGGTTTGACACATCCCTGTTCCTTCAGCACGGATGACCTTTCCGTTCCAGGCAAAAGCCTTCAGCAGGCCCTTCACCAGAAAAGATATTCAGATGGATTATAAGCATATGAAAAGGTACTCTGCATTTTTACCAAGAAACACAATTTAAGATCACAAGGAGGTACTGCTGCACCTCCAAAAAATGGCTGAAATTAATAAAACTAATGATACTAAGTGTTGGTGAAAAAGTGAAGTAAATGGAACTCTGATCCATTGCTGGCGAGTAAATTGCTACAAGCGCATTGGGAAAACTTTGGCAGAATCTGATAAAGCCAAACACACATATTCTGTGATTCACTAGTGAATATATACCCCAGAGAAATGAGTGCTTCTGTCTATCCATAGACATTTCCAAGAATGTGCACAAGAGTCAAAAACTTCTAATAACTTGAATATCTATCAGTGGCTGAATGGATAAATAAATTGTAGTATACTCATGCAATAGAATATTGCATGGCAGTTAAAGTGACTAAGACTGCACAAGATATGAATGAATCTTTTAGATATTAAGTGAAAGAATCCAGAGAAAAAAAGAATATATATTATATGGTTACATTTATGTAAATTAAAAAAAAATAGTAGATCAACTAATCTCTCATGACGAAAGGTCAGAATAGTCGTTGCCATGCAGGGCTGGGGGTACAACCTGGGAGGAAGCATGGGGGAGGAGGCCCAGTGGGTTGCTGAAAATATTCTGAATCTTGATCTAGGTGACGGTGACACATATGTTTACACAAGTACCATTTTAAGGGGCTGGACACAGTATTTGTGTACTTTATGTAAGTTATATCTCAATAAAAAAATTAAAGAATTAAAATCTGTGCAGTAAGCACCCAAACCAATAAATGCAGATTTACTAAATAATTGTTATAAGTATCATTATAAAACTGAATCAAATGTAAAAATTAGAAATGAAATATACTGTAAGAACAATTTTATTGCAAGAATATGGCTTTTTAGCCTAGATTATAATGACATTATTTGGAAGTAGGTGAGAGGTAGATAACTAAAAGCAAAATAAATCAGTCGTCTTCCATAAAAAGAGTAAAACTATTGCAGAGCACAGGCTCCGGATGCGCAGGCTCAGTGGCCATGGCTCACGGGCCCAGCCACTACGCGGCATGTGGGATCCTCCCAGACCAGGGCACGAACCCGTGTCCCCTGCATCGGCAGGCGGACTCTCAACCACTGCGCCACCAGGGAAGCCCAAGTAAAACTATTTTTTAAACTGATTTTACATGTAGGAAATATGGGAAGTAGAAAAAAAAGCAAACTTTTGGTTGTCTGATTTGGATTTTCTCTGTTAAAACACATAAAACTTAACAGCTTTTTTGTTTCTAAATTTTATGTTAGCTGGTAACAGACACTAAATTTTTTTTTTCAAATCGTGATCTTCGAATTTGGACCCCTCCTCTGTGGTTTCTTTTCCTTAGTGATAGACCTCTGCAGCATGAAGTAATAAACTGGCCTGGTGGACAGAGCAAATCTGACCTCTGCTCTCTCACTGATCCCCAGTTGGGTGCATTTTACAAAGTGGGTGGGTTGCGGATTGTTGCCTTATTTACAGAGCCTAAGGGAGGAAGTTTTTCAAAGATGTCTGAGAAATCACGTTTCCCCATTGCTTTGCCTTCAGCCTGCCTCTCAGGGGCTTCATACATTCTCTTCTTTGCACTAAAGAGGGGAGCAGGCAACTTTTTCAGTTCTTCAGGGTATGTGATGCTCTGGCCTGCTGATCTTGGGTCAGTGGCCACAGGCAGAAAGAGGGTCTCTTAATAAAGCTGGATCTCTGCTTTGCTGTTCCTTGCTGATTTCAAATCCAGCTACCTTGCTCATCTCTCTAGCTCGTCTCTCTAGCTGCACAGTCATCAGTGACAAAGCTCCTAAAACAGCAGCTTTGGTGGGAGTATTGTTTAATTCTCAAGACACCAAAGGGACACATGAAATCTGCAACTTTGCTGCATAACAGAGACTGCTATTATAAAACTAAATGCAAATATACAAGAAAATTAGCAGTGGAACAAATAATAAGAACAATTTTATAGCAAGATATGACTTTCAACCAAGATTATCTTGATATTATTTGGAAGTAGAGTTGAGAAGTGGGAAAATAGGATAAAATAAGTCAGTCATCTTATATAAAAAGATGCCCATCACCTGATTTTGGCATAGGCAATTCCAATTTTAGGGTCTGCCATTTGTAATACCCTAAATCTGGTAGCAAATCTCTATGAGGAAGTTTGCCATTGAAAGAGTTCAATTTAACTTAGGAAAAAACAAACAGAAGGAAAAATTAGAGAGGTTTGTTGAAAAAAATATTGTTAAAACTCTAGAATAGAAGGAAGAGATTTCAGGGCAGGCACATCCTAGTAAAGTAGGAATTGGAACCAGAGATCCAGCCATTGTCAAGATGCTGTCTTTTTTTTTTTTTTTTATCATCTGTGTTTCTCTCTACTTGGTTTTATTGTATCTCTCTGTGTCTGTAACATATACATAACACACACAAATAGGTAACATATATACATAGCTATCTATATCTAGGGAGAATGCTTTTTTCCATTTGGTGGGAGCATTGGTACCTGCAGCTCTAAGTTTGTATCATTTTAGTTTCATGGCTGAAGAGGCAAGAGTTTCTTTTTTTTCTTTCAACTTTGGTCAATAAAATTCCAAGGGCAGATTTTGATTGAAAGAATTCAGATCACATATCTCCGGATATATGTCCAGTTACTATAAGATGGAGTACTGTGTTTTGCTTAGGACTTGGCCTTTACTCAGGGTGAGAGGACATGAATTTCACTAAGATCTGAGCTGCTGCCTTCCATGCTTTACACATGAAAGGTGTTTTGGATGGAAAAACATTTTTATGTCAAAATATTTTTCTCTTCAATTCTTATAAGATGTTGTATTGGTGTTTAGAATTGCTGAGATGTTAGAGACTTCACTGATGTTTTTAATCTTTTTTTATTTTTCTCACACAGAGACTATAGGAATGTATTTCTTTGTAATTTAAAGAATTGCTAGGACATGGTTATGTAAGTTAAAAATTTTTTTTAAAGTAACTTATTCACCTGGCATGTAGTCAGTCCTTTTATTTAATACACAATACACTTTAAAAAAAAATTTCTTGTTTTTCTTGGATTATTTCTTTGATTTTTTATTTATTTCCACTTTTTCTTGTTCTCTTGAAAAATAGTAAGAGAATATATTTTCACAATCTAATAAAGAACGCTTATTCTACATTTATTAGTAATTTTGTCCTTGTGACACAGCAGCAACATTCTCATTGAAGTCAGGAATAAAATAAAGATGCCTGTTAATGCTATTGAAAATTCACATATGAGAAAAAAGATTAGGTATTCCTAATTGTTAGGATAACTCCAAATGGTTTTCTCCATTTTAAGAATTTTCCTCATCTTCCTAAAACTCTCCTCTGATCATATATCACTTTCTTGCTCAAAAAAAACTTCAGTTGTTTCCAGTTGTCTAGAGCATCAGTTTCCAAACTTTTGTGACTGTGCATGCCAGTAGTAAACTAAGATTTAGATCTCTCCCTACATTCATACACTTTATAACATGCACTCTAGGAAAATAGCATTTTTATCCATTACCATAGAAGATTTAAATGAGGTTTCTTTATACATCTTGAAGAGGACTCTAACTGATCTATTCTAGCTAAAGATGATGACAGACTTTCTCAGCATTGCTAATGCTCCTAGAGTCTGTTTACTTTTTTTATGGAAGATGGAATGTTGCATTTTTGACACAGGGTTTTTCTTCAGAAGATCTCAATTTGGTGTCATTGGGCAGACCTTCTTATTCTTTGTATTCTTCTGATGATGGAGAACGTTTTCCTTTTCCTTTTTCCTATGCCAACCTCTTGATCTTTGTGACTGCTTTCTGCCTCCGTAAACTCTTTTTACCTGACTTTCATATTTCAACCTGTCTAGAAACTCCTTTTAACTGTTGGATAAGCTAAAGAAAGGTGTTCCACTTTAGCAGGAGGAATATACTTTATTATTTATAGTATAAATAATCGGTGACCCACGCTAGGCAGAAGGGTAGTGACAGCACAAACTGCAAGTCACTGGCAGAGGACCTTTGGCTAATATCTTAGCCTGGGTCTTCACAGAAAACAGAGGCTGAGGCAAGAGTTTATGAGCTACCACTTTATTAAGGTATATAATACCACGAAGGAGGAGTGAAGAAAAGAGCAGTGAGGCAGAGGATGTGCCAAAATGAGGCTATGTTACTGTGGTGTCTACTGCTTGGAATTAAGTAAACTGATGTCCACAGAGAGTTTGTTGTTGCCGTGGCAACTGGGGTGGAACAAGTGGTCAAGCGTCCCCAAAATTGGTGACGCTGAGAGGATGGTGCAAAATAAGTGACTGACAGTGTAACACTTGCACCATTAACTCTCTTTGGGTCCATCTGTTGCATCTGGTTCTCAGTTATAGTATGGTACCTCCATTTTTGTGAGAACAAAGTGCTGTCGCTTATCTTCTGACAGGACTGGTAAAAGTCTAGCTAGTCACAAAGAGCCCTTCAGGATAGTGCCAGCAGCAGCAATCTGGCATAAGACTCACATCAAGAAGATCATGGAGGGGCTTCCCTGGTGGCGCAGCGGTTGGGAGTCCGCCTGCCGATGCAGGGGACACGGGTTCGCGCCCCGGTCCGGGAGAATCCCACGTGCCACGGAGCGGCTGGGCCTGTGAGCCATGGCCACTGAACCTGCGCGTCCGGAGCCTGTGCTCCGCAACGGGAGAGGCCACAATGGTGAGAGGCCCGCGTACCGCAAAAAAAAAAAAAAAAAAAAGATCATGGAAATAAGCAGCAGCTGGTCCCAGGGCCATCTTTGATAATCATCTCTCCTCTCTTCCACTTCTTTTAGACTTTCCTTTCCATCAGCCAGCCCTTCAGCAGCCTGGTGGAGTAATCTAGATCTCCACCCCTGAGGGGTTTGCACACTAAGTTACCTTGACCATCTAGGTTATGGTTACTGCAGTTGCTGATTTGCTGTTACTGGACATGAAAACACAGAGAGAAGCCTCAGTGGATCCCTGGCTTCCAGGGGATCCCTCAGACTCCCTGCTCTCACTGTAGAGCAGCAATCCTAATTTTTCATAGTAATCAGGTTTAATTAGCACCAGGAGTCCAGTAATTCTTTTCTTTGACCTCTGGTCCATTGAGGTGAGGAGTGAAGAGTGGCTCTCTGGCTGCTCTTGCTTTCAATTCAGTAACACTGGTGGAAGCCTTCTCTCCAAAGGGCCCGGACCTTTCACCTGGCAGAGTCTGATAATGCAGAAAGGGGGAAGCACACATTTTGCAAGTTAAGTCACTGGGAGTGATTCTGAGAGGGTTCAATCGCACTACTCTCCTTTGGTTCCTAGATTCATGTAGTCCAGCCTTTGGAGACGGGGGCTATTCCATCGTGCTGGTTGGCTGGCTGGCTGTGTGTCATGGGGCACATGGTAACAGTGAATCCTGTGGTTGTATGTCCAATGTTGCACCTCCTTGGCTGTAAAATATTTCTGTCGGTCTGAGGCAATGCTGAGTGTCATACCACATCAATTGATTAGGCGTTTGGATTGTGGTACTGGTGAAAGCAACATGTATGGAATGAAAACCCATTTTCTGAGCAGGTATAACCTTGTATAGAGAAGAACTACTGCTCCTTTCAGGATGGAAAGGAGCTGATGGAATTGATCCAGCGCTAGGTGCTGGCCTATTCATAGGGCAATGCTACTCAAAATGAGGTCCACGCGACGGGATGGGCCTTTTACCAATCTGTGATACGTATAGAAATTGAAAGGAAGGGTCTAGAAAATTAAAATAATTTGACATTGTTGCCACATTCAAGCATCTAGTAATTTTCTAGTAATTTATTTCACTGTATTATATAAAAGTAATTTCCATAATATTTAAAAGTTTAAAAACAAACAAACCTGGTTGCTCACCACAGACTGATTCAGAAGCACTGTCCTAGAGGAATGGTACCCTATCGAGTGGTTAGAATCGGTCTCTGTAGCTGGCAGGTTGTGGAATATCAAGAACCCTGGTGGGATGGAGCCCTTGCTGTTGTGACCATGCAGTACTCCACCTTTGCTGCCATAGCCGCTCAGGGATGGCTTAGGGGCCCTGACTCAGTACTAAGCCAAACTGAGAGGCTGGCTGACATCCACAGGAGGGCACGGTGTTTCCCTGGGGACTGAGAACGTTTTCTGGGGTGAACACATTTCACGGATAGTAACACGAGACAGAAAAATTCTCACAGTTTTTGTGCCCCCTCCCGTAGGCCCACTGACAATTGTCTTTCCAAGACCTCCTAGTCCCAAATTGTGGTAGATTGATGGTAGCCTCTGAAGGTATCTGGTCTTAATTTCTGGAATCTGTAAATATTATCTTATTTGGAAAAATGGTCTTTGCAGATGCAATTAGATTAAGGCCCCTGAGATTGTTAGATTATCTAGGATTCTCTGGGTGGGTCTTAAAATCACATGTGTCTTTATAAGAAAGAGGCAGAGGAAGTTGATAGAAACTGAGGAGAAGGCAATGTGAAGATGGAGACCAGATTGGAGCAATGCGGCCACAAGCCCTGGAGTGCCAGTAGCCATCAGAAGCTGGAAGAGGCGAGGAATGGGTTTTCCTTCAAGCCTCCAACACCTTTCTTTCAATCCGGTGATAGTATTTTTGGACTTCAGGCCTCCAGAACTGTGAGGGAATAAATGTCTGTGGCTTTATGCCACGAAGTTTGTGGTACTTTGGAACAGCAGCCATAGGAAATAAATACACAAAAATTCTAGTGGTGTCCCTTTCAGCCGAGTAACTGGCCACTTCTCAGGAGTTCATGTACATATTGGGACCTCAGGCCTTCCTCTATATGAAATGAATGGCCTAGATCACTGTTTTGAAGTTCTGACCTCTGGGAGAGTTTTCCTTCACCAATGTCCTTAGTGTCACTCCTGGATGAGGCTGAAAAGTGTCAGCAGTCCATTTTTGCTAGCACCAAGTATGGTATAGCCCCATTTTTAAACTAGGTTTGAACTCTGTGTCCTCTCCTTCATAGGTGTGAGTTGAAGGAGAAATGGGAGAGGGGCCTGGAATTTTGGCTACTCACTCATGTCATTTACTCACTCATGTCATTTACTCATGTCATTTACTCCTGAATCTCCACAAGCCTGATGCACACTTTCCATCGCCATGGGAATTTCTCCTTACCTACCTGACCTCATGATCAGTTGATTAGATAACACCCACCTTCTGATGGGCAGCCCTCATCACACAACCGCTTGGTATCCCATTGTCGTTCATTTACCCATAAGCTTCTTTTCAAACGGCAGTCATTTTCTGCTGCAGAAGACATAGTTTCCCGCCACCTTCCCAGGTCTGTGCTCTAAGTGTCCTAGTGGAGCTGGAAATTCTGTACATCTTTATCTGTGTCTGGTACCTCTGGTACTGCTAGTACCATTGAATTTAGTCCTGAGTGGCAATTGTATCTAGTCCTGAGTTTGAACTAGAGGCTGGGCCTGTAGCAAAGCCTTATCTTACTCTGAACCTCATTTGAAACTCCACTTAATGTCAAGAAGTTCAATCTCATGGCTACATCTCCTATCAGTTCTGTTCTACAGAGGACAGCCACTCTGAGCTTCTCAAAGATGGCAGTGATCCCATCCCAGTGCATTTCTTACTACCTTTATGAGGAGAGTGTGCTCTGGGTTCTCCCAGACTGATGGGTTCTAAAATCTTATATTCTAGTGTGTTCAGTTAGAATATAAGAAACCCAGAGCCCACTGGGTTTTGCTGAGCCAGGAAACAGAGCTGGAAAGCCTTTGACCCTCTCTGCCTGTGATTACTTGAATGAGATAAGGAATAGTTAAGTCACACTGGAAGGAAAGTGATAAGGGTCACAGCTGGAGCAGGGATCCAGACAGATGTTTAAGGCACTGTTACCTGAGTTCACTTGGGTGTAGTTTTGGTAATCGATTATCTCGTGTAGTTGGCTGCTATGGCAGAAAACCCAGAAGAGAGCCAGTGGCATGCATCTCTGAAGACCATTCATCCCCCTGATTCCTATGAGACAGCAGCCTCTTTGGCTCACGCATCATCATTGATGACTGAAAAGCACTTCGGGCTGGTAGTGAGCTCGCCAAGTGGAGGAAGTGGTGCAGTCCTGAGCCTGCTCGCTGCACGGAGTGGAGACTCCCCCTTGCCCCCAGCTCTGTCCTGTCTCTTCTGCCTGGGCTCTCCTTACAACCTGGTCCTGGCAAGACTGCTTTTCCACAGCCTGCAACATTCCATGAGGTGAGGCCTGAATTCTGCTCTAGGGTTTCTGGAACAGTGAGAAAGAAGCCAGGAAGGTTACCTTATACATCCTGAGGATTTACTGAGTCATTCTGCCCTCTGCCTGTCTGGGTCAGTTCTGAGAGAGGATGATATCCTACTGCCTAGCAAGCCATGGGGAATGGTTGCTCCTAACACCGGTCAGCATTCAGCTTGCGGCTTAACCTTCGGTGGAACAATTTTCCTGACTTGGAATAATTAGCTTCTGTGACAAGGAAAGGTAGCCAAATGCAAAATAATTAAGAAGACAAGGTCTGTGCATTTCAATCACTCACTCTTCTTGTCCCTCTGCCCCTCTCTGACGTAGCAGGCAAGGGCCAGGGCTGGAATCCTTTCCAGCTGGAACAAGGACCTGTCTCCATTCTGAGCCAAGGCAGAGTTAAATAAGCCATTGTGCCATGTGTTCATGGGTAATTAGGCATGAAAAGAATCTGCCGTCGGCTCCCTCCATTGTTCCTCGCAAGCTGTCCTTTTGCCATGTGCCCGAGCCCCTGGGTCTCGGTGCTGGCATTGCTACAGAGATAGGGGTGTTGTCGTCATGGCAACTCCTCTCTGCTAAGCAACTTTATGGTCTAATATTATTAAGGGGGCAGGGGTCAAAAGCCAGCGAAGGACTTTGTCTCTGAAGCCCAGGATAACTGTGGCGGGGATGGGGCAGGATTGCAAACTCATGGGAGGAGAGGGGATCTCGGTAAGCACCAGTTGCCTCCGCAAAGAACCTTTTGAGGCAGAGAGATGGCCACACTGTGAAGTCAATAAAATATGACTGTGAAACTCCCAGTTTCTCGTCTCCGTGTCCCGTTCTTTCCCTCCAGGTGCCGGGTACCCTGCTGCTCCCTCCTGCGAAAGGATCTGCTTTCAGTAGTTCCCATCTGAATGTGAATTCTAGTCACTGTTCGTCCCTATTTGTGTTTGTATTTCCAATCTTATTTCCAACTGTGAAATGAAAAGCATTGACTAGGAGGTGGTGGAAAATGTTTGGGGGAGAAAGATCTCCTTTCCCCAAACCCTAAAGTTAAATAGTATATAAAACTGCCTTTTCTTTCTGGTTTAACTCTTTATTCTGGAAGATTTCAAACATTGACAGAAGTGGGGAGAATAGTATCAGGGGATTTCGTGTACCCATCATCCCAGGTGCATTCTTTAGCGTTCTCCTCAATTGACAGGTAAGTACAGAGCAGAAAGGAGACCTTATATCTCTTTTAACTCATCCTTAGCCAGGCTCAACAAGCCGGGGTAAAAGACTTCTTGAAGTCTGACACAGAAGAGGAAGTGCTGGGCGCTGCCCAGGTACCTTTAGAGCACTGGATTAGGTGTTACATGTTAGTGCTTTCCTTTCCCCACCATCAGCCAATCAGAAGACCTGGGCATGCCCAGAGCACCCACATATCCAGCCAGTCCGGGGCCAAAGATGGCTGTTACCCATGTTACTTTTCCCTAGTTTGCACGGGCCCTGTTTACAGACTGTGTCATCAAGTAATCTGAGCTAGCAGATTGACTCTCAGTGTTGACCAAGAGAAGGGTTCAAAAAAGTGTTCTCACATTAGGTGACAAAATGGGTCTGCTGTTCTCCTAGAATCCCAAAGTGTTGCTACTGCTGCAGAGGCTTTTAAGGTACCCAGATCTTCCTCCTGGACCAGCTTTTGGCCTTCGTGGGCAGGGAGCAGAGGGCTGTGCAGTACATGAGACTGTGTTGTAACAAGGTGATTCTCCGCTGTCTGCTAATGAATTAGGTTTACGATACTCCCCAATTAAATTAAAATTGGTATCATGGCATGAAAAAACTGGTTTAAAAAAATAAAAGGGTCAACATAGAGTTCTGTGTGAGGTATAAAGATGTAAGAGTTAAGTTCAATTTCAGATTACCCAATGTAATTTTCTATAGTGTAGCTATGACAACAACAACTACCATCACCAGTGCTTACTACTGTCACTGTCGTGGCCATTACCACCTAACGTTTACCATTTCTAAAGGGCTGTCTTGCCCATCATAGCTGGAATAACTATTTTCAGGTGAATGAACGTGTTAGAATGTTTCCAGGTGAGATGTGTTGATTATCCAGTTATTGGATATTAGCAGAACTCAGTCAGAAGTAAAAGACAGCAACGGCAGGGTAAGGATAGAACTTCAAGCCCTGTGAGAGGGAGAAAGAAGTGGCGGGTAGGTGGGGCGGGGTGGGTGTAGCATTGTTCAGTAAACCTTCGGCCGAGTTTACTAAAGAGAGAATGTAAACAATTGCTTCTATAATTGATATGACTGATGATGATTATTAACACCTCACATTTTTCACTTTTTAATATGGTACCCAGTGTTTCAATATATTGAATAATAATTATCCACCCTATGAGAAAAGTAGGTAGATGTTCACATCACTACCTCATAGGTAAGGAGACAGAGATGAGTCTGAATGAGTTGGGCAAGCATTAGCCCCCTTCCCAATCCAGAATACTTTAGGAACAAATCAGTAGGACCAACAGCTGATCCAGTTACTCAAAGTAGCTTACGAATATCTTTTCATTCCATTTTATAGAACGCAAATGACCTTTCTTTTATATAACCCTTGTTCTCCTATTGCCTTACATTTTTCCTTCACAGACAAGGCTCCTTTAAAAATAACTTGAATCAGGCTCTACTGGTTGCAAAGAAGAGAGACACTCAACTCTAACTTGAGGAATAAACGAACTTAATGTACACGTGTCTGCACAGGAAACAAAAAAGCTCTCTGGAGCTGAGAGGGTTGTAGAGACCAGTGATATCTTCGTCCTCTTGCAGCGGCCCCACTTCTCTCCACTACCGGATTCTGTTTTTTCTCTGTACCATAGAATTCCTTAGTTTACTTAGAACTCAGTCTTCCTGTAGCTTTGGTCTGTGTGTGACCCACTGTGGCTATCCTGGCCTTTAAATGGTAAGCTTTCTTCAACTTTTCTTCTATTGCCAGCTAATAAATTCTCATGATATTTTCTTGATCAGAGTCTTAGGAGAGGAAATACGCTTTGCCCAGTATGCTGAGAATTTAGGATTAGCTGCCCTTGGATCAGGTGTTCATGCCTGGGCCAGTCCAATGTGGCCTGTGTTAGGGTTCGTGTAAGATAAAACGTGGTAGCTTAAGCCTACCATGATTTGTAAAAGAAAGAGATGGAGAAGTTGAGTCAGGGCAGTAAAATGAAGCTTGCTGACTCTACTTGCTTCCTTCTAATGGGCAGGACTGGGGTGAGGAAGACGAGGCACCTGAGGTGAGAGATTTAAGGCAGAACTCACTCTCAGGTGCTGATCCTGCTTGTGTACATCTTTGAGAGCAGGCACCACCTTAAATTTTGTTCCCTGGGTGCCTCGCTTGTCTCCCCTGGTCCGCATCCCTTCTCCAAATGTGCGCCCACCAAGCTCACCAATGGCCTCTGTATTGTTAGATTCAACGAACATTTTCAGACCTTTAAGATCTCTTTTTTGGCCTTGGTGTGTGTTTAACACTCTTTCATTGAGACGCTTCTCTGTATTTTCCTCTTCTGTCTCCAGATAACCTTCATTTTTTTGAAGTATAGTTGATTTACAATGTTGTGTTAATCACTCTGCTGTACAGCAGATACTCAGTTACACATATATATCTATCCTTTTTCATACTCTTTTCTATTACGGTTTATCACAAGATATTGAATAGTTCCCTGCACTCTACAGTGGGACCTTGTTTATCCATTTTATATATAATAGTTTGCATCTCTCCAGATAATCTTAATCTCTGTATGGCTCCCCTCTTCAGCCTGTCTTCATACTTGGATGTACTGTGGTTGTCTCTTAACATACTTCCTTAGGACAGTTGAGCTATACCTGTGGGTTTCCACCAGAACCATGTATTGATGTGGTTTTGAAGTTTACATCTTCAAGTTAGCTCTATCTCCCGATTGACTGTCCACATCCCATTTGCCTCCCAGACCTCCACCTTGATGTCTCCCAGGAACATCAGACTCAATATGCCCCAGCACATGTATGTAACTGTCCCGCCAAAAAGCTTCCTGTGTATTCAGTATCACCCGCATCAGCAAATCCACTAGATCCGTCAAAACAATTGACCGTATTATTCGTGACTTCTCCCCATCACAGCCAATTAGTCATGAGGCCTTTTTTTTTTTTTTTTTTTTGCGGTATGCGGGCCTCTCACTGTTGTGGCCTCTCCCGTTGCGGAGCACAGGCTCCGGACGCGCAGGCTCAGCGGCCATGGCTCACAGGCCTAGCCGCTCCGCGGCACGTGGGATCTTCCCACACCGGGGCACGAACCCGCGTCCCGTGCATCGGCAGGCGGACTCTCAACCACTGTGCCACCAGGGAAGCCCCAGTCATGAGGCTTTTTGACTGTCTCCTCATATATCTTGTATCTGCCCATTCTTGTCCATCTCTACTATTGTTGCCTAACTCAGACTCTCGTCTACCTCCACTCCAGTTGTCCACAAATTGGTCTTAAGTCCAGTCTTCCTCACTTTCCAATCCATACCGCATGCTGCAGCTAGAGTGATCTTCCAGAAATGAAATTCTGAGCATGTTAGTCCCTTGCTTTAGATTCTTAAACAACTTAGCATCATCTAAAAGGATAAAGTCTAAGCTTTTCAGTATGGCCTTCAAGACCCTCATAACCTGATCCCTTACTATCTCTGAATCTCATTTACCAACACATCCTCAAAGCCTCTGATCCAGTCATATCATATGACTAGTGTTTTTCCCCAAGAAAGGTGACTTCCTGATGCTGTGCCTTTTATATGCTGCTCCTTCTACCATTTTCCCTGTTTGCCCAGAAAACTCCTGCGCGTCCTTGAAGACCTGCCTCGAGTGTGACATACTATGTGACAGTTTCTCATATAACCAGAGCTGAATGCTGCCTGTATACTATAGTGTGTTGACACATCTGTTCGCCAGTACTCATCCTGCTAGTTTGCAGTGATTTTTCACTTATTAGACTTTTTCTTTCAAACCAGGGGTTTTCTTTACTCATCTCTGTGGCCCTGGTGCCCAGTGTTCACAGGGCTAGCACTCAGGCACTCAATATATATTTGGAGATGCCTCTACCTTTCTGGGCTCAGCGAATGTTTGTTGCTGAATTAATAGTGCTTTCTGGTTTCCAAAACATTTTCTTAGGATTCATATTGTGTGGCCTCTTCTTTTGATGGGGCCATTTCTGCATTGGATTATTTGGACCATGGCTTGCCTGTGGAATTGGTCCCGTTGAAGGCAAAGTGGCGCGGCTGGGAGGGGCTCAGAACTCTCCTGGGTCTGTCTGTGGTGGTGGCATCACACAGCTCTCCCATGTCATTGCTTTGGTGGAGCTGCCCTCTCTCCCTCCGGATGTCCAGCGTGTCCCAGCTCTTCTCCTCTATCCTCAAGAAATAATCTCTCTGTTCCTAGGGAATAATCTGATAAGTTAATTCACCCAAAGGTGAATGACTGATAGTGCTCAAAGTACACCTGTCCTCAAACCCTTCCAATTCACAGCAGTCAGGCCGGCACCAAGCAGCACCTTCAAAAGGAACGTGTGTGTCTCCCACCCCCCAGTTTCCTTCCTCAGCACTTGTTGCTTCATTTCCTGAATTTAAAAAAATGTGTGGTAACTTTAAAGTATAATATTCAGTAGTCAATGCATTAAATCTTACTAGGATCTTGGTGCTTATGAGTTTGTCATAGTATCTTACTTAGCAGAGCTCTGAGAGAATAACCGTCTGACCAGGGGTAGGAGAGCAGAGGGGAGAACCTGGGAACAGGGAAAGGACCTTGTCTGTAAGATCTGGTTGGAGTGGGGGTCATGGGTAACTTGGGAGCAGAGGACCTGGCGGGCATTTGGATAGTGGTGAGGGGTGGTGAAAAGGGGAGCGACGGACTGAAAAGCAGAGACACTATGTTTGCTGATTCATTCAACACTTTTAGTGCATTTTACTATGGGCCAGGCACCAGAGCTAGTGGAAAAAAATAAAAAGGTGATGCTTCTGCATTGAAGAAACTCATTATCTCGTGGGAAAGTTAGATACTGAAAGTCGCAAAGCAGTGTTTCGAGTATCACGGCAGAGGTTAAATATAACGTGCTTGTGGAGCTCACAGGAGGGAGCAACGAACTCTGACGGGGGGAAGAGAGGTCAGCAGAGCTGGGGAAGCTGCAGAGAGAAGGTAATCGTTGATTTCTGTCTGGATGGGTAAATATGTCTGAACGGAGAAGAGGAGGAAGAACATTCTAGGGAGAGCAGATGTGGCAAAGGTACTCATGTGACAAATATTTATTTGATGCCTGCTACGTGGCAAGTGCTTTTCCAGTTGCTTGGGGTATTTCAGTGAACAAACGGACAAGGCTCCGTGCTTACAGAGTTTACAGTCTAGTTGAGGAGACAGAAAATAAGATGAATAGTTAAAGTATAGAGTAAGTTACATACGATAAGTGGTAAAGGGCAAGAATGAAGCAGGCATGAGACATACGAAATGTTTGCAGGGGGACTGACATTTTAGATGGGGGACCAGGAGAGTCTCCCTGAGAAGGTGGCCTCTGGGTAAAGGTCTGAAGGAAGTAAGGGAACAAATCCTATGAGTATCAGGGGTGAGGATGCTTTGAGTAGAGGAAACAGAAAGGGCCAAGTCCTGAGCTAGGGGCAGATGTGGCGTCTTCGAGGGATACAAAGGAGGTCAGGATGACAAGAGTGGAAGGACGGAGTGGAGGCTAGGAGGCAATGAGATGAGAGAAGTCAGGAGGAGACGGATGATTTGGACTCTGTGGGTCACAGTAAGGACGGTGGCTTGTAGTACGAGCAGATGGAGAACGATTGGAGGAATCTGAGCAGAGCGGAAAGACGTCCGACTTAGGCTTTAACAGCACTGCTCCGGCTGTTATGTTGGGAAGTGGCTGCAGGGAGTCAAGGGCGGAAACGGGGGGACTATTTAGGAGGCTATCTTGACAGTCCAGGTGAGAGACGGAATTGACTTGAACCGCAGTAGGGTAGTGGGGGTGGTGAGAAGTGGTCACTTTGTAGATTTATTATGACGGGGAGCCACAGAAGTTCACGACACTTTGGACATGAGGTGCGAGAGAAGGAAGAATCAAGAACGGCTCCAAGTTTTTAAGCCTAAGTTGCCATAAATTGAGAAAGGAGAGGAACTGGTTTTGGGAAAAACGACAGGAGCTCAGTTTGGGGGGGTGTTAAATTGTGATATCCAAGTGGTGATATTAAATAGGCAGTTTTGGCTATATGGGGAGAGATCCAGGATTCAGGTTGAAGAAATAACATTGAGAGGCGTCATTACTAGGTAGAGAGTCACCCTAACTATATAGATGGCATTTAAAGTCATGAATCTAGAAGAGGTCATGTAGGTCATAGATGACATTACATAGGCAATAAGTATAAATAGTAAGAAAGAAGACATTCTAGAACTGAGCTTTGGGGGAATCTAACGTTAAGAAGTCAGCGAGATGAGGACAAACTGGGGAGAGCAGGTAAGGAGGGGTAGCCAGAAATGAAGAAGGAAAACAAAGATGATGTGTTGTCCTGGAAGCCAAGAATATGAAGTGTTTCAAGGAGAGCTTTCACTTACGTCAAAAGCGGCTGATAGGTAAACAAAGATGAGGACTGAGAAATGACCTTTGGATGTAGCAGCGTGGAGGTCATTGGTAGCTTTGTGAAGAGCCATTTCAGTGCAGTGATGGGGACAGAAACTTGCGTGTGTTTAAGAAGGAATGGGAACACATAAAAAGATAGATGCTCAACATCATTAGCCATCAGGGAAATGCATCAAAACCACAACGAGCTACCACTTTTCACCCACGAGGATGGCTGTAATAAAAATGACAGATAATAACATGAATTGGCAAGGAAAGGATCTGGAGACATTGGAACCTTCACGTACTGCCGGTGAGAATGTAAAAGGGTGCTGCTGCTTTGGAAAACAGTCTGGCATTTCCTCAAAAAGTTAAACATAGAGTTACCATATGACCCAATAAAGAATTCCATTCCTAGTATATACTCAAGTAAAAACATACATCTACTCAAAAACGTGTGTCTGAATGTTCATAACAGCTTTATTCATAATAGCCAAAAAGTAGAAATGACCCAAATGCCCATTAACTGATGAGTAAAATATGGTATATCCTCACAGTGGAATACTATTTGGCAATTAAAAGGAATGACTCACTGATACATGATGCAACAGGGATGAACCTTGAAAACATTAGGCTGAGTGAAAGAATCTAGTCACAAAAGACCACATATTAATTTCCATGTAAATGAAAAGTCCAGCATAGTCAAATCTATAGAGACAAAAAGTAGACTAGTGGTTGCCTGGGTCTGGGGGTAGGAGACAGGGATGGGTAGGGAATGACCTGCTAATTGGTAGGAGGTTTCTTTGGGGGTGATAAAAATGTTCTAAAGTTATATTGCATTAAAGACTGTGCAACTCTGAATACTAAAACCATTGAATTGTATACTTTAAATGAGTGAATTTTATGGTATGTGAATTATATCTCAATAAAATCCTCTCAAAAAGTCATACTATGAGGGAAGGAGAAAAATAAGTAGAAGGAGAAAACTGGATTAAGGAAGGAATTTTTTAAAGATCAGAGAAATCTCAGCATATTTTATGATGTTGCTGTTGATCTAATGGAAGGGAAAAGTTTGATGATACAGGAAAGAGAGAAGAGTTGGTGGAGCAGGAGAAAATAAAGATTTAGTGTATAGGTGGAGGGAGTATGGCAAACTCATTCAAAATAATAACAGAGAAAGTGGAGAATATTCCCTCTGATTCTGGTAGATAGGTAGATACGGAGTTGTAGGTATTTAAAATTCTGTTCTAATGGCTTCATATAAAAAAATTATAGTAGAAAGCAAGATTGACTAGCTGAGAGTGAAGCGGGGGAGGGAGGTGTTGGAAATCAGAGAAGAAAATCTGAAATAGTTGTCCTGGAGAGAGTTAAGAAAGAATGGATTAGGGAAGAAAAGAATGATTTCTGGGGAGTGTTAAGGATCCATATAAGGTTGAGTGAGCACGAATGTAAGATGAGACTAGTTGGCATGCTTGTGTATTTTTCTCCAGCTATTTTCAGTTTCATGGGTTCAGGCATAGAGTAAGTGAAGAGTTGGATTTAGCCAGGGTTCTGATTTTGCCAGATTAGATTGGGTTTCCAGAAAACAGACTCTGAGATGGAATTTGTGTGCAGGAAGTTTATGGAGGAGTGCTCTCAGAAGCAACATCTGTGAAGAAGGGAGGGAAGGAGGGCCGGGCAGGGGAGAGGTTGAACGGTGATGCAGGTGTAACAGAGTCTCAGGGAGCTATGAGGCTGGGATACCTTCTGAGTTGTCCCAAATTGAGGCAAGGAGAGGGGGGTGGTTTGTGCCCCTTTGTAGATATTTAGATATGGGATTCCCCTGGAGAAGAGGCACTGCCTTGGGCAAGGAGCCTTCCTTTGGGTGAAGGGAATTCTTCAAGAAGGACTTAGCTGTGAGATGGAAGCCATCAATACTGCTAGGGGCGGAGGTAATAAGTGCCTCAGTCCTAAGGGGAGGTAACATGTGCAAGACCACACAACCCACTACAGTTCACCCTGTGCGCTGAGTGCTTATGTACTAAGTTTACCCCTGCTAGGAAGAACTCCTCTAATCTTCTGACTGATCTCTTTTCCCAGGCAAACTTGGCAAGAAGAAGGTTAGTGGGACTAATCGTACCTTTGTAACTGGTTTGGACGCTGTCACTGATGTTCATTAGCTCTGTATTCCTTACCCATTCTAGATTCTCTCCTCCCTTGGCCGGCACATCTGCTTATCTGGATGGCTTACCTGGTTTTCATATATGAGGTGTCTGAGCCCCTGGTGACCAAGCCATTCCCAGGTTTTGGCTGTTGCATTTGTCCATTTACCATCCAAATTGGGCAGGGATGTACCAAGAGATGCCACATTGGATTACCTGGTTGCCAGACACAGTTTTCACTTCCCCCTTATGGAAGAATCATCCTATCTTCTTCTGATGATCAGGGTCCATTTCTTCTACCAGTATGGTGACACCTTTCTTCAACTGCTGGTATTTTGGTACAAGGAGCTCAAAGTGACCAGGTGACAGGCATAGTTAAGTTTAATGGGAACATAATGTGTTTCTTGTTTGATTTCCATTTTGGGAATGAGGAGCTGTAAATCTGTGGGGACAGGAAGCACATATTCCCAAGTGGGTCACTGGGAGTGCTAGTAAGAAGGGCCACCTGGTTCCCAGACCCATGCATTATGCATACTGGGGACATGGGATCATAAAGTAGTCATGGGATTAAGGTGTACACTGTGTCCTGGAGGATAGCACCTCATCCTTTCAGAGTCTCATCTCCAAGCTGGTGCCTCAGCTACACCTTTGAAAGGTCATTCTACTGCTTAATCAGTTTCATAGATTGGGATGGTGCACAAGATATGATGGGACTAGTGGATCTTATGTTCAGGTGCCCTCTGCCACACCTACTTTTACGTAAAGTTTCGTGACGCAGTCAGCGTATTATGGCGTTTCATGCCGGCGGATCAAACATTCTGAATGCTCTTGGATAGTAGTGTTGGTCAAGACCTTTTGGGCAGGAAAGGCAAACCCACACTGGGTTTGGGTTTCCTGTGAAAATGCTGTTCCTTCCAGTGTGAAAGAGATTCAACGTAATAAACTTAACCGCCAATGTCTTGTTAGTCTGTTCTAGTGACAGGGCCACTTCGGGCTGACTGTTTCTGTTGCTATAGCAGGTTGAGCATTTGGCAGCATCAGGAGGCAGCATCAGTACCTAGATGCTGCGTGTTACCGGCATCATTGGATACCACCCACTGTTGAGTGGTATTCCATGCTTTTGGGTCCATGAATAGCTTCTAACCCTACTACCATGGCTACTCTGTTCAGAAGCCTGTTATGCTGGCCCTGGGGTGACAAATAACAGTGGCTGGATAAATTATTCTGTCCATTTGGTTGTTTAGTGCTTATTCCATGGCATAGCCACCAAGAAAGATTCTCGTACTTTGTGATTCCTCCCACACTTCCATTCACATATCCTTTCCCCTGACCTCTTGTCCACAGTCTTCCAAACTTCCTAGGTTCTGACCAAGCCACGTCCATTATGACTGCCCACGAGTCCATGTATATTTAAATCTCAGGCCATTTCTTTCTCCACACAAGTAGATGAACAGGTTTTTCACCTGAAGTCTGCCCTTTGGGAGAACGTCCTCTCACCACTGTCTTTTGGTGTCACCTTTGAGCGAGGCTGTAATACAGCAGCAGCCCTCATTTGTCTTGTAACTACATACTGAACCAACACAGCCATGATCTGAACTTAAACTTTTTCATCCCCTGCCAGAGTGATCCTTCACCCCATGCAGTCACAGGTATGAGCTTAGAGACAGGCATTGGTGCAACTGTGGTGGATAACACAGGGGGCGGGGCTGTCTGCCCCTGCAGCTCAATCCTGCTTATGCCTGATGCTGGTGTACCACGTCCATCTTATGGTAAGCTGCCGCTGGGCCCTCCTGACCTTACAAAACCTAGGTCTCTCCATTCCTTACAGATGGCTAATAGAATCTTGCCCATAATGGGTGGTTCTTGCCATATGGCCACTTAATGTTCAGTGGTCAAATTCTTTATCTCTACCAGGGTCCAGTAACAATGCAAGGAACATTATGCCAAATAAATTATAGTTATCTGTTAGCAAAAGCATAGCCTTGCTTCAGATGCCTAAGAGTTTGTGCTGTGATTCTTCTACCAAAGCTTGGTATAAAGTCCATATGATGGAAAGTCCATGATTCTGCTGGGTCATACGGCCCAAGTGGTTGATTTTCCCTGCATTGTGGTCTTGATTCCTGTTCAAGACCTTACTTGAAGCTGGAAGACTTTTACGTTTCTCAGTAAGTGGGCAAGGGCAGCATCCCAGGAGTGGAATAAGCTGCCTCTAGAATGTGAAGAGGTTTACCAGGCACTTCTTCCTTCTTAGTGGTGGAAGGTACAATATACAATAATGTGTGCTTTAATTTAGACGGGTGTCTCAGCATGACCCAAAACCAAACCCCGAAAAACTTCACTGATATGGTGGTCCCCTAATTCTTTGTAAGATTTATTTCCAACTGTCCTGCACGTGTGTCTCACTAATGTACTTGCCACTTCTTATTCATCCAGTCAGACTAATGAGATATCATCCGTATAGTGGAATGATGTGATGTTCTGTGAAGTGTCCACACTGTTCAGGTCCTTTTAGACAGTACTGTTAAAGAGGAAGGGCCATCTTGGGGCAAATGTGTATATGTGTACTTTCGTCCATTGCACATGGATGCAAACTGCTTCTGGTCCTGCTTTTTGATAGGGATGGAAAAGAGCACATTTGTCAGATAAGTGGGTGCCTGAATACCATGTGCTTAAGGCTGTGTGACCACAAAGATCCCACATCTGGAAAAGTGGCTGCAACTGGGGTTACTACTTGTTCAAATTTGCTGCATATCACTGTCATCCATCACGATCCATCTGGTTTTTGTAGGGGTCAGAATGGTGCATTAAATGGGATGTGATGGGGACCATCACCCCTGCATTCTTTTGGTCTTGAGGGTGAGCTATCTCTGCCATTGCCTCCTGGGATAAAGTATTGTTTTGATTTACTATCTTAGCCAGAGGATAAGATTTAGAGGATTCCTCTTGGATTTCTCAGTTGATAAATCTTATTCCACAGTCCAAGGAACCATGTGTGGCTCCCGCCAATTTTTAAGCATGTTCGTTTCAACTGTACATTTTGGGTATCAGAGAAATGACCACTGAGTGGGTCTGTGAATAAGTGGAGACACTGTAATTTGGACCTGGGACAAGACTCCATGTATTACCTGGTTCCCGAAGCCCCCACTCCAACAGGGTGACCATGAAGATCTCAGATATCAGTGTGTCTTCACAATACCTAGTCATTCCCCTTTTCTAAATAAATGACTGTCTTTCACTTTGCCTTTTCTGGAAGGATTGGGAAAATTATTTTCACATATGCTTTCTGTGTTCCATAAATTTTCTTCATGGGAACTCAGCCTCTCTTTCAAGTAATGGGCTCTGGATTTGTTCCAGAAACTGCTCAGAGGATTTTGACTCTTGATTGGAGTGACTACCTTCAGTTTCCTATCATCCACGCTTGATTTCTTTCGGTTCTATGAATTAAGCAACTTCCTTGTTAGCTGCCCATCATCTTTCCCTAAGGATTAATAAGAACCATCTTTTATTAATCATCTCCATGGCAGTCCTGCAGGAAGTGGCACATATTCTTTTGCAAAGCCAAGACCTAAGAAAAGGAATAAATGTCCTTAAAAAAAGGCATAAATGCCAGCTTAACGAGGAGGAGTGGGCCTGGACCTGCTCGAGTTCATCAACACAGAGGTCCCAGTTCTCAGGGTTTCATTTCTTCCTAATCAGGGTCCTAATCTTGGCGTAGCAGCTACCCAGGGTCTGAGAATTCAGCCTCCACTGGGATTCTGCTACACCTATCCTCGGCCCTGGTCCTCGGCTTTCTGATTCTTTAGCTGCAGAAGAGGAGGTCTCTTTAAATACTGGCTTTCACACTTAACCTTTAATTGATGATTAATCACCCACAGCCTTCCATTGTCATTCCTCAATGCATCAGTAGCCCCCAACAACAGTTATTCAACTTCATAGTCTGTGTCTTTCAGGTTCCAGAGATATCCTTCCTAGTGCATTTCATTACACGCGTATCCTATCCAGTTTACCACTGGTGGAAGTTATAACAATTGTACCATGACAGCATGCCAGGAGCTACTCATTACCTCTTACCAGCCGGTGATGCAGTCCTGATTGCCAGCTAGCTGGTGGTGTGGCTTCAAAACTTATTTTAGAGTCTGCTTCCAAGAACGCATGGTACCAATTGTCTCAGGTCAGAATTACTTTTTTTTTAAATTTTTATTTCATTTTGGAGTACAGTTGATTAACAATATTGTATTAGTTTCAGGTATACTGCAAAATGATAGTTATACATGTATCTATTCTTTTTCAGATTCTTTTCCCATTTAGGTTATTACAGAATATTGAGCAGAATTCCCTGCACTGTACAATAGGTCCTTGTTGGTTATCTGTTTTAAATATAGCAGTGTGTACATGTCAATCCCAAACTCCCAATCTCTCCCTCCACTCAACCCTTCCCCCTGGTAACCATAAGTTTGGTCTCTAAGTCTGTGAGTCTGTTTCTGTTTTGTAAATAAGATCATTTGTATAATTTTTTCTAGATTCTTCATATAAGCAGTATCATATGATATTTGTTTTTCTCTGTCTGACTTACTTCACTTAGTATGATAATCTCCAAGTCCATCCATGTTGCTGCAAATGGCATTATTTCGTTCTTTTTTTATGGCTGAGTAATATTCCATCATACATATGTTCCACATCTTTATCCATTCATCTGTCGATGGACATTTAAGTTGCTTCCACGTCTTGGCAATCGTAAACAGCGCTGCAATGAACATTGGGGTACATGTATCCTTTCGAACCATGTTTTTCTCCAGTATATGCCCAGGAATGGGATTGCAGGATCATATGGTAGCTCTGTTTTTAGTTTCTTGAAACACACTCTGAGGTAGAGATTTGCATGTAGGAAGCTGTGGGGGTTGTTCTTGTGAGAAATACCTGTAAAGGAGTGAGGGTAGCAGATTGGGCAGAGGGGAGGTAGGAGTGTGGTGCTATTGCAGCAGAACTGGCAGCACTGTTCCAAATGAAGCCAAGGGGGCTTAGCTCTTATACCCCCCTCAGGGACCAATCAGTGGATGTGGGATGTCTCCAGGGATGGGGCATAACTTTGGTGAAATGGCTCCCATTGGCTAAGGACAGGTCTCAGGGAGAGACTCAGCTGCGAGCCCTCAGGAGCAAATGCCCCTGGCTTGGGTATTGTACTGGGGGCCTTTGGGACTGAAGGACTCTTCCCGGCCACCACAGCATCCCCTCTGCTTGATGAGAATGATAACGTGGAAGGGGATCAGGAGAACCGAGGGTGTGCACAAAAGATAACTGATGGTTGCCCATGCCTTTCAGTTTCGTCAGGAGAAAAGTTGGGGTGAGGATAGTGAAAGAGTGGCAGGATCAACAAATTGTAGGTTCCTGAGGGGTTGAAGGATTATTGGAGTTAGAGCAAGTGGTAGAAATTAGTCTGAAAAGATAGTTAAGGGCTAGCATGTGAAAGGCCCTAAGCATCCAGTTGAGGAATTTGGCTTGTGTCCCATAGAAAATAGGTAAGTGATAGAGATTTAAAAACACCAATTTGTCTTAATCATATGTGATTTAGAAAGCTTAAACTTGCAGTGGCTTAGACACACATATAGTCTAGAACAAGGGCAGCCAATTAAGATGCTTTTGCAATAATCCAGGGTTAGTCCTGGCTTCACATGCTAGATATTTGTGTCAGAGACTGCCAATTGCCTATCCAATTCTATTCTCCCTTATTCCATAGGAAAGGCCTCTATATTGTCAAATGTAGTGTTGTGTGTAGCCTTCCTTACAGATAGAAGGGGCCATTGAATGTAAGAGAAAGGCACTGGACACAGCTTTTGAGAAGTCCATGTTGAGGTAGTTAAATCAGCTGCAGGCAAGTGTGGAAAGCTGACTAATGCCCCCCAGAGATGACCATGTCCTAATCCCTGGTACCTGTGAAGATGTTAACTTACATGGAAAAGAAGGATTAAAGTTGCAGATAGAATTAAGGTGGTTAATCAGCTGGATCCTAGATTATCCAGGGCGGCCCAATGTCATTACATGGAGAAGCGTAAGTGAAAGAGGGGGAAGAGTTCAAAGTAATGCAACACAAGAAGGACTCAACCCGCTAGAGGAAGGGGCCCAAAGCCAAGGAATGCTGTGGCCTCCAGAAGATGGAAAAGGCAAGGAAATAGATTCTCTCCTGTAGGCTCCAGAAGGAAATGCTGCCCTGCTGACACCTTGATTGTACCCCAGTGAGACCCAGGTCAGATTTTTAACCTGTAAAACTGTAGGGTAATATACATATATATATATATATATATATATACGTGTGTGTATATATATATATATATGTATACACACACACACACACACACACACACACACATATATATTTTTTAAGGCACTAAGTTTGAGGTAATTTGTTACAGCAGCAATAGAAGACTAATACAGCAGTCATTTTTACTTTTTACTTCACCCTTGCTTCTTTCTAACTTCTGGAAAGCAGATGTGATGGTTGGAGTTCAGCCGCCATATTGGACTATGAAGCAAACCTGAGGATGGACAGTGTGCATTAAAGATGTTAGACCAAAAAGATAGACTTGGGTGACCAAGTTTTGGACTATCAACCTCTGAATTTCTTTTAAATGAGAGAAAAGTACTTAAGAGACTGTAATCAGGTTCCTATTAACAGTTACGTATAATTCCTGACTAAAATAATAGTGTAGGTTGGATATCCTTATCACCCTTACACTCAACATACTCAGTCCAGTAAATGTTTGAGCTGACCATATGTTAGACATGATTTTCTTTCCTGATTTCTGCTAAAGGTACCACCATTCTCTTTAAACACATATTGGATTGGCTAATAAATAGTTTCCCAAATATGCCTCCCATTTTCCTGATTCTGTGGCTCCGAGCCCCGGACACACCCAGCCATACACACCCCCACACACCATGGTTTCCGTAACTTATTCTCTCTCATCATTTCCCTTCTATTTCCTCCCTTTCACTTACATTCACTGTTTATTCGTTTTTACATAGTTATTTATTTATTTACATTGTCACCAGAATGTAAGCTCCCTGAGGATAGGAACCATGTCCATCTCAGTCACTACCCAATTTCTAGGGCCCAGATGAGTGTCAGAGTAGAGGCTCAGTAAATATTTGTTCATTGAATGGATGAGTGTGCTGTCACTGTAAAGACCCTCTTAGCTTCGCATAGAGGCGTCTTAAAATTCAGACTGGAAAAGACGATGACTGTTTCCGTCAACACACCCTTAGATTCAGGATGAGTGCTCAACCTCGTGGGAGAAGACAAACAAACAAAGCCACTGTTTCGTGATGGCAGGGAGGCCAGGCTGTCTACAGGTCAAAACACCAGCCTTGACAGAGGGTCCCTCCCCTCTGTGTCTGGGGCTTCTCTGATCTCTAGGCCATCTCTTCAGATCAAATGAATAAACGTCCTTCCTATTTTACTGTATGGCAGGCTGTGAGATTATTTCGCTGTTCGAAATTCCATTTGTCCTGAGCGTCATCTAACTGCTGGAAACTTAGTTTGCTCTGTTAACAGGACAAATAAACACTTGGAATAGGGAACTAAATCTTATTCTTCCCTTAGGCAAAGCCTGAAGCAAACAAAACACGCCCCCCCCCCCCCATGTCTAAACTTACCCCAGACCTCATAATTACAGGAAGGAAAATATGTCTGAGGAAATTTTATTTATTCAACAGCAGGCAAGGAAATATTTTATGCTGCAAGGGTCTTCGGTAAGGGAAGTGTGTCCTAGCAGCTCAGCAGTGGCTGCTGAAAATGTTACAGGTATGGAGAAGCAATGGATTGACTCATAAGGTACACAGAAACCCCTTTTATTAATCCAAGGAATCAATGCTGGCCAGGCAGGCTTTGTATTAGAGGCTGGACGCACCATATTCCTCTGTACACTTAGAGAATTTCTATTTTTTTCATCCTCTGTGACGTCATTTCTTTTCCAACACAGATTGGTGCGTGTGTGTCTAGGCAAATAAGTACTTTAACTCCAAATGAGTATTTAATAATATTTATAATTTGTAATTTGATAAAGAACAGAAACTTATAAATGGTATCCTGAAAATATCAGAAGGAAAACAAAAGACATTTTGTTATTATTAATTTTAATTATAAAATGCCCTTTCATTACTATGCTGTCTATGCTAGGCCCTCTCTGTCTACCTTTCCTCCATCTCTTTTTACCCCAACCCTTTTCATTTGCAGGGTAAGAATCCTGCCTTCTCAGACTGTCAGAGAAATAGTCTATTTTTAAATTTCCAGAATGTCAGTCCTCCCGTCATGAAACATGACAGAGGGATTTAAAGAAAGGGAAAGCATTGTTTGAAAAATCATTTTTTTTGGTGTGACCTCGACAGCTCAGCAGATTAAATCTGAATTTTGAACATATTTTCAGACTGTCTACTGGCATGTAGCATTTCAGAGAGAGATAACATGTAAGTTATCAGAAAGGATCCATTTGGGGTAGAAATTAGAAAAAAAATTTTTTAGCCAGAAACTAAGGATCCTCATGGTGTGTTCTAATATGTAGATGACCCTTATTCTGATCTGGGTTTGGAAGCTTGATCCGGAAAGGCCTTTAAACTGGCATTTAGGACATGGTGTTCTTTAGGAAAAAAGCGAGTTTTCTTTGCTCCAGGGGAACTGCAGTTTAGGACAGACACAAAGCTGGGAACACAACTAAGGGCAGAAAAAAATTCACCCCCGTGTTCTATTTGTCAAACTGACCTGCAGGTCACAACCTGAAAGTTTATGGATCGGTGAAGCCTTGTCTCTGCATAAGCATGTTTTCTGGACTTTGGCTGGAGCTAAATTCCTGACTTCTGAAAGCGGAGTGGGTGTGGACTTCCAGCAGGAATAGCCAGTGGGAAGGAAGTAATATTCATTAAGAGTGTCTCCTGCAAGCCGTGCAGGGCTAAGCATGCTCAGTGTGAATTCTCCTGTAGCCTGTCAAGCTATGTTTGAACCCGTTCCAGAATACTGGATTTACTTTTTTTTTTTTTTCCACGAGGAAGAATGCTCGATTAGACTGCATTTTGCCCTGCTTTTCTCTCTCTTTCTTCCCTTTCTTTCTTTCTCTCTTTCTTTCTCTTTCTTTTCCCTCTCATTTCTTCCTGCCAGAAGATTGGAAACAATATCCTTTTCCGATCAGTTCAGTAATACAATGTCCTTCAATGTTCACACGAGCATTTCAGTGGAGAAGAAAAGAAACTTTGCTACCTGGGAACAGAAGACTACTTAGGTCTGTGAATGCTAATAAAGTCCTTAAGGACTTCTGGAGCCAGGAGTTAACTTTTCTCAACTGTTAAGGTAAAATCTACAGCGAATTTAATTGCCTTTTCAACTAAGTGGGTGGACATCAAAAAAATTTTTTTCCACACAAAAAGTATGTTTTTCATATGTTGGAGTGATTTTCCAAACACAGGGAAAATATGTCTTTTGGTTAATTTGCATTTGAAAGAACCTCTTTTTGTATTAGAGGTTCTCTCTCTCTACCACAAATTATGTGTTTTTCAAACAAATATTGTGGTGAGCTGATGTAGCCATAATGGTCTGAATGTGGATGTGTTCTGTGTTATATTAATTCTTGGCGTGGGTCGGTTTGGTGAAAGTTATTGCTTTTGTTGCTGCCAAAGATGAAAGAGTTTGTTTTTTCATTGCTGTTGTTTTTGGAACTTTTGGTGGGCTTTGAGGCTGCACTGGGAGCCCCTTATAGAGAGGAGAGCCATCGCTTTCTATGTTTAATGTGCATTTTTCTCAGTGTTCAACTCTAACTCTGAGAAAAGGGGAAAGGGATACAGATTTTATTTTAGAATCTGTGTAGGAGTGGAGTTTTTTTTGTGTTTTTTTTTTTTTTAATGTAGTTTTGGAGGGAAACAGTATTTAGAAAGGCAGAAACAAGGTTTGTAATGACGGAATTAAATCAAGACCTTCTGGGTGAAAATAAGCAGGGAATGCAAAAATATTGCCTGCTATAGACTCACTGATTTAGTTTAGGTTAATAAGTTTAGCTTTTAATTCAAAAAGTAGATCAGACTTTAAAGTGCTGTCTTTATACTGTCAATGGATAACACAGAAAACTCAGAGAGATGTTAGGATCTCAGAAATAGCAAGTTAGCAAAGGCGGCCCCTTTAAAACATCTGAGGACTGAGGTTATGAAACCACATGGCTTCACGTAGGAACAGTGCATCCTGGGCTAAAGCAGTTTAATTTTATTCAAGAATTTTAAGAGTAAAAAGGGGATTTATTTCTTTTCAAAAAAGAACAGCCAGGCGAGGATTATTGATCAGTCAGGGATTAAATATTTGCTGGAATACAAAGCGTCACATATTATCAATGTGTAAATCAGACCGGCCAGCTATTCAGGGGATGTAAATGAAAATACCATAGCTTCATACGAAATCAAATGTATCAGCACCTCTGCCCTTCATTCTCCATCTTTATGTCCCAGAAAGGAATGATAGAGGTGGGGCAGCATGTGAAATAAGACATAGCTGAGGGGCTGACCTTGCTCTTTTAACTTCTGTCCATCTGTTCTTACTGGGCAGCTGAAGCAGTGAGCAAAGTGGGAGGGAAGGGACCTCAGGGGAGACGAGGACGAAGAGGCCAGACCCCGCCAGGGCTGTGATCTGCTCCCCATACTGTGACTTAGACATGAGTAGAGGAGCTAAGTGGATGCATCTAAATCCACTTCCTTCTGCTCCCTGGGCTTTGATTTAGTACCATTGCTGCGGTTCTGCACCTGCCTCTGTTTTTCATAAGTAAAAGCTTCTCCGATGCCTAGATGGTGGATTATTTGATATAGGTCGATCCCCAAGGAAATAGCCAAAGTAATTCAGTCTTGTTTTGGTTATTCCTTTCTTCCCTAACATGTGGTGTAGATCTTGATGGGTTTAATTGAAACAACAAATCCTCTCTGGGATGGGAGAGCACAGTTCTCCATGAAAGTGTGTGTGTGTGTGTGTGTGTGTGTGTGTGTGTGTGCGCGCGCGTGTGCATGTGTGTGTGTGTGTGTGTGCACGCGCGTGTACTCTGGGCTCTGGGACAGCGCTGCCTTGGGAGGCTTTGTATGGCAGAGGGCATTTTTCTGGAGTCAGGGGCCCTTTCACTGTCTTGACTCTGTCTGTGTTTAGAGAGAGGAGACGCGCATTCTGGAGCATTCTGTAACTCTTTTCTCTGACTCCCCTTTTCTATCGCTGCACCCCTCTCCAACCCTGTCCCCCCCTTCATGACCTGTGTCTTAAAGAATAGCACTGAAACCTTTTGAGGCACAAAGGAAAACCAAAGGGTATGCATAGAGGCAGAGAACAAAGACAGGCCTCTTCATGTTCACATCTGGATAAAATTTAGATTGTGACAAGGGAAAGTGAGTGGGAGGAAAAAAAAGGCTGACATCACATTTAAAAAAATGCATATAATTGACTACCTAGAGGTTTTCTTGTCTCAAGTGTTCGAAGTGTTTTTGTATCCTGCCCACACCCTAACAACTGGGCTTGGGGAAGGCAAGCATCATATCCTTATTTCACAGTGGAGTCCAGTGGCTTGTCCAGAGCAGTGGCCGAGTTAGAACCAGTACACAGAGCCCTCAAGCTCCAGTCCAAGACTCTACCCACATAAAAATAGGAGTAATCTGGGGTCAGTTTCTGTATCTTGGACTCAGTTTCCCCATTCACTTTGAGGTTTTGGACGATAGTTATCTTGTGCAACAGTTTCTCAGACTGACTCCATTGCTGTGATGGTTTCTTAACTTGGAGAAGTGCTTGAAACCTTTCAGGGAACTTCTACACCTTTCCTTTTATCTTACCTTGAACACTACCCACTAAAATAGATTGGGCCAGTGTTGACATTTGCCTTTGACAAATGATGAAATCGAAAGATTGAATGACTTGCGGCCTGAGGTCAGATAGAGGATGGGAATTCAGGTTGCCCAACTCAGGACTTGAAGTTCTAGACCATCCTGAATCTAGGTGGGAACCTCTGGGCTCCTGAGGAAGGGAGGATATAATAAGAGGAGTTCCATGATTCATGAAGGTGAGAAGAGTGGCAGTGCCAGGGACTTTAAATATGGAAGGAGAAAACTCAGGCTGGAAAAGTGACGTGCGTCAGCCACAGTCACGCTTGGGGTGCTGGGGAGCTGGCTTTGAGTCCTGTCTGTGGGACTCCAGGGTGTGTGCCATCCGGTGTAGTGACAAAACACACGGACTTTTCTGGGTTGCTTTGTGTCTCTGTTTCCTTGCACGTAGAATGGGGATGCGTAGCACAGGGTTGCTGTGAGGGTTATATGAGATGATGCTCCGTGTAGAGTAAACCCTCTGATGTTTTGAACAGTGCGTGCTCTTATTGTGGTTTGTGTTCTGTGTCTCCCAAGCTAAAGTGTCAGCTCTTCTTACTGGGATTCCCAATCAGCTCTTAGCTCAACTCTCAGCTCCTCAGGACGCTTGTGATGGTGAGTTAATAACCTCATCAGATGAGCAGCACCTCGGGCATATTGATTGAAGACTTGGAAGCTGTGCTGGATGGTCTAAGGAGATAAGTGAGACAAGAGCAGGGGTCACCTTGGTCTCTGTCCAGGGAGAGGCTGGAGGGAGGTCATAGTCTGAGAGAAGTGGTACTGTTGGGTCAGCTCTAGTTACCTCTGGGGGCCTTCAAGTGCTGCGAGCAGGCTCCTTGCATGGAAGGAATCTGCATGAAGGGAAGAATGGCTAGTCCGCGTTATTCCCCGACCATGGGTCTCATGGGTCTCATAGAAAAAAGAGTGAAGGCACATATACAGGCAAGCCACCTTCTGAACAGCACTAACTGGGCTGTTGACATTGATGGAGTATGTGGGCTCTGAAGCTCCTGGGCTTAGTGTGGCATTGTGTTATCAAGATGCCCTTAGAGAACTCGAGGGCCCAATTCTGACCCAGTCAGTGCTTACCCATTGAGTGTTCTCTGGATAGAGAGGTGTAAGCCCACTGTCACAGGGCTGCAAAACGAGACGGAGGGCAGGGCCATTTCCCTCAGAGCACGCTCAGTCTCGCTGAACAAATGGTGCCTATAAAGGCGCAGAGCCCTGAAGTGTAGACCAACAAAACAGGTGTGGAGAGGCAGAAGCACGAAGCACACTTCAGGAACAGTGGAGGACGAGTAAAGATTTTAAATTTGATTTAATACTTAAACGCTTTAGAGTTCAGTGTTCTCCTTCATACGCCTCACAGTGATCTTCAGCCGCTTGTCCTTGCTGGGAAGGGAAGGTCACTCTGAGGCGATGGGGGTAGATGGGTGTTGGTTTCTTGAGTATATATTATGTACCCAACCCCAGATTTTACGCTTTACCAACGTTCTTTAAAGTTCACAATATCCCTGGGAAGTTTCAAGAGGAGGAAATCTGGTCTGACGGGAGAAGTACACAGTCGGCACTCTGTATCCACGGGTTTGGCATCCGCTGATTCAGCCAACCATGGATGGCCTGTGGAGGCCAACTGGACTAACCCCTTGTACATAAAACTTGAGCATGCGTGGATGTTGGTATCTGTGGGAAGGTGGGGGTTCCTGGAACCAATACCTTGTGGATACTGAGTGCCAGTTGCATATGGCAAAGAGGATTCATGTGACCCGCCCACTGGGCATACCATGTGTAATAGGGAAGTCTCCACAAAGCATCTGAGGTGGAAAAAGATGGCTGTGATCCAATAGACTTGGCTCTTGAGTAGTATTTCTGCAGGTTTCTTAGATGGGGGATACCCATGTCTTGTGTAATTCTGGATCCATCTACATGTATGGTCCAGAGTTGGGCAAGTCTGGCTCCAGGAAGAGGTGGTGCTTAATGCTCTGTGCACTGCCTGCCTTTGGAGAGGTGTTCCATGTGAACAACAGATTCAAATTATCTTCCTCCCCAACAATTAGATCCTTAAAAGTTTTGCAGCTTCGGAAGTGAAGACCTCAGTACTCATTAGTATCATGTAGTATCATGATAGGTAGTATCATGTAGTTTAAAAACAGTTTGGAGTGAAATGACTGGGATTTGGGTCCTGACCCTGAAATTTTCTAGCTGTGTGACTTTGAGTCAATTATTTCACTTCAGTGTGCCTGAAATTTTCATCTGAAAATTGGAATGTAAGCGAGAATTTCCTCAAGTGGGAAGAGCAAATGTTAACGTGATTTTTAAAAATGTAGCCTGCTATGCAAATACCTGTTATTACTCTTGTCCCCTGGCTGTTATCTCAGAGTTCTAGTGTTTTCACCTTTTCTGTTCTCTCTCACTTACTTAGATGGAAGTTGGCATGATTAATGGAGCTGCGCAAACTGCTTTGGATCAGTGTACTAAAAACTTTTTATTTTTTCGAATGAAGTATAGTTGACATACAATGTTACTTTAATTTCAGGTGTATAACATAGTGGTTTGACATTTGTATACATTACGGTATGATCACCATGCTAAGTCTAGTTACCATCTGTCACCATTTAAAGTTATTATAATATTATTGACTATGTTCGCTATTCTGTATATTACATCCCCATGAATTATTTGTTTTATAACTGGAACTTTGTGCCTCTTATTCCCTTTCACCTATTTCACCCATACCCCAACCCCTCTCTCCTCTGGAAACCACCAGTTTGTTCTCTGTATCTATGATTCTGTTTCTGTTTTGTTCATTTTTTGTTTTTTAGATTCTACATATAAGTGAAATCATCTGGTATTTGTCTTTGTCTGACTTATTTCACTTAGTATAATACCCTCTAGATCCATCCATGTTATCACAGATGGTGAGATTTCATTCTTTTTTTTATGGCTGAATAGTATTCCGTGTGTGTGTGTGTGTGTGTGTGTGTCTCATATTTTCTTTATCCATTCATCTGTTGATGGACATTTCAGTCCTTTCTACTGAAATCTCTTTAATTGCTCAAAGTAACTTTACATTTCCTAAATTAGTGAAAGATGGAAGACTTTGAAAGGACAGGAAAACTAGATTGAAAATGTAGCCAGAGCAGAATTAGGTTGAGCATGCGAAGTTCCAAGAAGTTGCAATGAGAAATGAACAACAAATTAGGGTACCAAACAAATTGTTGACACACATATATTTCCCCCATACTCTCTGAGATGATGGGAGAAATGCCACACCCATTAGGATGGCTACTTAAAAAAATTTACAAATGTTAGCAAGGGTGTGGAGAAATTGGAACCCTGTGCACTGTCGTTAGAAATGTAAAATGGTGCAGTTGCTATGGAAAACAGTATGGCAGTTTTCTCAAAAAGTTAAACGTTAGAATTAACCATAGGATATAGCAATTCTGCTTCTGAGTATGTAATCAAATAAGTGAAAGTGGGGTCTCAAAGAGATATTTTTCCCCCCTGTTCATAGCAGTATTATTCACAGTAGCCAAACGGTGGAAGCAACCCTAGTAACTGTCGACAGATGAATGGATAAGCAAAATATAGTCTATACATACAATGGAATATTATTCAGTCTAAAAAAAGATGGAAATTCTGTCACATGCTACAACGTGGATGAACCTTGAGGACGATATGCTAAGTGAAACAAACCAGGCACAGAAAAACAAATATAGGTATACAAATATCGGCGATATTGTGGATTCGCTTCCAGACCACTGCAATAAAGTGATTATAGCAATAAAGCAGGTCACAAATTTCTGGTTTCCTAGTGCATATGAAAGTTATATTTACACTATACTATCGTATATTAACTGTGAGATAGCATTATGTCTACAATAACAATGTGCATGCCTTAATTAAAAAATACTTTATTGCTAAAAAATGCTAACCATCATCTGAGTCTCCAGTGAGCTGTAATCTTTTTAGCTGGTGGAGGGTCTTGCCTCGCTGTTGATGGCTGCTGACGGATCAAGGTGGTGGTTCTGAAGATGGGGGTGGCTGTGGTAATTTCTTTTTTTTTTAATTTTAAAAATTTTTAAATTACTTTTTATGGAGTATAGTTGGTTTACAATGTTGTGTTAGTTTCTGCTGTACAGCAAAGTGAAGTAGTTATACATATATGTATCCCATTTTTTGTATTTCCTTCCCATTTAGGTCACCACAGAGCATTGATAGAGTTCCCTGTGCTATACGGTAGGTTCTCGTTAGTTATCTGTTTTATACACAGTAGTGTATATATGTCAATCCCAATCTCCCAATTCATCCCACCCCCTTGGTATCCATAAGTTTGTTCTCTACATCTGTGTCTCAGTTTCTGCTTTGCAAATAAGTTCATCTGTAGCATTTTTCTAGATTCCACATATGAGCGATATTATATTTGTTTTTCTCTTTCTGACTTAACTTCACTCTGTATGATAGTCTCTAGGTCCATCCATGTCTCTGCAAGTGGCACAATTTCATTCCTTCTTATGGCTGAGTAATATTCCGTTGTATATATGTACCACATCTTCTTTATCCATTCCTCTGTTGGTGGACATTTAGGTTGCTTCCATGTCTTGGCTACTGTAAACAGTGCTGCAGTGAACACTGGCGTGCATGTATCTTTTTGAATTATGGTTTTCTCTGGGTATATGCCCAGGAGTGGGATTGCTGGGTCATATGGTAGTTCTATTTTTAGTTTTTTAAGGAATCTCCATACTGTTTTCCATACTGGATGTACCAATTTATATTCCCACCAACAGTGTAGGAGGGTTCCCTTTTCTCCACACCATCTGCAGCATTTATTGTTTGTAGATTTTTCGATGATGACCAATCTGACCGGTGTGAGATGTGAGGTGATACCTCATTGTGGTTTTGATTTGCACTTCTCTAATATTAGTGGTGTTGAGCATCTTTTCATGTGTTTGTTTGCCACCTGTATGTCTTTGGAGAAATGTCTATTTAGGTCTTCTGCCCATTTTTTGATTGGGTTGTTTGTTCCTTTTTGATACTGAGCTGCATGAGCTGTTTGTATATTTTGGAGTTTAATCCTTCGTCAGTTGCTTCATTTGCAACTATTTTCTCCTATCTCAGGTTGTCTTTTCATCTTGTTTATGGTTTGGCTGTGGCAATTTCTTAAAATTAAGACAAAATGAAGTTTGCCGCACTGACTGACTCTTCCTTTCATGAACACTGCATGTAGCACGCAATGCTGTTTGATAGCATTTTACCCACAGTAGAACTACTTTCAGAATTGGAGTCAATCCTCTCAAACGCTGCTGCTGCTTTATCAACTAAGTTTATGTAATATTCTAAATACTTTGTTGTCATTTCAGCAGTCTTAACAACATCTTTACCAGGAGTAGATTCCATCTTAAGAAACCACTTTTTTTTTCCTTTTGCTTGCTCATTCATAGGAAGCAGCTCCTCATTCCTGAAAATCATATTATGATATTGTAGCGATTGTCACGTCTTCAGGCACCACTTCTAATTCTAGTTCTCCTGCTATTTCTAACACATCTGCAGTTACTTCCTTCACTGAAGTTTTGAGCCCCTCAAAGTCATCCAGGAGGGTTGGAATCAACTTCTTCTAAACTCCTGTTAGTGTTGATATTTTGATCTCTTCCCATGAATCACAGATGATCTTCATGGCATTTTTTCATTTCCAGAAGGTTTTCCACTTACTTTGCCTAGATCCATCAAAGGAGTCACTGTCTATGGCAGCTATAGCCTTATGAAATGTGTTTCTTAATATAATAAGACTCAAAAGTCAAAGTGACTCCTTGTTCCATGGTCTGCAGAATGGATATCATAGGAACAGGCATGAAAACAATATCCATCTCACTGTACAACTCCATCAGAGCTCTTGGGTGAACAGGTGCATTGTCAACGGGCAGTAATATTTTGTAAGGAATCTTTCTTTCTGAGCAGTAGGTCTCAACACTGGGCTTAAAATGTTCAGTAAATGACAATATACACAGATGGTGGTGTCATCCAGGCTTTGTTGTTCTATTTAGAGAGCACAGGCAGAGCAGAATTGGCATAATTCTTAAGGGCCCTAGGATTTTCAGAATAGTAAATGAGCATTGGCTTCAACTTTAAGTCGCCAACTACATTAGCCCCTAACGAGAGAGCCAGACTGTCCTTTGAAGCTTTGAAGCCAGGCATTGACTTCTCCTCTGTAGCTATGAAAGTCATAAATGGCATCTTCTTCCAATAAAAAGCTCTTTTGTCTACATTGAAACTCTGTTGTTTAGTGTAGCCACCTTCATTAATTATCTTAGCTAGATCTTCTGGCTAACTTGCTCCACCTTCTACGTCAGCACTTGCTGCTTCCTCTTGTGCTTTTATATTATGAAGATGGCTTCTTTCCTTAAACCTCATGAACCAACCTTTGCTAGCTTCAAACTTTTCTTCTTCAGCTTCCTTGCCTCTCTTAGCCTTCATAGAGTCGAAGAGAGTTAGGGCCTTGCTCTGGATGGGGCTTTGTCTTAAAGGAATGTTGTGGCTGGTTTGGTCTTCTATCCAAACCACTAAAATTTTCCCCCAATCAGCCATAAGGATGTTTCACTTTCTTATCATTTGTGTGTATGCTGGAGTAGCACTTTTAATTTCCTTCAAGGATGTTTACTTTGCATTTGCAACATGGCTAACTGGGTGTAAGCAGCTTAGCTTTTGACATGCCTTCATCAATAAACTTAAATCAGTTCTAGCTTTTGATTTAAAGTGAGAGACATAGAGGAATGGATAAAGAAGATGTGGGACATATATACAGTGGAATATTAGCCATAAAAAGGAATGAAATTGGGTCATTTGTAGAGACATGGATGGACCTAGAGAGTGTCATACAGAATGAAGTAAGTCAGAAAGAGTAAATCAAATATCGGATATTAACGCATATATGTGGAGTCTAGAAAAATGGTATACATGATCTTATTTGCAAAGCAGAAATAGAGACACAGACGTAGAGAACAAACGTATGGATACCAAGGGGGAAAGGAGGGGTGGTGAGATGAATTGGAGATTGGGATTGACATGTATACACTATTGATACTACGTGTAAAATAGACAACTAATGGGAACGTACTGTATAGCACAGGGAACTCTACCTAATGCACTGTGGTAACCTAAGTGGGAGGGAGTCCAAAAGGGAGGGGCTATCTGTATGTGTATGGCTGATTCGTTTGGTTGTACAGTGGCGGCTAAAGCAACAACACTGTAAAGCGACTATACGCCAATGAAAGTTAATTAAAAAAATAAATAGAGACATGCAACTCTTTTACTTGAACACTTAGAGGCCATTGTAGGGTTATTAATTGGCCTAATTTCAGTACTGCTGTGTCTCAGGGAATAGGGAGGCTCAAGGAGAGGGAGTGAGATTGGGAAACGGCTGGTCGGTGAAGCAGAATGCATAGGAGGTTTATCGATTAAGTTTGCCATCTTATTTGGGTGCAGTTTGTGGCACCCCAAAACAGTTATAATAGTAACCTCCAAGATCCCTGATCTCAGATCACTGTAACCAGTGTAATAATAATGGACAAGTGAAATACTGTCAGAGTTATCAAAACGTGACACAGAGGCCCTAAGTGAACCAATGCTGTTGGAAGAATGGTGCCAACAGACTTGCTTGAAGCAGGGTTGGTGTAAACCCTCAGTGTGTAAATAACACCATATATCTGTGAGGCGCAGTTGAGTTGAAGCACAATAAAACTAAGAAAATGCAGTACGTCTCTGTTCCATGACTCCACTTTCCACTTCCATGAGGTACCTACAGAAGTCCAATTCATAGAGACAGAGTAAAATGGGGGTTGCTGGGAGAGGGGAGGATGGGCAGTTACTCTTTAATGGGTACAGAGTTTCAGTTGGGGAAGATGGGATATTCTGGAGATGAAGGGTGGTGATGGTTGCACAGCAACGTGAATGTGCTTAATGCGACTGAACTGTATATTAGAAAACAGTAAAGATCGTAACATTTTTATTACATGTATTTTCGCAGTTACAAATGAAAAAGAATTGAGAATATAAAAAAGCCAGTATGTCTGATAGTTACGAGGGCTTAGACACTGGAAGTATTTGTTTCGTTACTGAAATTGAGCTGTGTATGAGGAAGAAGATTAGGCTCAAACTGAGCGGCAAAAGAGAATAATGTCATTCAATAAATGCGGTTCGTGGGAGTGAAAAAATAAGGGAGAGAATACAGGAGAAAAATAGGCTCTTGGGACAGAGCAGAGGAAATTCCAGAATTTCTCTCCGTGATGTGCTTAGGGGTAGGGTTTTGTTTCGACGCTGTGCTCACATAACAAGCATGTCACTTTAATTTAAACTGTTTATTTGGGGTGGCCTTTAGTAGCTGACACGGGGAGGTACCAGAAGCCTTCTTGAGCCTCCTGTTTTTGGTAGGCCCTGAATTTGCTCTCAGATTAAATTTTTATCAGGCCTCACCTTTGTGAGCCATCCGTGGTGAGAAAATTTACAGAACTCAAGAGAAATGAAAAAGCTACTCAGTGATGAGGCTCAGGGAGGGAGGAAAAGTCACTAGCATCTGTTACATGCCTGTTTTGTACCAGCTCTTTATGTGTATTATCCATTTAATCCTGTCAGTTGCCTCTAAGGTAAATTTCATGTTGGCATTTGGTAAAGGTGACTTTCCTAAGATCCTTTTGCTACAGAGTGGTGAAGCCAGCACTGGAACCCAGGTCTGTGGGAGCCTAAAGCTTATTGTGTTTCATCACACTTTCGGCTTTAGGCATTACATTTCCTTAGTTAATGATCTAGGTGATCCCTCCCTGGCTTTGCTGTTAGCAGCCGGAGAGGAGAAGTTTTCCTGGAACAGATACACGTCTCACACACTCAGCTTAGAGCCATCCGGGGGTGGGGGGCCCAGCATTAGCATTCACAATCTGAACATTTTTTTTTTTTTTTTTTTTGCCATACGCGGGCCTCTCACCGTCGCGGCCTCTCCCGTTGCAGAGCACAGGCTCCGGACGCGCAGGCTCAGCGGCCATGGCTCACGGGCCCAGCCGCTCCACGGCATGTGGGATCTTCCCGGACCGGGGCACGAACCCGTGTCCCCTGCATCGGCAGGTGGACTCTCAACCACCGCGCCACCAGGGAAGCCCTGAACATCATTTTTAATTTTCACAAATACCCGCGGAGCAACATTTAGCCTTCCTGAGGCAAAAAGCTGCAGACGCACAGGTGTCTGGGAAGGGTCTCTTCTGCAGTGCCATCTCGGGTTCAGGTGTTGGGATGAATGAACCTGAGCGCACCGGCCCCTCCCTGGAAGGCTGTTCTCAGGCTCCTTTGTTTGGTTTATGTATAGCCATCAATGCACCATTCCTTCTGCTTCAGCTGTTTGAGAATCCCATCTTCTCTATTGATTTCCCACAGAACGTTTACTGCTCTCCAAGGTGTGACCTGTACCTCTAGCTAATTTATTTCTGTCATGGCTGTAGGATTTAGGAATGAAGGGGGAGGGGAGGGAGGGAGGGTGGCGAGAGAGCGATGTGTCCAAGATGTGGGAAATAAATTCAGCCCTGGAACCCCCGACAGGCAGGCCTGCAGCTTGGGAGGGCAGTTCTGTGCCCGCAGCAGCAAGGAGACTTTGCTTGAAAATCTGCTCAGTAAGATGGAGGCTGCAGCCACCGGGTTTCAGGAGGCCAGGAATGGTAGCAGGGCCCCATGGGGATGGAAAAGCAAGGGAAGAATGTGTTTGGAAATAACACCTTGACTGTTCAGGAGCCAGTCACCATATTGAGCGGGATGTGGTAGGTTTTTTTTTTTCTCTTTTAATGAAATGATGGAAAACTCTTTTGGGGGCAGGGGGGCACCTCATGAAGTCCTATTCTCTTCTTCATTATGGGATTTTCAACATCAGGACATTCCTGTATCAGTCCTGGAACTGTGATTACAATGACTGACGTGTGAGATATCAAATCGAACCACGTTAACATAAACCTTCCTTTCCCTCCGTGCCTAGAACATACTGAGTTACCCTTTCCATGGTATGATTATACTAGATAACTATTTGAATGCCCACTTCATTTTTTTTTTTCCTGTGGAAACAGCTTATATCTTCTTAGAAAATCTGGTTATCAACTTACACAAGGAAGGATGTCGGTTATTTGTTATTTTCACCTGGACGGTGACTCAACATTTGTTAAGCAAGTAGGTACGTTATATGTGAAGGGCATTTTTAAAGTTTTCAAATCTTTTTCATATACTTTATTTCATTTCCATAACAATGCTAAAAAGTAGGGGTTATTTATTTATTTTTTTTTTGAGGGACGCGGGCCTCTCACTGTCGTGGCCGCTCCCATTGCGGAGCACAGGCTCCGGACGCGCAAGCTCAGCAGCCATGGCTCACGGGCCCAGCCGCTCCGCCGCATGTGGGATCTTCCCGGACCGGGGCACGAACCCGTGTCCCCTGCATCGGCAGGCGGACCCCCAACCACTGCACTACCAGGGAAGCCCAAAAAGTAGGGGTTATTATTTTTAGTGCATAGTAAAGAAATGCTGGCTTCTTAGCTAAGGTGATAGGGCTAATAATAAATAGCAAATACAGGATTCAAGTCTAGGGTTTCTGGTTCCAGATTCAGATTGCGGTAGACGACACCCCAGGAGTGCAGGGTTTACTATATTCTACCAACATCACCCCCTGAGTAGCAGAAGCTGGAGAGTGAGAGGCCACCTGTTAGACACTGATGGAATGAATTTGAATTGAACCAAACATGCAGCCTTCTAAGCTTCTACTTGTATGATTTATGCCTCAGGTCAGTCTGTCTGAGGTGTGAAAGAGCCTTAGGAAGAAGGGTAAAACATTTACTAGTGACTGTTTTCTCCCTCCTTCCCATATACCAGCCTCCAACCCCACCCCAACTCACATACAGATTCTCTGTCACTCTTTATAGGGAATCAAATAAGTCATCACCCCTCCATGTATTACCATCCATTGTAATGTACCCCGGGCTGGGCGTTAGAATAGCAGTTATTTGTGAGGCTGGCTCATGGAGTTCATGCCTGTAAATCCCAGGCACTCCGAGACCCTCTCCCTTTTTCCCAGCGTGATGTACGAAGGGGCTTCTGGGAGTTAGTAGGAGAGCAAGATGGTGGGGATGGTGGGATGGTGGGTCTTTCACACTTTGGACCGAGTGTACCTGGAACCGTCTAACTGTGGGGCAGAGGAACCCACTTCATCTTGGAGACGGTGGCCAAATAAACCAACTCGGTGCTACCTCAGAGGCTGACAGAGCCTCAAGAGCCTCCATAAAGAAGCCCCCGACTTGAGCTATTCCATTTTTATAAACATAGCACGATAGTGTTACGGAAAAGATTTCTATCCTCAGTAAGTGCCTGTCATAAAGGAAGAAGGGCTCTTCTTGTAGATAAATAAAAATGTCCAGTGTGTAGAAATGAAACATAACTGTGAATATCCCTGGAATAACTGAAATATTTTGGTTTGAAAAGATCTGGACTTTGAAAAGAAACTTGTATACTTTCTTTGTAGTCAGCAGACTACATTCCCATCATCTCTGAGGTAACCTTCACCTCAGGACTTAGGATTTGGGGAAGGGATGAGTAAGGTACAAAATAAGAAATGCTCAGAAAAAAAGTCATATTTGCTTCCACATCAACGGTGTGTGATGTGTTTTGCTGCTTCTCCTGCCTAGAGCAATTTTTATTTCTCCACTCCTTTGCTTTTTGCAGACTGATGTAGGATACTGGTACCTTCCTTGAGGTCAACCTGAGGTGGCATGGTGTTGCAGACAGAACTCAGGACTTGTAGATTTAAAAAGCCTGATTTTTTTGAGTCCTGTTTCCACAGATTAAATTGTGTGCTGTGTGGCTACAGGGTTTAACTGTCATGATCAATTTCTGCATCAGTAAAATGGGTATATTAATATCTATCCTAACTCACAGGGTCGTTATGAGGGCCTCAAGCAACAATGGGAGGTAGAGTGTTTCATAAACTCGAAAGCATGGCACAGGAAAGAATTTATCCTCTATTTTGAGTTCTTAAAGTGTATGTGCAATCGGTATTATCTCCGCTATCCATGTGATCATAATGGCATCATGGCATCCAGAATGTCATTATTTAACATTAGAACTTATTTGGGGCTATGATTTGGAATCAGCCTACAGCTCACCACCAAATATCAAATGCACACCTTCTCCATTCTCTGCTCCACCTCTCCCCACACTTTCTAACTATCCTGCCACTTTGCTTTGGGAGTTTATTCAACCCTCATATCTGCCCCTGTTCCTCTTTGGAGGTTCACCTGGGAACCTCTTTAAGCCTCCTCATCACTAGGAGTCCATCTCACTGCTGCTGGAATTTGCACACTTACTAGAGCACGATGGGCTGGGCTGGGCTGGACAGGGTGCAGAGAGAAGAACCAGTGCGGGGAGGGTGTGCTGAGTTTCAGACATCTCCCTTCTCAATTTGGAATGGGTTTTCTAATGAAAATAATAGGACCCATGAATTTTAAATCTGATGATGCAGTAATAATGGAGTTCTACCACGTGGTGGATTAGCTTCTTGGTGGGCTGATATGAGAATCTAAAAACCATTTATACAATTTTTTATTTGGGAAAATGTGAATTATAAGGACTGACTTACAAACATATCTTTAGAGCTAAACCTAGTTGTGACTTGAGGCTTTTCTTGTCCTGAATGTGAGATCCTTTCTTCCAAATTTAATTTGTATAAATACTTTATACTCAGTGTAGTGAGTAGTGACTGGGTTAGTGGGTGCAGCTGGATGAACACTGATGCTGGGAGGGATGGAAAGGGGAGGGGTCCTACCCTGGCTCTGCCGTTTGCCAGCTGTGGCACTGGACAGCTACTTAAGCTCTTTACTTCTCAATTTCCTCACCTACAAAATAAAGAAAAATGGTACAGATGAACCTGTTTGCAAGGCAGAAATAGAGACACAGATGTAGAGAACAAATGTATGGACACCAAGGGGGGAAGGGAGGATGGTGGGATGAATTGGGAGATTGGGATTGACATATATACAGTAATATGTATAAAATAGGTAACTAATGAGAACCTGCTGTATACCACAGGGAACTCTACTCAGTGCTCTGTGGTGACCTAAATGGGAAGGAAATCCAAGGAAGAGGGGATACACGTATATGTATAGCTGATTCACTTTGCTGTACAGCAGAAACTAACACAACATGGTAAAGCAACTATACCCCAATTAAAAAATAAAACCAAAGATGTTGATAACAGTACTCAATTCTCAGGGTTGTTGATAGAAATACATCATAGACAATAACAGCTTATATGAAGAGAGTTGTTATACTGACTTAGCGCATTATTCAAACAATTCTCCATTTTGTTGAACAGGTGATGACTGGCCTCTGAGTGAGGACTTTATTTTTTTTAATATAAATTTATTTATTTATTTATGGCTGTGCTGGGTCTTCGTTGCTGTGCCTGGGCTTTCTCTAGTTGTGGTGAGCGAGAGCTACTCTTCATTGAGGTGCACAGGCTTCTCATTGCGGTGGCTTCTCTTGTTGCAGAGCATGGACTCTAGGCACAAGGGCTTCAGTAGTTGTGGCACTTGGGGTCAGTAGTTGTGGCTCTTGGGCTGTAGAGCACAGGCTCAGTAGTTGTGGTGCATGGGCTTAGTTGCTCCATGGCATGTGGGATCTTCCTGGACCAGGGTTCGAACCCGTGTCCCCTGCATTGGCAGGTGGATTCTTAACCATTGCACCACCAGGGAGGTCCTCGAGTGAGGACTCTTAGATTGTGTTCATTGATGTTAGGGAGATCAAAAATTACCATGAATTTTTTTAGGTACACATAAGGAATTGACTAAATTGTGGTATGTACATACAATGGAATATTATTCAACCATAAAAAGAAACGTGATAGTGATACATGCTATAGTGTGGATAAACCTTGAAAATATTGTGCTAAGTGGAAGAAGTCAGTCTCAGAAGCTTACTTACTGTATGGTCCCATATATATGAAATATCCAAAATAGGTAAATCTGCAGAAACAGAACAGATTTGTGGTTGCCGTGAGCTTAGGGGAGGGAGAAAATGGAGGGGGGTAACGTAATGGATATGGGGTTTTCTTTTGGGATAACAATGTTTTAGAACTAGATAGAGGTGATAGTTGCACATCATTGTGAATGTACTAAATATCACTGAATTGTTCACTTTAAAATGGTTAATTTTATGTTACATGCAGTTTTTAAAAATGCTATGGAAGAATAAAACCACCTAAATAAGTTGACTGTGTAGAAAGCCTTCCTGACTCTTTATATAGTCTTGGTCTATATAAAGAGTTTGTGAGTTTGTCACATGGAGGCTAAACAATAAACTACTTAATAACGAAGTAATCACTGAAGAAATCAAAGGGGAAATCAAAAAATACCTAGAAACAAATGACAGTGGAGACACGACGACCCAAAACCTATGGGATGCAGCAAAAGCAGTTCTAAGAGGGAAGTTTATAGCAATACAATCCTACCTTAAGAAACAGGAAACATCTTGAATAAACAACCTAACCTTGCACCTAAAGCAATTAGAGAAAGAAGAACCAAAAAACCCCCAAAGTTAGCAGAAGGAAAGAAATCATAAAGATCAGATCAGAAATAAGTGAATAAGAAATGAAGCAAACGATAGCAAGGATCAGTAAAACTAAAACCTGGTTCTTTGCGAAGATAAACAAAATTAATAAACCATTAGCCAGACTCATCAAGAAAAAAAGGGAGAAGACTCAACTCAATAGAATTAAAAATGAAAAAGGAGAAGTAACAACTGACACTGCAGAAATACAAAAGATCATGAGAGATTACTATGAGCAACTCTATGCCAATAAAATGGACAACCTGGAAGAAATGGACAAATTCTTAGAAAGGCACAACCTGCCAAGACTGAATCAGGAAGAAATAGAAAATATGAACAGACCAATCACAAGCACTGAAATTGAAACTGTGATTAAAAATCTTCCAACAAACAAAAGCCCAGGACCAGATGGCTTCACAGGCAAATTCTATCAAACATTTAGAGAAGAGCTAAGACCCATCCTTCTCAAACTCTTCCAAAGTATAGCAGAGGGAGGAACACTCCCAAACTCATTCTACGAGGCCACCATCAACCTGATACCAAAACCGGACAAGGATGTCACAAAGAAAGAAAACTACAGGCCAATATCACTGTTGAACATAGATGCAAAAATCCTCAACAAAATACTAGCAAACAGGATCCAACAGCACATTGAAAGGATCATACACCATGATCAAGTGGGGTTTATCCCAGGAATGCAAGGATTCTTCAATATACGCAAAGCAATCAACATGATACACCATATTAACAAACTGAAGGAGAAAAACCATATGGTCATCTCAATAGATGCAGAGAAAGCTTTCGACAAAATTCAACACCCATTTATGATAAAAACCCTGCAGAAATTAGGCATAGAGGGAACTTTCCTCAACATAATAAAGGCCATATATGACAAACCCACAGCCAGCATCGTTCTCAATGGTGAAAAACTGAAAGCATTTCCACTAAGATCAGGAACAAGACAAGGTTGCCCACACTCACCACTCTTATTTAACATAGTTTTGGAAGTTTTAGCCACAGCAATCAGAGAAGAAAAGGAAATAAAAGGAATCCAAATCGGAAAAGCAGAAGTAAAGCTGTCACTGTTTGCAGATGACATGATACTATACGTAGAGACTCCTAAAGATGCTACCAGAAAACTACTAGAGCTAATCAATGAATTTGATAAAGTAGCAGGATACAAAATTAATGCACAGAAATCTCTTCCATTCCTATACACTAATGATGAAAAATCTGAAAGTGAAATTAAGAAAATACTCCCACTTACCATTGCAACAAAAAGAATAAAATATCTAGGAATAAACCTACCTAAGGAGACAAAAGGCCTGTATGCAGAAAATTATAAGACACTGATGAAAGAAATTAAAGATGATACAAATAGATGGAGAGATATACCATGTTCTTGGATTGTAAGAATCAACATTGTGAAAATGACTCTACTACCCAAAGCAATCTACAGATTCAATGCAATCCCTATCAAACTACCACTGGCATTTTTCACAGAACTAGAACAAAAAATTTCACAATTTGTATGGAAACACAAAAGACTCCTAATAGCCAAAGCAATCTTGAGAATGAAAAACGGAGCTGGAGGAATTATGCTACCTGACTTCAGACTATACTACAAAGCTACAGTAATCAAGACAGCATGGTGCTGGCACAAAAACAGAAATATAGATCAATGGAACAGGATAGAAAGCCCAGAGATAAACCCACGCACCTATGGTCACCTTATCTTTGATAAAGGAGGCAGGAATGTACAGTGGAGAAAGGACAGCCTTTACAATACGTGGTGCTGGGAAAACTGGACAGGTACATGTAAAAGTATGAGAATAGATCACTCCCTAACACCATACACAAAAATAAGCTCAAAATGGATTAAAGACCTAAATGTAAGGCCAGAAACTATCAAACTCTTAGAGGAAAACATAGGCAGAACACTCTATGACATAAATCACAGCAAGATCCTTTTTGACCCATCTCCTAGAGAAATGGAAATAAAAATAAACAAATGGGACCTAATGAAACTTCAAAGCTTTTGCACAGCAAAGGAAACCATAAACAAGACCAAAAGACAACCCTCAGAATGGGAGAAAATATTTACAAATGAAGCAACTGACAAAGGATTAATCTCCAAAATTTACAAGCAGCTCATGCAGCTCAGTAACAAAAAAACAAACAACCCAATCCAAAAATGGGCAGAAGACCTAAATAGACATTTCTCCAAAGAAGATATATAGACTGCCAACAAACACATGAAAGAATGCTCAACATCATTAATCATTAGAGAAATGCAAATCAAAACTACAATGAGATATCATCTCACACCCGTCAGAATGGCCATCATCAAAAAATCTAGAAACAATAAATGCTGGAGAGGGTGTGGAGAAAAGGGAACACTCTTGCACTGCTGGTGGGAATGTGAATTGGTACAGCCACTATGGAGAACAGTATGGAGGTTTCTTAAAAAACTACAAATAGAACTGCCATATGACCTAGCAATCCCACTACTGGGCATATACCCTGAGAAAACCACAATTCAAACAGAGTCATGTACCAAAATGTTCATTGCAGCTCTATTTACAGTAGCCTGGAGATGGAAACAACCTAAGTGTCCATCATCGGATGAATGGATAAAGAAGATGTGGCACATATATACAATGGAATATTACTCAGCCATAAAAAGAAACGAAATTGAGCTATTTGTAATGAGGTGGATGGACCTAGAGTCTGTCATACAGAGTGAAGTAAGTCAGAAAGAGAGAGACAAATACCGTATGCTAACACATATATATGGAATTTAAGAAAAAAAATGTCAAGAAGAAACTAGAGGTATGACAGGAATAAAGACACAGACCTACTAGAGAATGGACTTGAGGATATGGGGAGGGGGAAGGGTAAGCTGTGACAAAGTGAGAGAGTGGCATGGACATACATACACTACCAAACGTAAAATAGATAGCTAGTGGGAGGCAGCCGCATAGCACAGGGAGATCAGCTCGGTGCTTTGTGACCACCTAGAGGGGTGGGATAGGGAGGGTGGGAGGGAGACGCAAGAGGGAGGAGATATGGGGATGTGTGTATATGTATAACTGATTCACTTTGTTATAAAGCAGAAACTAACACACCATTGTAAAGCAATTATACTCCATTAAAGATGTAAAAGAAAAATAAAATAGTTTGTGAAGACAGTGTCTCTTACTTCTTCCCTACATTTTTTTTTCTGCCTTTTGTAGTCCTATCTGAACTCCTTGGTTTTCTGTCCCTCCACGAGGACTCAAGTTCTGTTTGAGTCACTTCTTTCATTCATTCCCTGACTCATTTCTTCACCTGGTGTCAAGGAGAGCGATAATTAATATGTGATCTGGGACAGAGGCTAGGCAGCCCTGCGGGGTTACTTTGCAGGCATCTTAACCTCTCTGGTCTTAGGGAGACATCAGCAAGATCATTTCTTGGGATTCTTTCAGCTTTAAATTTCCAGATTTAAGAAATAAGAAATGCATTATTAGGTTTCCTTTAAATATTCTGCCAGCTAATTTCTCCACTTCTTTTACTTTGAATTCATTTATCAAACCTAGCTAGACAGATAGAAAAAAAATAAATTACACTTTGAATTAGCCTCTTCTTTTTCATTAGACCTCAGTAATGAGGAGAAAATTCATCTCCACGTCTGTGGTAAAACTTCTTTGACCACAGGAAACCTTTCTTCATGTTTTTTTAAGATAAAAATGCCCAAAGCATGAAACTGATATACTTTTAAGGTTTGAAAAGTGTAAAAGATGATTTTTCTCTTTAATTATAATATGAAACAGAAAACAAGACACTGCAATAACTTAGTAGCCCATCAAAACACTATCTTCAAGGGTAATTTAGCATTTCCATGATAAATTGCTATTTTTAGAAGCTTATGTAACCAAACAAAGAATGTGTTCTTGGCTATGGCCATGAAGACAAGTTATTATTGTGGGAGGGACAAAGGAATCTGAGAGGCTCATGAGAGACAGAGCCAATTGCAGAGAACATTTTATAGAGCACCCTTTCTCTTGAGTCTCCATTTTCTGCAGTCAGGATAATGCAGTGCCTTTCAGAGCCATTTTCATTTTTGAAGTGCTCTTTGATCATTAGCTAATAAATACTCATCATTGAATTTTCCTCAGCGTCTTGCAAGTTGGAGGAAAAAGAAAATCGCTTTCTATTTCGTAAGTATTATTCCCCTTGAGGCCTCCCTTCTCATGCTTCTAATGGAAACAAGAAATAAATTATACCTACTTATTTGAAAGGACCAAAGACCACCATTCCTTCCACACAGAGCACCTGTAAATTTGCATCAGATATTAATGACCTTCTATAACTACCTCACTGTAGTAGCAGGAGTACCTGTCTCCCATTTCCAAGCTCTGTTCTGTTTAGTGTCTCATGAGGACGGTTAACTGGAAGGATGCCTTGGGGGGTCTTCTTGGGGGGTCTTCTCAGGGAGCTGAGCATGGTGAGTCAAGCTGAGAGAAGGTGGTGTCTGTGTGAGCAGGCGTGTCCAATGGACTTCATATCTCTAATTTCTAGGGTCAAAAAGTTACGGTTTTGGAATTTTCTGTTCTTTTGTATTATCCATGTTTCTTCTCCCCTATATCATCTTCTTTGCATTTGGACTTCGCTCTGACTTTCACAGTTTCTGCTGTGGTGAATTGCACTGCACATACTTAAAGCCACTCCAAGACTTTTCTAGTTGCACGTGTGTTTTGAGGAAGACAATTTGGTTCAGAGCATGAGCTATGTCTTACCGGGTTTCTGCTGCCTGTTGTCTAAAGTAATGTTATCCAACAGACATAGCATACAAACCACACCATGAGCCATTTATAATTTAAAATTTTATGGTAACCACGTAAAAAAGTGAAAATAAAGAGGTGAAATTAATTTTAATAATATATTTTATTTAACCCAATATATCCAAAATTTTATTACCTTAATATGTAATCAATATAAAATTGTTAATGAGATATTTAACATTCTTTTAAGCCAAACTGGTGAATTCTAATGTGCATTTTACACTTACAACACATCTCAGTTTGGACTAGCCACATTTCGTATGCCTCATGGCTGCTGTAGTGGACAACATGGCTGTGTAGGCATAAGTAGACAATATTTGAACAAACATTTTAAAATTAAAAAGCATTTCTGAATTATTACACAGTCAAGTTCTGATATAAATTGCTGTAAGTTTTCTCTTCAAGGCTCTCATAAAGAATGAGGGGATGTTAGAGGGTTCTGGGGTTTATCAGCAGGGAAAGGGTTAATGTGTGTTTTCTCAAACCTACCATTCACTCTGGAATTAACATAGCGTCAATGAATTAGGATCTCTCCCTCTCCTTTTACTTTATGTTTTGCTGTACCTTGAGCTCAGATCTACCTAAGAACCAAGAAATGACAAGACCGTTGATTTTAGATAGTGATTAGGATTTGACCATGTTTTTTTTTTTAATAAATAATTTTTTATTTATCTTAATTTTAATTTTGGCTGCGTTGGGTCTTTGTTGCTGTGAGCGGGTTTTCTCTGGTTGCAGCGAGCGGGAGCTAATCTTTGTTGCGGTGCGCGGGCTTCTCATTGCGGTGGCTTCTCTTGTTGTGGAGCACGGGTTCTAGGCACGTGGGCTTCAGTAGTTGTGGCACTTGGGCTCAGTAGTTGTGGCTCACGGGCTCTAGAGTGCAGGCTCAGTAGTTGTGGCACACGGGCTTTGTTGCTCTGCGGCATGTGGGATCTTCCCGGACCAGGGCTCGAACCTGTGTCCCCTGCATTGACAGGCGGATTCTTAACCACTGTGCAACCAGGGAAGCCCAGGATTTGACCATGTTTGATGTAAGCCCAGTCTTACAGTAGCTGCACTTTAAGTGGTTTCCACACAGTGTTAGTTTTTGGTGCTATCATCCTCGAAAGTAATGTTCTGTGCTTATTTTCATGTGGTTGTGTTCTCATGAAGAAAAAGGATACTTTTTATACTTGTAGCTTCTTACCTGAACTCAACTGAAGGAATTCTGAGGGGCGATAGCCATGACCAAAGGAGCCAGAGGCACCAAAAACCACCTCTCAAAGGCTTGGCACCCCCATTCTTGGGCTAAATATCTCATTCTGGGGGAGAGCAGTATCACAGATATTTGGTGCGTCTGTCATTCCGTCGACGGGAACTTTAGTCATTGGCACTTCCACATGTTTATGAAAGAATGATGTTGATAATTATTTATCATTGAACATCAACTATGAACGAAACACTCTGGTAGGTGTGGTGAGATACAAAAAGGAGATGCCATTCTCCCTGCCCCCGCAGAGCTTAGCCTGATGGTGAAGAAGATACATGTCCTAGTTGAGGTTCTAAAGTGTTAGAGCAGAGCTATCAGCAGGGTACCAGATGACCCTGAGGTCCTGTAAGATCCAGTGAACGAACCTTTGCCAAGGACTCTTTCATGCCAGGAGATAGACTAGGTGTCAGTGACAGCTAAGGAGAAGACAGTCTCTCTTCCTACTGATATCCTAATCTACTGTGAGACATGGGTGAAACACCACCTGCAGTGCCATGTGAGATGTGATATAATGGAGAAACAGAACTCCAGAAAGGCAGAGGAAGGAGAGACTAAGACCTCCAGTCCAAGCTGGGGTCATATCTTCAGAGGCAATGATGATGCGGCCGGCTTTCAGAATAGGAGTTCACGGGCAGGAAAGGGAGATGGAAGCAGCCTGGAAAGAAAGGGGCAGGAGTGAAGGCGAAGGTGGTCCTGGGGCTGGTGAGCCCTGGAGAAGGGTCACACCTGAGCAAGTTCTCCCCAGATCATCTGATCCTGTCTTAGGGCACTTGATTCAATACTGCTTGTGTTATGTTCTCTACAGTTCATGGATGTTTAAAAAATTATTAACAGTTACTAAGAATGGATAATTTATTGTTTTCACTATTATTTAAAAAGTACCACATCAGTGACTATTTTGGTTTAGTTGCTGTGACAGTGAGGATCCACGTCATGGTGGTTAAGGGCTGACTCTGGAAGACAAAGTGCCTAGATTCAGATCCCAGCACTGCCACTTAAAACTGTGCTGTTTAGCCCTCCTGTACTTCAGCTTCTCCATCTGTAATGTGGAAAATAATAATAGCATCTCCCTCAAAGGTTTTTCTTAGTAATAAAATGAGTTAAGATTTGGGAAGGGCACAGAGTAATGTCTGCTTCATGGTAAGTATCCTCAATGTTTGTTAAATTAAATGAAGGCGGTACACAAAATTCTAGTGCCCGGTGATGGCAAACAGCTTTCTGTGTCACTGGCATGTGATAAGGACATTGATGATTTTTTTTTTTTTGAAAGGGTTAATTTGCTTGTTGTCCAGCTGGTCTGAAGTCATCAGTGACGCTCACTGACATGAATGAAGATTGAGTAGGCATCCCTGCAGTGGCATTGTACAAGCCTTATATTTTATTTTAGTACACGCTAGAAACACTTTTAGTTGTTCGGAATATCTAAATGATCCACGTCAAAAAACTTGCATATGAAATATCCAGAAACACAGGTCTCAGAGAATATGTGAGAACGTGTGTACATCATTGTTGGATCACATATGAAAATAGTACTTTTGTAAGTAAAAGCAGAACCTTGTCATATTGCAATGAATGATTGATTTGTGTTCATGTAAAATTGTTAAGAAACATTACAAATAGGCCTAAAAGTAAAGAGAATAGTATAGTGACCCCTCATATACCCATCATTTAGATTTTAACAATTTTTTTGGTTGAGGTATTTTAAAGCAAATCCCATAAATCATGGCGTTTGAACCCCTAAATATTTGATTAGAAATTTAGGAAGTTTATTTTCTTGTATAACTACATTATCCCACCAGCAATAATCTCTTTTTGATACATCCCATCTATATTCAGAATGCCCCAGTTGACCCCAAATGGCTTTTACAGAGTTTGCTTGAATCAAGACACAAACAAGGCCTACCAGTGTCCAGTGTATTTGGTTATCAAGACCCTTATGTTTCTCTTAATCTAGGATGGTCTGAATTTCAGTGTTAGTTTGAGAGGGTTTTATTGTGTGATGGGCTCCAGGTCTGAGACCTAGTTGAAACCAGGTGTTGGGTGTGGCCTCATTCGCCTTAGGTAGAAACACTTTTATCAACAAAGTTAAATTATAATTATCTCCCAACCGGTTTTAATGTCAATTTTAAGTATTCTAGGCACGGAGGGCGGCGCCGAAGGCCCAGAAATGAATGCGATATGATCCCCGGGCTCAGAAATCAGGCAGAGAGTTTCTGCACTTTGACCATGAAAGTTTCTGCTGTATGACCCACCAGAGGATGAGATCTTGAGGGTGAGGGAGGAGGGTGGCTGCTTCTGGGGAGCAAAGTGCAGTGCTGCAGATTCTGGGTCATGGCTTTTCTCTACATCAGACAACTGAGAATGCTGGTAATTTTATAGTCCGGTTGGAAAGGGGCCTGCCTAGTGGTTGGAGACGGGAGGCTCTGAGATCTGTCCTCCATCCTGACAGCCTCTCTCTTAGGGCCATACTGTCTGATGTTTCCTTCCTCCGTGGGTATAAATCGTGTCGAGTCTCCACAAATAGCCAGGCCCTGGAGAGCGTTTGAGAAACGGTTAATATCTCCTAGGAAGCGTCATTCTAAAGAAAGCACACACAAAGTATTTTCCGCCTTAGGTCTTTGCTCTATGTATGTGTTCTTCCTTCTAATTTGGAAGGAAATCCCGAAGGTGGTAAGTTTACTGAGAAGAAAGGAGAAAGTTTTTTGTTTTTTCCTTCAGGAACATGTATGTTAGGGAGAAAGCATGTTCCAAACACCTCAGGTGGACCAGGAAGACGTGGAGAGACGTCTGTGGGAGTGCAGAAGGCCTGGGCGGAGAACGGGAAGACCTGGGCTTGAATTCCTCTCTCTTCACTCAGCAGCTATTTTAGCTTGAACAGGTCTCAGAACTTGCTTGAAATCCAATTTTTTTAATCTACGACATAGGTGTAAGCCAGTTAGAATGGGCATCGTCAGAAAATCTCCAAACAACAAAGGCTGGAGAGGGTGTGGAGAAAAGGGAACCCTCTTGCACTGTTGGTGGGAATGTAAATTGATACAGCCACTATGGAGAACAGTATGGAGCTTCCTTAAAAAACTACAAATAGAACTACCATATGACCCAGCAATCCCACTACTGGGCTTATACAGAGAAAACCATAATTCAAAAAGACACGTGCACCCCAATGTTCACTGCAGCACTATTTACAATAGCCAGGTCATGGAAGCAACCTAAATGCCCATCGACAGATGAGTGGATAAAGAATATGGAATATTACTCAGCCATAAAAAGGAATGAAATTGGGTCATTTGTTGAGACGTGGATGGATCTAGAGACTGTCATACGGAGTGAAGTAAGTCAGAAAGAGAAAAACAAATATCGTATATTAACGCATATATGTGGAACCTAGAAAAATGGTCCAGATGAACCGGTTTGCAGGGCAGAAATTGAGACACAGATGTAGAGAACAAACGTATGGACACCAAGGGGGGAAAGTGGTGGGGGATGGTGGTGGTGGGATGAATTGGGAGATTGGGATTGACATGTATACACTGATGTGTATAAAATTGATGATTAATAAGAACCTGCTGTTTATAAAAAAAATGGGTGTAAGAATGCCTTTTTCATATAGTCTGTAATGAAGATGAAATAAAAGATTATAGTTTTGAAATTTTCTAGGTTTTGCAGCCCCCCTTTACAGATAGGAAAGGATTACTATCACTGCCATTAGGAGGAGGAAACCTGTCTCAGTTCTTTGGAAGAACAAATAGTTGCGAGAGTGCTGTGTAGACTAGAGGACGGTCAGCCAAGGTCTTCAAAACTCAGAATGAAGAAAGGTTCAAGATCATGTATTTATTTATTTCCAGAATAAAGAATGATGGGAGGACTGAAGAATTTTTAAGAAATGATATAACTTTGTCTCTATGAGTTTAGGAGCAAGAATAAATTTAAATTGACCTTGCAGACATTGAGGTAGGCTGGATGCCTTCACTGGCAGTGTTAATTAGGAGAGCCTCTGCTTCACTAGGAAACAGGGTTATAACAATGAAAAATTGGCCTTTTGAACATAGGTCTGAATTGGATAGATGACTGGCTCTTCTATAATGTAGAGAGGGCAGTGAATTTCTGGTTCGATAGTCCGTTGATGATTTGCACAGAAATCGTGACTTCAATGCTAGTGAGAAAAAGAAAGGGGAGATTAGACTCTCTGACCCTCATGCAGCTGGGAGTCAGAAAACTTCAGGAGGGTGTGACAGAAAGGCAGATTCTAGAACCAGAGGAAGGTTGGAAAACTATAAATCCTACACTCAGATATCCTGTGGTGGTTTAAATCATTTTGTTTTGTTAGCATTTTGGGTGCTCAATCTATGCCATATTACAACACGTGGTGATGTCAACCTTGTATTGATGGCAGCCCCCTTCTGTGTTCTAGGCATTCTTGGATGGTCATTAAATGAACCGAGCATATGCTGACAGGCTCACATGAGCACTTGTGGAATCTCCAGTAGAAAGCCATGGAATTGGAGGATGAAGGGGGAAGGTCAAGAAATATCAAATAAGTGGAGTGGTGAAATTCAGAGTAACAAAGGATTGCTTGTGTAACAGCACATCACACACATCTATTTTAATAGTGTTAGTGTACTGTCCAAAATAAAGGACAATTAAAAAAACTGAGCACATCACAACTACGTCACATCGCCACCATAAGAAATGACCGTTTCTATTTCTTTAGTATCATCTGTTTCTGTATCACACATTATATTTGTTGAACATCTGCTGTGTGGGAGCTCACCACAGTGCTGAGTGTATGTGAAGAAATAGTCTTCATTAGCCAATGAGAGAGTAAGATCAAGCAAGATGAAAACGGAACAGTAACCAGGGCTCAGTAAATACTAAGGTGTTAGTGGCAAGATCCATTTCTGATGAATGGGAAGAGGATTAATGCAAATAGTTTTTGTTGTGTTTCTTTTCTGGCGGTTTGGGTGTCACAGATATACTCAGACCTTGCGCGGATTCCAAGTTGCAAGCACTGAGGTTGTCTAGAGAACTAGAGATGTTGAATGGGTTAGCTACCCCATCCTCTGTCTCTAGAACTTGCAGACTTTCTATCTCACTGACAGATTTGTAACAAACTGCCCTTAAGACACAATCTTAAGACTTTCTCAATAGAGTATTATCCCCATGAGTGCCGGACTGGCTCTGTCTTGGTCAACTGTAACTCTAGGCCCTCCTATTGTGTTTGAAACAGAGTGGGAATTCAGTAAATAAAAAGCTTCATCATTTTTGGAGAAAGGTCTTCCCTAAAGCTAAAATGTATATCATAAAACTCTGAGGCCATTAGTTGTTAGTCTGAAAAAGCGTTGGAAATAAACACTTTTAGAACCATTTACATTTCTCCCAATGGACAGGACCCTCACCATCACAGGAGCACCCATATGCTTTCTGTCTACACACATGCATACCCACATACTTCTGTCCACTTCTTAGTCCTCTGATCTTTGTTATCTAGTTTAGAAGAAGAAGTTAGGGGAAGTGACATGAGTTGAAAGTTGTCCAGTATAGGTTTTAAGCCTTAAAAGACAGTGTATCATCAAAGAAATACATCCTTTCTTCTGAGATGCCTGTATGACTATTATTTTGAGGGGGGCAAGTCTTCCCTCTCCTTTGGCAACTCTACCTCTTCCTTTCAGTTTCATCCATCATCTCATTTCTTGAAATGAACTTCCTTTGGGAATGAAAATTTTGGCATAGCTGGGAGCTTTTAACGGAAATAAGAGAGAAGACGTCTCTGACATATATAATATGTTCAATATGTTTCCATATATTGCACAATCTCTGATGTGTTACCCAAGATTCATAATGACAGATGGGCCGAGGAGAAGAAGGAGCGCTCCCCAAGTGGGGATGTCTTTAGAAACCAGCACTCCTTCCAGGGTGCTTTGAGCTATTCTGAGCAATTGGGGTTCAACACATTCACCCCCAGCAGAAACAGGTTTCTGCCAGCACACTGCCTGTGCGAGGTTTGTTGCCTAGCATTTTGCTTCAATCAAGAGTCAAGCCAGACAGCACAGTCCTAGACTTAGAGCAATCTAGAGCCGGAGGATTGAGTTCCTGTTTTCAGCTGTGTGACGAGTTACTTGACTTCCTTCAACCTGTGATTCTTCAGCCATGTAATAGGGGTGAGAAGTAGTTTCTGTTCACTTCCCAACTCTGAAATAAGCGATGAGAACTTTTTGAGATAATAGTGCAGATTATGAAAGTCTCGATGTTCTTTGCAGCTATCCTTTTTACACGTCTAGAGTGGAAATAACTAGGAGGGATGTGTCTTTTCCTTTAGTTTACTCAAATCTAATGTAATCATTTGATGACTCAAAATTTCCTGAAATGCAAACCATACATTGCAGAATAATGCAAAATTTTATTTTAGGGTAAGAGGGATGAGGAGTAATGTGATTTGACCATGTATGACGGGGTTAAAAAAAATTTAAAAACATCTTTTGTTTTTAAATTTTAAAAAGTGTTTTTAAATTTCACATCTTTTGTGAAAATATAGGGTCAGAACAATAGCTGTACAGTCATTAGCAATGTTTGCCAGTATAGTCACTCTAAGAACATCTTTTACCTTCTCTTATTTTATTTTTCTACCCAGTTTGACTCATGCTGTAACAGATCTGAATTTATGGCATATTTTATATGCTGTCTGTCTTAACTGTGTTCTGTGAGCTTGAGTTGTTTATCAGAATCTGCTTTTTTTTTCTGATCACTTTTTTTTTGGACTTGCACACAATCTAATTGGTTTTTTCCGCCGCACCCATACATTGTGCTGACAGAGCCTTTTTTTTTTTTTTCCAGCATAGTTTTTCCATCTAGGACGTGTGCTTGTTATTGTAGTAAGATAGATAAAATACCTACGTAAAGACAGACTTGGGCTGAACCCGAGTATATTCCCAGATTTATAGTTTGCTAGAGTAGAAGAGAAATGAGCTGTCTTTGGAATCAATGCCTTAGCTTTGCAGATGAGGCAAGGAGGACTTAAAGAAAGTACCTGGATATTACAGAATTCGTGATTCATCAGGGGAACAACTGCCTTTGGAAGGGAATAACTACCAATGACAGAAACCCTAGGATGTCTCCCTGGGTTAATTTAGGACTTTTTTTTACTGGAAGTAACTGGGGCCATTGGAAGTACAGAAAATTAAGCATATTATCTTGTTTCTCTGAACTAAAAAGAATATTCTTCAAATTGGGAAAACATTATCCTTTTGCAGATTGCAAATCAGAAGGTAACTATAACAGGCAGCTCTACTGGCTGTTAACATATCTCTGGAAAGTGTTTAGTAAAATGACGATAAATCATTTTCTTCTTTTTTGCATTCTTCACATGCCTACCATGCTGATCACTCCCCGCTTCCCACTGCATACCTTCCCTGCCTCTGCCCCTCCATCCAGCCTAAACACCCATTGCAGATGTGTCCTCATGAGTTGTTCTCAGCTGGCTTTTGTTCTGGTCTGATCTCAGCCCATCTCCAAAGGCTTGGCTTGGCAGTCTTACACTCCATTCTACCTCTGGTGTTTAGACTTGGTGTTTGGCCTTGGCCTTCATGGAGTCTGGATGTTGATCTGTTCAGTAGATGAGGAAACAGGGCTAAGTGAGAACAGCAAGCCTGAGCTCCCAGCTGGAGGCAAGAGCTCTTCCAGTTGGGGCTTGTTGATGCAGGGACGATGCCATTCATCACAGAATCACAGTGACAAGATGTGACCACAAAGGGGGGCTCCTCTCTGTCAGGGCCAGGATGTTCTCACCAGCTTGCCTGCATTAGGGAATCCTGCAGTAACAGTGAGATGCGTGGGACTTCCCTCAAAGGAACACCCCACCATGTGTCCAGAACTTGTTATTTTAGGTCCTCAGCCACTCACCATGCCCCAGCCATTGTCTAAATCCTCTTCTCCACCGACCTTATTGTCCACACCTGTGGTGCACGTGCCTCACTCTCGAATGAGCACACTATTCGCCGTCTGTATGACTTGGGTTTTCCTCTGGCTTTACCTTTGTTTCTCCCGTTCAATGTGAGCACCAAGCTTTCAGGTAATAATCCATTCTTTTGCTTCTAGAAACTTCTTCTACAACACCTCCCATTCAGGTGACATTTAACTCCACTCCTTTTGGGTGGATTCAAGAAAGTGTATAAGTTGTTCCTTAATCAAAATGTAGATATGCTTTAGAGGGGTGTGTGACTGTGTGTGCGTGTGCGTGTGTGTGTGTGTGTGTGTGTGTGTATGTATGTGTAAATACAACTTCACAATAGTCATTTAGCTCCTGATTCATACAAAACAGGCATAGAAGTCTCAGCATGAGGTAGTGGACAGAGTCCTTGACAGGGATCAGCAGACCTGAATTCTATACCTAGGTCTGCTACTAGCCATTGCTGTGTGACAGTGGACAGTCACAACCTTTATGAAATCTTAGCTGAAAACTACAGAGTTGAATCATTTGACACTGGCTTCTTTTACAGATTATGGCCATGTGAGACAGACCAACTTAGCATAGCTTTGGGGTAACACATGTACGAGAATTTATTATAGAAGTAGATTAGATCTTTTAACCATCAACTGCAGTGGTTTTGGGATACCTGCAAGACTGATTCAGTGGAAGGGGTTGTACATGTTCATAGCTGGTAAGTAGAGGGTGATAGAGAGAATACCCAGAGGGGATACATCATTAGCTATTATTCCAGATTCTCTGCTTGCATCTGTCATACTGTTCACATGACTTTCTGAGAAAATACTCTTCCTGCAGCACTTGACCGGCATGGGCTATATTTTTGTTTAAGATATTTTGCTCTTCTCACATAAACCAATTAACTGTCATATTTTATCCTTCCAGGCGTATCCAGATACAAGGTTGGCTGACAGCCAGTTGGCTAAGTCCTAGAGGATAATAGCTTATTGTCTATAAACTGCCTTCTTTTAAAGTCTCTCTATTCAATTCTGGCAGTACTTGTGATACAGAAAATATTTATAAGGCTGTGAAGAAAGGTCATATGTTGGGTGTGAGCTGCCCTGAGTAGCCCAAGTGATTTTATTTTTCCGTTCAACAGCTCTTGTTGCGGTAGATGACCAAAACATCGACTCGCTTTTCACTGCTGAAAATTTCACCACTGTCTGAAAGCTTTGATATCGGCTTGCTGAGTGGTTTGGAATGGCTCACTGCAATCTTAGGTATATCCTGAAAATACAGATAAATAATAGGAAGATGTATTTAGTCCAATTTGATAGCTCAGATTCACAGGCAACAATATCTTGGTATGTTTAGGTTTCTCTTCTGTAAAAAATGACCTTCATATTTAAGAGGAAAATCTGCTTTCAACAACTTCAATGAGAGGGTGATTTTTCTCATCTTAAAAAGCTCATTCAAACCAGCATATTAATGATTTATGAACAAATAAAGGGAGAATATAAGGGATTACATTTCTTTTGAACTGTACAAAGTTGTAAAAAGCTTAGAGAAAAAGGACCCGGTTCAAGATAAATGTTTGCTGAACTGATTTATTGAGTCTTCTAAATGCTCTTGGATGAAAAATTCAAATCTGAACTCATTTTTTTTTTATGTTGCTAAGCTTTCTAGACGAAGGCTTTGAAATTTGAATGAGCATAGGTTTAACCATAGTAGTCCTTGATAATTCCAGTTGAGGATGTGGATACTATAACTTTAGTGCAAGAAAGAATGGCAATCAGTTAAGCATCACAACACCCTAAAAAAAAGGAAGACCCATGTGACCAGTCTTCTGTTTTGAATCCACTTTTATTATCTCACAATTCAATGAATATTTACTGAGTACCTTCTACGTGCTAGCACATGGCTGCATGTTGTAGCTACAGGAATAAAGGAGAAATGAAGTCCCTGCCTTCAAGGAGTTTACAGTCCAGTGGAAGGATCTGGACAAGAAAACTGAAAATTATAAGGCAGTGTCGTCACCAGAGACAAACAGGGTGCTTTTGGAATTCGTGGAGCCCAGTCAGGAAGGGCAGGGTGACTTCCTGGGAGAAGGGTGGTCTGGGCTGAGCCCTGAATGATAAGTTCTTGCAGGTGAAGGGTGGCAGTGGAAGAAGGTAGTTGAAAGCAGAGGGAACAGTATGCATGAAGGGCTTCGATGACAGAGGACAAATGGAACTAGAGCAGAGAGGGCAAGGGGTGAGTGAGCTTTCCTCAGCTGCTTTTCATCATCCCGGAAAGAGCACATTCACTGTGGGTCAGTTGTGTGGCTCTGTGAGCTGTCATAGAGTGAGTGCTTACGAATGGTTCCCTGCTTGCAAAAAGTACCTTCATTAAAAAAAAATTGCTCACATATTATCTCATTTAATTCTCACAGTAAACCTGTGAAATGGATCACAGTATCCTGATTTTGTAGATGAGGCTTAGAGATGTTGTAACTTCACCAGGATTACTTGAGTAGTGAGCTAGAATGGAGTCTCAAAGTATTCTCCATTCTCCCTGCCCCCCCATCATCATCTTCTCCATCTTAAGCTTCTCTATCATCATCTTCTCCATCTTCATCTTCGTAATAATGGCCACCATTGTTGAGCTTCTACCATTGGTCATATACTACCAAGCACTCTACAGATATTCGGTCACTTAATCCTCATAACAACCAGGATCATCTGGAGAGGAGGAACCCATGTTCTTTTCACTCATCGTATCTCCTATTTTGTGAAGAACTGGGCTCACCCCTCTTCCGCCTTCTGTCACAGTTGGAAAACATTGATTTGTGGGGTGAGGGGAGATTATTTAATAACAATTCCTTTCATATAAAGACTACTGAGGTATTTTATCTTCTGGATACTGTGAAGTGTATAAGTGATCAGGTTTTCCTCTTTGACTGCAGCCAGTTTTTTTTTTTTTAATAAATTTATTTATTTTTGGCTGCATTGGGTCTTTGCTGTGCATGGGCTTTCTCTAGTTGCAGCGAGTTGGGGCTACTCTTTGTTGCAGTACATGGGCTTCTTTTGTTGCGGAGTATGGGCTCTAGGTGCGTGGGCTTCAGTAGCTGTGGCATGCGGGCTCGGTAGTTGTGGCTCTCAGGCTGTAGAGCACAGGCTCAGTGGTTGTGGCGCATGGGCTCAGTTGCTCCACAGCCTATGAGATCTTCCTGGACCAGGGCTCGAACCCGTGTCCCCTGCATTGGCAGGTGGATTCTTAAGCACTGCACCACAGGGAAGTCCCTGCCAGCCAGTTTTGAGCTAAATTTTTACCCGCCTCTCCACATGTCCCCTGCAAATCCATAGGGCTTTTTGGTATGTATTTTTATATTAGCTCCACTCCTGTTTCCATTTTATGGTATTATCCTTATGTTTCTCTCCCACATCTAGCTTATCTTACTGTTTCTGGAATAAAGCAGGACATAAATAATTAAAATTTCATTGTTACCTGAGCATAGCATGAAACGTCAGTGTTTTGCTTTGTTGTTTTCTGCGGCTTGAAGGTAAATTTGTCCACATAATTTCACTCATTCTTACCTAGGACCACAGCTTTTGCTTGTGAGTTGGCAGACCCGGATTTAGGGTGCTCAGGGGGCGGAGGACAGAGACTTGCCTTGTAGTCCTCCCCACATCTCTGCCAGTCACCTTAGCCTAATTAGCCTTGTGTTTCTTTCCTCTGAAGCTCACTATTCACTTACTCTTCAGGTTTGCCTTGTCTTCATAAATCACAGCAGCTTTTTTTTTTCTTTTTAAAGAGACGCTTAAGGAAGAAGTCAAGGCTGTGGCATCCTGTGTGCTTTCACCCCAGAAAGATGTCATTTACTGTAATTTAGAGTGAAGTGATAGAATTCAATTTAGTAGATTTCTCCAGAAGTGGAGCATCAAAAATGTACTGTATCGGATGGAAAATAAGAAACTTATATTTCTCGGAGATGTTTATCTAAATCAGTCAAATAATACTGTGCTTGGGGCAAAGGGTAGTTTAGTATCAAGAGCCTGGGTCTTGGAGCCACGTCTGACTCTGCCACCAACTCTGTGACTTTGGGCTGATGACTTCATTGTGCGTTTTTTAAAAAATCCTTATTGGTTAAAAGAGAATAGGAACTGCTTAGTCTCATGAAGATTAATGTGATGCCGTGGAATTGCATGGTAGAATGCCTGATGCTCAGTAAGTGTTAGTTATCATTATCCACACTTCTGCTTATCCCTTGTATCTAAGCTTAGTTGTTCCATCTCCTGGAAAGATTTTTTTTTTTATAGAAATGATAGTTATTATTATAATAACCACCATGGGGTTATTTTATTATATATATATACAGTTAGAGTATCCTATATATATTCATATATATACATGTATATATCATAAATTATATAAATAGAATACTCAATACACACTGTATATAATATGTATTGTATGTGTGTGTATATATATATATATATATAGAGGTCCAGTGTTTTTGTTATTTCTTGGTGTATTTTGCCATTTACAAGAGCTCACTTGCCCTCTGCTCTCCTGGTCCCTCTTCTGTTCTTTTTGTTTCTCTAAGCATTTCTCACTATCAAATTTACTACATATTTAACTTCTTTGTTTACTGTTTGTCCATGCCCTGCTAGAATGAACACTGCAAAAGCTCATGGTGTGTGTGTGTGTGTGTGTGTGTGTGTGGGTTTGTTCATACTACAATAATCCTCAACATCTAGAACATTGCCTGGCATGCAGTAGTCCCTTGAATCTTGAATCAGTGAATGATCTTCAAACATCATCAAATTTTCATTAATATGAGTTTTGATGATACTTGAAAAAGAAAAGGTACTTGTTTGGCTGAGGGCAGAAGCTCTTCCCCATGGAAGTGGGTGCTTGAAAGGCCAAGGGAAGATATGGGTTGCCTGACTCTTTAAAGTGGTTAGTAGCTCAGAATTCTGTAACAAATTAGTTCCAGTCTTTTTGTCATCAGCGAATTGAGTGCTGACTGTAAGCTAGGGAGAGACCAAATAGGAAACCTCCAACATGCCTTCAAAACACTAGCCTTTTTTCTATTTATACACAAGTGTATTTTGACAGGACCAAGACATATAAATATCTTAGTTGGAATTCACAGATGACAAATATTTTTCTTGTGCAGTGTCTGGTCTACTGACCCATCTGGGGTTGTGGAAGTTGACCATTTTGTATCCAAATACCCTATTATTAAAAACAATCTAAGTCTTGATGAACACAAGAATTCTAAGATAAATTCAGCTCAACAAATATTCACATAGCACGTATTATGGGCAAGGATTTTTCAAGGCACAGTAGGGGACTTGGAGATATGGTACTGTGTCCACCCTTTAGGAACTGACAGTCAAGTAGAGGGAATGAAAAGAAATGCCAACACCCTGGGCCAAAAACAGTCAGAAAAGTTGTTTTCTTGTCTCTGTGCTTTGTGGAGATTTTAAATTCTTCCGATTATATTAATGAAAAACTTTCTGAAAATGCCTCTCTCTTTATGAAGAGGCTTGAGTATTGTTTGCTGCCTATCACAGGTAAAGATGAATATTTTTACATTCTGTAAAATTTTCTGTATGAAAATTTGCTGTATGTTTCTGTATGAAAGGAGAGTATTATTTACCAATACTTCCTCAGTGGCCGATAATGTGCTAGGCACTGTCCTAGCTATTATCTTATTTATTCCCTAAATTTCATTGTGAGTCAGGTCTAATTATGCCCACATCGCCGATAAGGAAGCTGAAGCAGAGAGAGATTAAGTGATTATCCCCCAACCGAGGAGTTAATAAATTCAGTTAGTAAATGGCAACCGGACTCCAAAAACACTTCTGTGACTCAAATCCCATGCGCCATTTTTTTTTGTTTGTTTGTTTACACTATAAATCATGGGATATAGAGGCTCTCCTCTTCGAGAAATAAGTAATATTATGTCATTAATTTTCCTGGTTAGGAAAGTGAGAATATTACCATATACTATTACATACACAGAAAACCTGCGTTTTAGCCTATAGTAAATGTTACTGTGGTATATGAGATTTTTCAGGGTAAAGCTTCACTTGAATTATTCATACAAGAGCTGAGTTACTTAGAAGTTTTTCAAATATGAACTATAAATTGGTTATGAAGTAGCAAAGAGACAAGTAGTAGCCAGCAAGGAGTGTCATTCCATGACTGTCAGGACCCCCTAGATGCCAGCTGCAGAGATGGTGCCACAGAAATGAACTAGATGAGAAGAAGGAGGGTCGCCATCATCAAACGGTGTTTGGTTTGCTGGTCTGTTTGTGCTCAGAGCAGCACTGAAGATATCTATTCTTTTGGTCAGCCTGTGTTTCAAACTGCATCCTGAAAGATGTGTATGTAGTGTAACAAAATCTTGTTAATTTGAATTAATTGGTGGGAACGACAGTCTAAATAAGAAAATTTGAACCCAATCAGAGATCTAAAAGAAATACATTTTTGTTATTTACAAGAAACTTGCACCAGAGAAAACTGGAGGGCTCAAGAAAGGTCTCTGGTCCTTGGGTAGCATAAGACTGAAGTGTCCTTTTACAGAGAAACCGCGGAGTCCAGAGAGATCAAGTGATTTCCCCCAAACTCCCACAGCTGGAAGATGGTCAGAGAAATGCCAGAATCCAGTCTTTCCAGAACAGGGCTGTCTGCTCCCATCCGTGCTGTATTTAGACTTAACAAAGTGTTGCCCTTTTCATGTAACTTTTCATGAATGGATTAAAAAATTATGATATTTATTTGTATGTAAGTGGCTGCTGTTAAGGTGCTTCAAACCAATTCTGGTTTTATTTTCTTCTTGTTGGTACTAATTGACTTTTTTTTTAAAAAATTGAGATATAGTTGACAAATAACACTGTAATATATTTAAAATATACAACCTGATGATTTGATATACATAGACATTTGAAAAGATTCCTGTTGTCAAGGTAATTAACACATCATATATTTACCTTTTTTTCTGTGTGTGAGTACACAAGTTTTAATTTCTTAGCAAATTCTGATTATAACATACAGTATTATCAACTATAGTCATGTTATACCTTAGATCCTCAGACCTTATTCCTCTTATAGCTGAAAGTTTGTACCTGTTTACCAGCCTCTCCCTTTTTCCCTCGCCTTCCTAGCAGCCACCATTCTATTCTGTTTCTGTGAGTTCGACTTCTTTTTTCCATGTATAAGTGATACTATGCAGTATTGTCCTTCTCTGTCTGGCTTACTTCTCTTAGCATAATGCCCTCCATGTTCGTTCATGTGCTTGCAAATGACAGAGTTTTCTTCTTTTTTAAGGCTGAGTAATATTTCATTGTGTATGTGTATATCACATTTTCTTTAACTGTTCATCCATCAGCAGACACTTGGATTGTTTCCATACCTTGACTATTGTGAATAATACTGTAACGAGCACGGGAGTACAGATATCTCTTGGAGATAATGATTTTGTTTCCTATGAATCTGTATTCAGAACTGAGATGGCTGGATCATGTGGAAGTTTTATTTTTAATTTTTTGAGTCATCTCCTTACTGTTTTACATAATGGCTCATTCCAGTGAACCGTGTCTAAGGGTTCCCTTTTCTCTACTTGCACTAGCATTTGCTGTCTTTTGTCTTTTTGATGAGAGCCATTCTAATGGATATGAGGTGATATTTCACTGTGGTTTTGATTTGCATTTCCCTCATGATTAATGACGTCAAGCACCTTTTCATGTACCTGTTGGCCATTTGTGTATCTTCTTTGGAAAAACATCTATTTGGGTCATTTGCCCATTCTAAAATTGGGTTATTTGTTTTTTTGCTATTGAGTTGTATGAGTTCCTTGTATATATATTTTTAAAATTTATTTTGTATTTTTTTACATCTTTATTGGAGTATAATTGCTTTACAATGGTGTGTTAGTTTCTGCTTTATAACAAAGTGAATCAGTTATACATATACATATGTTCCCACATCTCTTCCCTCTTGCGTCTCCCTCCCTCCCTCCCACCCTCCCCTCTAGGTGGTCACAAAGCACCGAGTTGCCTTGTATATTTTGGATATTAATTCCTTATTGGGTATATGGTTTGCAAGTATTTTTCCCAGTTCATAACTTGCTTTTTTTCTTTTGTTGATGGCTTCATTTGCTGTGCAGAAGCTTCATTTTGGTTGTTTTTTTTTTTAAGAGAATTGGCAGTATAGAAGTAACTTTAGCTGTCTGGTTTGAATTATCCTTAATTTGAATTGGTGTGACACCAATTAATGGGATTTTATTTTGACTCTTTTTAAAGAGGTTAGAATCACCATGAAGAAGATGTTCTGTTTGATATTATGCTGAATTCAAGGGAGGTTTCAAATAATGCTTTGATAATCAATTTTCCATGTCCCTTATAAAATTGTTCTCTTCTTTTTTATTACTTACATATCCTGTGACCTTCTGAAGTACATTCATTTAGTATTTTCTTATGGAATTGAGGATTCATTTACAGTGAATGTCTTTTTATTTATTTATTTTTAAAGCTTTTCTATTGGGTCTTATACTGTTTGCAATGTTCTGTATAAAATCAAGAAAAAATAATTGATAGCTATAAATGTAACTTTGTAACAGGACCTGTTCAATTGGGTTGAACAATCCCAAATGTGTGAACTTTTTTGGTTTACAGTATTATATAAGTTTCAAGTGTATAACGTAGTGATTCACAATTTTTAAAAATTATACTCCATTTTTAGTTATTATAAAATACTGACTATATCCCCCATGCTATACAATATATCCTTGTAGCTTATTTATTTTATATGTAGTAGTTTGTACCTCTTAATCCTCTATCCCTATCTTGCCCCTCCCCACTGGTAAACACTGGTTTGTTTGCTATATCTGTGAGTCTGTTTCTTTTTTGTTACATTTGCTAGTTTTATTTTTTTGATTCCACATATAAGTGGAAACACACAGTATTTGTTTTTGTCTGTCTGATTCACTTCACTAAGCATAATACCTTCTAAGTCCACCCATGCTGTTGCAAATGGAAAAATTTCATTCTTTTTTATGGCCCAGCAGTATTGTGTGTGTGTGTGTGTGTGTGTGTGTGTGTGTGTGTGGGTGGGTGGGTGGGTGTTTAATTTAGTTATTTATTTTTGGCTGTGTTGGGTCTTTGTTGCTGCGCACAGGCTCTCCAGTTGCGGTGAGTGGGGGCCACTCCTCTCCACAGTGCGTGTGCCTCTCACTGCGGTGGCCTCTCCCGTTGTGGAGCACGGGCTCCAGGCGCGTGGGCTTCAGTAGCTGCGGCACGTGGGCTCAGTAGTTGTGGCTCACAGGCTCCAGAGCACAGGCTCAGCAGTTGTGGCACATGGGTTTAGTTGCTCTGCGGCAGTGTGGGAACTTCCCGGACCAGGGCTTGAACCCGTGTCCCCTGCATTGGCAGGTGGACTCTCAACCACTGCACCACCAGGGAAGCCCCGAAAGTGACTTTCTTTTAATTTCACTTTGTAAAGGGCTATTAAAATGAGATTAATACTCAGCTCTTGGGCATTGCTTAAATACTATAGCAAAGTGCTGGGTGCTGACCTGGATTATTATTTTTTTTTCCAGTTTTATTGAGAAATAATTGACATACATCACTGTGTAAGTTCAGGGCATACAGCATGATGGTTTGATTTACAAATACTGTGAAATGATTACTACAGTATGTTCGTCTAACACCTATCTTCTCATAAAGATACAATAAAAAGAAAAGAAAGAAGAATAAAGAAAAGAATTCTCCCTTTGTGATGAAAACTTAGTATTTACTCTCTTAACACATTTTTGACTGGAGACGTATTGCGGCCGCAGGCATAAGTTTCTGCAAAAGTCCCCTGGTCAGTAATGTGTTACTAACTTTCCTGTACATCTTACAGCAGTGTTAGGTATAGTCATCACGTTGCACATTACACCCCTCGTAATTATTTACCTTACAGCTGGAAGTGTGCACCTTTTGACCATTTTCAGTTCCCCCTCCCAGCACCCCCACCTCTGGTAACCACAAGTCTTATCTCTTTTTTATTATTATTATTTTATTTTTTAGTGTTTTAGTCTGATATAGTCGCATTTGTTTATTTTTGATTTTCCTTGTGCTTTAAGTGTCACTGGATCATTTCCTAAAGCCTTTTCCAGCTCTGGAATTCTGTTTCTATGATCTACTGTTCCTCAGTTTCAAGGATTCTAGCATTTCAGCTGACAGCGTTGTTTGCACTTGAAATAGTCTGTCATTTGAGGGCTTAGGCCGATGGGGACTCTGTGCCAACGAGAGTACACAAAACCACAATCCTCGTGAATGTAGGGAGTGCCTAAAACCTTCATGTATCCCTACCTGGATCTGAAGCCAATTGTGGCTCAACAAAACCTGATTAACTCTCCCTGGCCTCTTCCAGGGAAGATGTCAGGATGCAGTTGGGTCCCTGGGATTTTGGGCACGCACGTTTCCCCTGATATGAGGTTGCAGATGATGGAAAGCAGCCCCTTGGAGGTGATCATTTTTCTCAGTCTGTGTTTTTCTTGGCTTGGGTGTGGAACACGGAGGTCTCCAAGCCTTTGGAAGATGGGCCCCATGCACGTACTGCTCAGCTCCCAGGCCCCCGTTTATGGAAAAAGTTCTTAAAGAAACAGATTGGAGTTGAGTGAGCTCAAGTATTCACTTGTGGGTTTCCATGAAAGTTGTTTAAAAATTTTTTTCCCCTTCACTAACTTGTGGAAATGTCTCAGGGCTGCCTCATCTGAAGAGATGTGCACATGAAGCAAAAACATTTTATAATTTATATCCCTTCCTGTTCTCCCAGGGCTTCAGCACACAGTCAGTCTTATTTGCATTCTTCAGCATTCATCTCCCTGCTTCCTGTTTGTTTCAGGACTGTCTTAGGGAGTTATAACATCCCTTCTCTCCAGCCCTGCAGCCTGGGTCTGTTGTAAGTCAGATATTTGATTGTGCTCAGAGTGGAAGGAAACTGCACTTACTCACAGGGAAAGTGTCTTTCTGTACGTCCACTATCCTTTTTCTGTGCATTTCGAATTCTTGAATTGAGAGCCAGAAGAAATGATAGGAGGCTGAAGAATTCAGTAGCAAAGCCTTAGAACCAAGTACCATTCTTTTATTTATTTATTTATTTATTTATTTTTTGCGGTACGTGGGCCTCTCACTGCTGTGGCCTCTCCCGTTGCGGAGCACAGGCTCTGGACGCGCAGGCTCAGCGGCATGGCTCACGGGCCCAGTCGCTCCACGGCATGTGGGATCTTCCCGGACCGGGGCACAAACCCGTGTCCCCTGCATCAGCAGGCGGACTCTCAACCACTGCGCCACCAGGGAAGCCCCAGAAGTTATTCTTAGCACAATGATTCTTCATAAACACTGGCCTGAGTGTACAGACAGATTCCCCCACTGTAAAAGATGTTCTTCTAAAGGAAGTTAATTTCCTTTAGAAGCAATGCTAATTCTTTCAGATCAAAGAATGTTCTTAAACATTCTCAAACATCCTAACTAGTAAGTGGAAACCTGTTACTCTGAACATTTTTGAAGTATTGAGAGGTATTTGAGGGAATAATTTATGTCCTGGGTAAGTCTAGATAATCAAATGCTCCGCTAAGAATGATTCCTCTTTGTCTCCACATCAGTGAAGAGCCAGACATCAAGCCCTCCTCTGGTATTGTCCCAGTGAGTCCTTTACTAAGTCTGATGGTGAACATCAGTCCACATCTCGTTCAGTCTAGACATCAGGGCCAGAAGGAGAGACGATACTGCAGTCAGTTCACTAACCGTCCTTCTGTTTCTGGGTTGCTGCTATATCTCGGAAGAAGTATGGTATAGTACAGTAGTGCGTTAATTAGTCTATTCATTCATTCAATACACACTGTATAGGTGCTTATAGTATGTGGGATGCTAGGCTAAATCAATATTTAAGAGCTAAGAGTTCACTGTTCAAGATAGACATGTACACAAGTAAATGGACTGAAGCATTATACATGCTATAATAGAATATATGTAGGAACAATGGGTAGAAATAGAGGACCTCTGGCTTGATGAGCGATGCTTGAGATAAGAGCACACTTAGCATTTCCCTTGGCTGGTTTCACCAAGGAATTACCATAAAAATGGAAAGTTTGGTGTTCTCTGAGAAGCAACTTGCACTTTTTCAAACATTCTTGTAGTGCTTCCTAGAAACTGTTACGAAAAGCCTACATCCAACCCAGCCTGACCTCCCAGTGCTGGTGGTTTAGGAGCACCTGATGCTGGTGAGGACTACTGGTATAAAAATATGACCTAGACAAAGTCTGGCTGCATGTAAGAATTCATAATGAATTTTACAGCACAGATCTCAATATGAACAAATGAATCAGTGACATGGGTCCTTTTCTAGCTTTGTTGCTAACTCATTGTGTGACCTTGGGTTTTCTGTTTAACAGTTGTAAAAATCATTGCTTTGCTTTATTTCATGGGGGCTGATGTAAAAGATCAATTGAGAAAACCAAGGAAATATTTTGAAATGTGTAAAGTGCTTGACAAAACTATGTACATGTAAGGAAATGCTATTTATCATTGTCTTTTGGGAAAAAAAAAACCATGACATAGTGAAGGTGGGCAGGAGAGAAGGAAGGAAGGAAGGAACAGAGGGAGGGAGGGAAGGAAAGAAGGATGGAAGGAAGCAAAGAAGGGAGAGAATAGAGGGGAAGGGAAGGAAAAGGAACAGAAGAGAAGAATAAAATGAAACACATTCTTAGACACCCGAATCCAGGCTGTGGTCTCTGCATAATGCCAAGGTGTATGTAGGAGGTATTGAGAGAAATGGAGAATATGGTCAGGAAGGATCTCATTAACCTCAAACGCTGTAACCTGCTAGGTTTGTTTGGACTCCTATTCAATGACTGGAGTTGATCTTTGCTGCTTCTACTTCTACTGTAACAGCTGAGGAAAACATTTTTGGATAAATAAATGACATGAAACCAACCCTCAGAAGATAAAAAGATGTAAGATGTGACATCAAAAACATAAAACATGGAGGGGGAGATTAAAAATGTTGAGCTTGAGAATGGGATCAAACTTAAGTTGTTATTAAAATAGACTTATAGATTTAAGTTGTTACATGTAAGCCTCATGGTAACCACAGAGCAAAAACCTATAGTAAATACATCAAAGATAAAGAGAAAGGAATATAAGCATACCACTACAGAAAGTCATCAAACCACAAAGGAAGAGAGCAAGAGAAGAAGAAAGGAATAGAGAGGAACTACAAAACTAGTTAGGAAACAATTAACAAAAGAGCAATAAGCACATATCTGTCAATAATTACTTTAAATGGACTAAATTCTTCAATCAAAAGACAGAGTTGCTGAATGTATTAAAAAACAAGATCTATCTATATGCTGCCTAAAAGAGACACACTTTAGATCTAAGGAGACCCACAGACTGAATGTGAAGGGATGGAAAAAGTTCCATGCAAATGGAAACCAAAGAAAGCTGGAGTAGCTATACTTATATCAGACAAAGCGACTTTAAAACAAAGACTGTAATAAGAGACAAAGAAAGGCGTTATATAAAGATAAAGGGGTTAATCCAACAAGAAGTTATTACATTTGTACATATTAATACCCTCAACATGGGAGTACCTACATATATAAAGCAAATATTAACTGAATTAAATGGAGAAATAGACAGGAATACAATAATAGTAGAGGACTTTAGGACCCCACTTACATCAACAGGTCAGTCATCCAAACAGAAAATCAAAACAGTAAGGAAACATTGGCCTTAAACAACACGTTAGACCAAAAGGGCTTAACATATTTATAGAATATTCCATCCAAAAGAAGCAGAATATACATTCTTTTCAAGTGCACGTGGAATATTTTTCATGATAGATCATATGTTAGGCCACAAAACAAGTCCTAATAAATTTAAGAGGATTGAAATCACATCAAGCATCTTTTCCAACCACAAAGGAATAAAACTAGAAATTAATTACATGAAGAAAACTGGAATATTCACAAGTATGTGGAGATTTAAAAACATGCTATTGAATAACCAATGGGTCAAAGAAGACATCAAAAGAAAAATCAAAATACCTTGAGACAAATGAAAATGGAAATGTAGTATACCACAATTTATGGGATGCAGCAAAAGCAGCTCCAAGAGGGAAGTTCATAGCGATAAATGCCTACCTCAAGAAACAAGAAAAATTTCAAAAAAACAACCTAACTTTACACCTTGAGGAACTAGAAAAAGAATAACAAAGCCCAAAGTTAATAGAAAGAAGGAAATAACAAAGATTAGAGTAGATATAAATGAAATAAAGACCAAAAAGACAATAGGAAATATCAATAAAACTAAGAGCTGGTTCTTTGAAAACAATAAACGAAACTGACAAACTTTTAGCTAGTCTCACCAAGAAAAAAAGAGAACTCAAATAAAATCAGAAATGACAGAAGAAATGTTGCAGCTGATACTGGAGAAATACAAAGGATTATAACAGACTGCTATGAACAAGTATATGCCAACAAATTGGACAACCTAGGAGAAATTGATAAATTCCTAGAAGCATAAACCTACCAAGATTGAATCATAATGAAATAGAAAATATGAACAAATCAATTACTAGCAAGGAGATTGAATCAGTAATCAAAAACTTCCCAACAAACAAAAGTCTAGGACCAGACAGCTTCACGGGTGAATTCTACCAAACGTTCAAAGAAGAATTAATACCAGTCCTTCTGAAGTGCTTCCAAAAAATAGAAGAGTGGGAGAACTCTTCCAAACACGTATTATGAGTCCAGCATCACCCTGATACCAGACAAAGAGGCCACAAAAAAAATTCATAGGCCAACATCCCTGATGTAGGTGCAAGAAATCCTCAACAAAATATTGGCAAACTGAATTTTACCATACATTAAAGGGATCATACATCATGATCAAGTGGGATTCATTCCAGGGATGCAAGAATGGTCCACAAATAAGTCAAGCGTGATATACCACATTAACAAAATGAAGGGTAAAAATCATATGAGCATCTCAATAGATGCAGAAAAAGCATTTGACAAAATTCAACATTCATTTATGGTAAAAACTCTCAACAAAGTGGGTATAGAGGGAACCTATCTCAACATAATAAATGCCATTATAACAAGCCCACATCATACTCCATGGTAAAAAGCTGAAAGCTTCTCCTCTAAGAGCAAGACAAGTGTGTCCACTTTTGCTGCTTTTATTCAACATAGTATTGGTAGTCCTAGCCAGAGCAATTAAGCAAGAAAAAAAAAAGCACCCAAATTGGAAGGAAAGAAGTAAAACTGTCACTATTTGAAGATGACATGATAATATATATAGAAAACCCTAAAGACTCCATCAAAAAACTGTTAGAACTAATAAATTCAGTAAAATTTCAAGATAAAAAAACAATACACAATCAATAAACAAAATCTGCTGTACTTCTTTATGCTAATAATGAACTATCAGAACAAGAACTTAAGAAAACAGTTTCATTTATAATTGCATCAAAAAGAATAAAGTACCTAGGAGTAATTTAACCAAGGAAGTGAAAGCTCTAAGACACTGATGAAATAAATTGAAGAAGACACAAATAAATGGAAAGATATTCCATGCTCGTGGATTAGAAGAATTAATATTGTTAAAATGTTCATACAAAAAGCAATCTATCAGTAGATTCAATGCAGTCCCTATCAAAATTCCAGTGGTATCTTTTACAGAAATATAACAATCCTAAAATTTGTATGGAACCACAAAGGACCCCCAAATACCTAAAGCAGTCTTGAGAATGAAGAGCAAAGCTGGAGGCATTTCATTCCCTGATTTCAAACTGTTTTACAAAACTGTAGTACTTAAAGCAGTATGGTATTGGCATAAAAACAGACATGTAGGTCCATGGAACAGAGTAGAGAGTCCAGAATTGAACCCACACTTATATAGCCAATTAATTACAAAGATGAGAATATACAATGGAGAAAGGACAGTCTCTTCAATAAATGGGAAAATTGGACAGCCACATGCAAAAGAATGAAACTAGACTACTATCTTACACCATCCACAAAAATTAACTCAAAGGGTTTAATAGACTTGAACATAAGACCTGAAATCATAAAATTACTAAAGGAAAACATAAATGGTAAGCTTCTTGATATAGGTCTTGGTGATGATTTTTTGAATTTGAAACCAAATGCAAAAGAAACAAAAGTGAAAGTTAACAAGTGAGACTACATCAAACTAAAAGGCTTCTGCACAGCAGAGGAAGCCATCAGCAAAATGAAAAGGTAATCTACTCAATGGAAGAAAATAATTGTAACTCATATATCTGATAAGGGGCTCGTATCCAGAATATACAAGCGACACACAACTCAACAGCAAAAAGCAATCTGATTAAGAAACGGGCAGAAGATCTGAATGGACATTCTTCCAAAGAATACATACATATGATCAACAGGTACATGAAAAGATGCTCAACATTATTAATCATATGGGAAATGCAAATCAAAACCATAATGAGATTTCACTTCATGACTGTTAGAGTGGCTGTTATCAAAAAGATAAGAAAGAAAAGCTGTTGAGAGGATGTAGCCAAAAGGGAACGCTTGTGCTCTGTTGATGGGAATATAAATTGGTGTAACCACTATGGAAACAGTATAGAGGTTCCGCAAAAAATTAAAAATAGAACTACATTATGATCTAGCAATTGCACTTCTGGGCATTTATCTGAAGAAAATGAAAACTAATTCAAAAAGATATCCGTACCCTCAAGTTCATTGCAGCATTTTTTACAATGGCCAAGATATGAAAACAACCTGAGTGTCCATTGATGGATGAATAGATTAAAAAATCGTGGTATATATCTACACAATGGAATATTATTTAGCCATAAAAAAGAATGGAATCTTGCTGTTAGCAACACCATGGAATGACCTTGAGGGTATTATGCTAAATGAAATAAGTCGGACAGAGAAAGACAGATACCGTATGATCGCTCCTGTATGTGGAACCTAAAACCAAAAAAACAACAGCAACAAAACCCCCCCACAAAACAAAACAAAAACCTAACAAGCCAAGCTCATAGATAAAAAGAATAGATTGGTGGATGCAAGAGGTGGGGTGAGGAGCAGGGTCGATGGGTAAACTGATTTTTTTGTTTCTTTAAACAAATTGAATAAAAAATTTTAAAATGTTTGACAGGTGATTGTGTTACTTGAGCCCATGCTGTGCCCTGAGAACCGTATTAGGTTATTGGGGGCTGGTGAGAGGGTTTGGGATATGGACCAGGGACAGGAGAAACACTTTAAAGGTACAGAGAAGTCATTCTCATTCCTGGTGCAGTGTACTGTTTAGAAGGGATTATACAGTATGCAGAGGAGGAAAAAAACAAACAGTAAATGCCACGTGATATAGTGGAAAGAAGATCTGGGAGTCGGTAGGACTCCTACTCACTGTGTGGGTGTGTGCTTTTTAAATGAAGAAACAGATTCAGAAATTTACAACACTTAACCACTGCACTATAACAATAAAAATACCAGCTGACATCTGTATAGAGCTTGTGATGTGCCCAGCACTAGGCCAAGTATTTTGTATATATTAACTCATTCAGTTTTCACAACAAGCCAGTGAGGTAGCTACCGTACTATTACGATCTCTGTTAAACAGCTGAGGACAGTGAGTCACAGCAATTATAAGTCACTGGCCCAGTAAATGACAGATCTGGGGTTATATCCAGGCAGACTGGCTCCAGATATCAAGCTCCTAACCATTAAGCTATCCCATCCTTTATTCTGTACATAACTGTAGAGCAAGTGTGGCATTAATGTAATGACATGACATTCCACACTCAAAAGTTGTGTGTGTGTGTGTGTGTGTGTGTGTGTGTGTGTGTGTGTGTGTGTGTGTAGTGGGATATCATAACAAAGTCTGCCCCAGAAAAATGAGTCTTGAGTATGGCTTGGAAATCAAGGAAGAATGTGATTTTACAGACAGGAAGCAGGAGGGACGATTCTGGACAGGGGTTGGCCATCACCACAGCAGGACATGATAATGTGTGGGGAACACAAGGTAAGAGGCTGCCGGCCACGTGCACAGACAGCAAGGTGGCAGAGGGCTTCGATAATCAGGCTCCTTGTCAATATTGAGTAGGACAGATAGTGAAAGAGCGCAAATCTTGGTCACGGTTATTCTGATAGATTTAGGAAGAAAGGAAAGGTTCAGGGTGTATGAGTAGGAGGCATCAGACTGGTTAGTAGGAGATGCCATTATCCAGGGCAGATGTCCGGAGGAAGAATAAGACCCTAAAGGAAAGGCTGAATGACTGAGAATTACTCATCTTGGGAAAGAAGGCTGAGGAAGAAAATAAGAGATGGATTTCTTTTTACTAATCAAACTTGTGAGATCCTAGAATGGCTTTTTATGAGACATGTTTTTCTTGTCTGGGGGTCCTTAAAGGAAGCTCAGGTTGTGTTATCTATCTTAGTTTAGTTTAACCTTGTTCCAAGGGAAGGTGGGCTGGCAGTCAGAAATTACAAATACACCAGCCCCCCACGTCACACCCGCAGCAGACAGTACAAAGCTGATCACTGTGGCACTTTTTCCCCTGAAGCCAGGTCTGGCCCCAGGTATTCAGGAGAGAATTTGAGGAAAGTCTGGGAATTTTCAGATGCTTGAAGGTGACACAGAACTTAGAAGGTGTTTGTCCTCTATGGTTCGTGGATTTTGTGACTTCCCTTAAGAATAGATGATTCTTCCTCCTAAGTATCACCCAACCACTGCTTCTTCTACGGCCGTGCCTTCTCATTCACTTTTGCCTAGATGACTGATAAATGTCTCCTAACAAACTCCCTATCTCCAGCCTTGATTTCCTTCTCATCCATTCTCTACACTCTTATCAGATTTGCCTTTTTAAGACAGAATTCTGATCGTGCCATTGCCTTGCTTAGGTGCTGTGATGTCCCACTTCCTTTTCAGAAGCAACCCCAACACTTTAATGTGGGCAGGAAGGCCCCTTCTCATTGTCCTTTTCCTGCTTCTCATTTACCCAAATTTACCGTTAACACTGGATGATCTCACTTATATGTGGAAACTAAAAAAAGCCAAACTCATACAGAGTAGAAACCCTGGTGGTTGCCAGGGCCTGGGTGGGGTTGTAGCAGGGGAAACATGGGGATGCTGGTAAAAGGGTACAGACTTCCAGTTATAAGATGAGTAAGTTCTGGGGACCTAATGTACAGCTTGGTGACTCTACTTAACAATACTGTATTGTATACTTGCAAGTTGCCATGAGAATAGAGCTTAAATGTTCTCACCATTAAAAAAAAAATGTAACTGTGAGGCAATGGATGTGCTAACTAACCTTACGGTGATAATCATTTCATAATATGTACGTATATCAAATCATCACAATGTACACCTTAAATTTACACAATATTATGTGTCAATTATATCTCAGTAAAGCTGGAAAAAAGCCCACAAATTCACCATTATTCTAGGCTTACCAGATTACTTGGAATTCTTAAACTTCACTGTGCCGTTTCTGCTTTAATATCCATATACTCTCTCTCTCTTTCCTTCTCAACAAAATATACTCACTCCTTTTTTCCCGCCTGCTCACGCTTCAAGACTCAGCCCAAGTTCTCAATCCTTCTATAAAACGTTCCCTGACGTTTCCCCAGGACAGCTGGGAGCTCTTTCTTCAGCTCCTCGTGGCCCTTTCGGAGGCAAGGACTTGTCTTTTTCACCTCAGTATCTTGATGCTTAATCTAGTGTCTGGCACACAGTTCATTCTAAAATTTGATTAATAAAAATATACATCGAATAACATGTCAGTATTAGTTTTCCCCAGCCCATTTGGGAATGAATACAGTAAAAGAGAGTTGAAACCAGGTTTTCTGACAGGCACTCCCTTTGATTTTTCTCCATTTCCATCATTAGGTCAGGCTCTTATTACTTAGACCCCTGAAATGGCCTTGGAACAGGTTTCCTAGGCCCAGAGTTTCCACCAAACGATTCTGCATCCAATCTGTAAGCAGATTAATCTTTCTAAAATTTTTATTTATACCACTTTTCTGTCTAAAATTTTAACCTCTCTTTTTCTACCCAATAAAGTTCAAACTCCTTAGCCATGTATTTAAGGTTTCAAAATCTGTCCCTGAACTTCTTCTTTTTTTTTAATATATATATATATTTTAAATTTATTTACTTATTTATTTATTTTTGGCTGTGTTGGGTCTTTGTTTCTGTGTGAGGGCTTTCTCCAGTTGCGGTGAGCGGGGGCCACTCTTCATCGTGGTGCACGGGCCTCTCAGTATCGTGGCCTCTCTTGTGGAGCACAGGCTCCAGACGCGCAGGCTCAGTAGTTGTGGCTCACGGGCCCAGTTGCTCTGCGGCATGTGGATCCTCTCAGACCAGGGCTCGAACCCGTGTCCCCTGCATTGGCAGGCAGACTCTCAACCACTGCGCCACCAGGGAAGCCCCCCTGAACTTCTTTTACTGCTTTATCTAACATGACTTCCCAAGCAGAAGCTTCTTGTCGTAGCCACCTGCACCACTTCCTGTGGCCGATACGTACCTGGCCAGTCTCTTGTTTGAAATACCTGCCTCTTCATGTCAGTCATCACCACTACAGCTCTCTCCCCATCCTTGTGCCCGTCCTTCCTCTTCTTTTTGCACATCTACTTTGTGATTCCTTTTTGTACCACACCATTCAGAAGTAATCCCACAATTTCTAATCTTCCCCTGCAACACGTAGGTCATTTATACCACCCACTTGGAACTTGTCACATACTGCATTATCTTAAAGACCTAGAACATTTGGGTTCTAATTCTAGCTTCACTATTGGTTAGCAAAAATGACTTATTCATCTTTGAAATGGGAATGGTGATGGGTACCTATCTCACCTTCGTTAGAGTATGGCAGACATCAAGTATGAAAATGGTATTTGTGTGAAAGTACTATAAACTGTAGGGGGCTCTTGTTATATTTTATCTTTGATATTCGGTTGCAATTCTTTTTTTTTTTGGCTGTGCCATATGGCATGTGGGATCTTAGTTCCCCGACCAGCAATCGAACCCATGCTCCCTGCGGTGGAAGCATGGAGTCTTAACCACTGGACCACCAGGAAATTCCCTAGGTTGCAATTCTTATGAAAGCCAGACCTGCATCTTATACACAGGCACTTTCCCTTTGCATCCTGAGCACTTTGAAGCCTGTGCCTTGCACATAGCAGGTGCTCAGGAAATAGCCCTCGAATGAATGATGAATCATCTCCACAGGAAAGAGAGGGAGCCAGCCAGTTCCTTGCCCTTGTAGGGTTTGTTTGTTGACAAATGAGACCAGGGATATCTAGAAATGTGAGATCATGGAGATTCTCCTTTCGAGCTTCTCTTCCCTCAAACCCCACCCCCACGTATACTCACACTCACAGCTACTTATTCTCCTTTTCTCCCTGCTGTCAGTGTGCTTTAGAAAGTAAATAGCAGAACCACGAACAGCTAACATCTGCCATTCATTTTACTTTGATGCTTGTGCTTAGGTGAGCCCCTGGACGCTTTGCCCAAGCAGAAGACCTGGGATGTGTTATTGGGCTGAGTGTCTTTTCTTGGTTATGATAAAAATGCCAAAGGCCAGTGAACTATTCCACCATGTTCTGGAGAGAGAATAATACAGTCAGAGTTGGAAACTGGATACAGATAGCTTTGTGCTTCTTGATTTTTAGTGTTTTATTAAAGTCGTGATCTAAAACATGTCCTCGAATGGACACTGCTGCAAAGATTAAAGAACCGTTCTGAACGTTATTTTGAAAATGACTCGTCCTCAGAATGAAGGGCCCGTGATGCCTCTGGTACCACTGATGCAGCTGAGGCCCCTGAATAAGAGCTTAAATTTTACCTTTGGAATAAAGGTGGAATTTTACCTTTGGAATAAAGGTGGAATGTCTGAGGCAGGTGTCTGGGTGTCACTTGCGTGCTATGCCAAGCCACACTGAAACCTAAGTCAAAAAGAAAAGTCAGTAACACTGATCCTATCTTTAAAAAAATGTATTGTGTCCATCATGGATTTTCTGGCATTGATTTTATTTGTATAATGCTGCATTAAATATTTATCTTGATTACTGAGATTTTTGGCTCCACCTTTAACTCTGTGCCCAAGGCAGGTGCCTCACTCATCTGACCCTAGTTCCAGCTCTAATTCATTTGATTTTAATGTGTGTGTTTGTATGTGCACTGGTAACGAATGAAATAGTTTAAAAATTGTCTCAATTACAAAAACTGTGCGTGCTTCCTTAAGGAAGCATAGATTAAGAAGGTAATGAACATAGATAGTTCGTATATATAGCCTGCAAAATCATGGAATAATCATTATCCTTATAATGACAATGATTGTTTTTAGATTTCTGCTAGGTGTTTTCCAGAAGGCTTTGGTCACATGTGATAGCTCTCTTCTTGGAATTTATAATCTAGCAACATAGATATACATGCAGGGAACATTTAGATGTGGTTGACATTTAGTGAGCACACACAATGTTCTAGATGCTCTCTGAAGCCGGTTTACATGCTTTATCTTCTTTTATCTTTTTCATAGCAGTCCTGTGTGATAACATTATACCCATTAAGAAAGAGACTTTTTTAGAGTACTTTTTGGTTCACAACAAAATTGAGCAGAAAATAACAGAAAGTTCCCATATACCGCCCCCCCCCACCCCCCGCCAACATCTCCCACTGTCATCATCCCACACCAGAGTGGGGCATTTGTTACAGCTGATGAACCTACACTGACATATCGGAGTCCACAGTTTACATTAAGGTTTACTCTTGGTGTCGTTTGTTCTGTGGGTTTGGACAAATGTTTGATGACACGTATCCACCACTGTAGTATCATACAGGATATTTTCACTGCCCTAAAGATCCTCTGTGCTCTCCCTCTCCATCCCTCCCCAGCTCCTCACCACAACCCCTGTCAACCACTAATCTTTTTACTTTCTCCATAGTTTTGCCTTTTCCAGGATGTCATGTAAGTGGAATCATACAGTATATAGCCTTTTTCAGATTGGCTGCTTTCACCTAGAAATATGCATTTAAGGTTCTTCCGTGTCTTCTCATGGCTTAATAGCTCCTTTCTTTTTTAGCACTGAATAATATTCCATTGTCTGGATGATGATATATCCATTTTCATATGAGGAAAACGAGGCTCTACACCAAAGTCAGAGTGAGCAGAGGGCTGAGATTTGAGCTCCAAATCTCCTGATGCCAACTTGAGTGCTGTATTCACAAATCTACAGTTGCTTCAGATAAGAACGCAGAGGACATTGTCTAAATATGTACGGATGCAAAAGGAGAGTGCATTGATAGCACCGCGGATAAATGGTGAAGTCTTTGGAACTTCCTTTTTCCATAAGGCATGTTTGGGACCAGCTGCCGTTCTTCCTTTGGTGGTTCCAGGAATGTTTCATGGAGTGAAGGGTCCTTAGGAGGCTTTTAAAAGGCTTCTTAATGAAAGAAAGAGACTGAGATTTGGAAATCTCCCAGGCATATGATGTAAATTGAGAAATGTAGAAGGACATGTGAGTAAGTCAACTTCTTGAGAAACTCCCATGCAAAGCACATATAGTCTTATATACCAGTTATCAAAGTAGTACAACTAAAGGATGACAACAACAGAACTCTTTCAACAGAATCAAATTTACATTTATTTATTATTATTATTATTATATTTTTTTTTTTTTTGCGATACGCGGGCTTCTCACTGTTGTGGCCTTTCCCGTTGAGGACCACAGGCTCTGGACGCGCAGGCTCAGCGGCCATGGCTCACGGGCCCAGCCGCTCCGCGGCATGTGGGATCTTCCCGGACCGGGGCACGAACCCGCGTCCCCTGCATCGGCAGGCGGACTCGCAACCACTGCGCCACCAGGGAAGCCCTACATTTATTTTTATATTTTTCTTCTCTACTGAACAGTGGATCTAAAGTGGGTATTAAGTTTGCATTTATTAAGTACTTACTGTGTTCAGGCCTAGTGCTAATCGCTTTATATGTATTGATTTATTTAATTTTCCTGTGTTTATAAGCAGGTTTCATTGTTCTGCCTGTTCTACAGAGAAGGAAATCCTGTGTCTAAAGAGAAGAGACTTGCCCGAGATCAGACAGAAAATATTTAACGGAGTGAAGTTTGAACCCGTGTTGATCTGATTTCAGAGCCAGACTCTTATTTACTATGTTTTGTAGAATCTGGCATCCAAAGTGTATTAAACTGATGCTAATTATCCTTCATCACATTTGATCATCCTCTCTAGACTTCTGAAAAGAGTCATGCAGGAGAACTTAGCATCAGTAAACAAGCACTAAATCTATCATTCAATAAGGATGTGCTAAGTACTTCAAGTTGCCGAAATGTAGCCTCGATACTCGTGATAAGAGAAAGGAGAAACATGTTTTATGTCTTTGATATATCTGCAGTTATGTGTAGTTACACCAAACATTTCCACTTCTTCAAAGTAGAGAAGTAAAGTTATATTGTGAGTTGGCAAATTGGCCAAGTCTCCTACATTACATCAACAGCCCTTAATGAATAGAAGAGGAGCCAACATTTATTGAACACCATGGCAACAATTTTATTCCCTCAATGATGAGGCATCATTTTGTTCATTTTAGAAGTAAGAAGACAAAGTTCAGAAAAGTGATTCATTCAATTACCAAAGAGTCAGTAAGTGGTAGAGTTAGGATTTCCACTCACATCTGTTTGGCTCAAAAGCCTTTGCTCTCTCTAGTACATCCTAATGCTTCTTATTAAGCTCACTTTTCTGGATAAATGTTGCTTCTGTTTTTTACACGTTGGCCCTGTTGAATGTGGTACTGTTGGGTGCCTTGTAAAGGCAGACACGGTTATTAAAAATGCCTGTGAGGAGAAAAAAATGTCAGGACCATGATGTGAGTTTAATGGTGGCTCTGAAATACTCAGGTGCTCTGTTAAGGGAACACTCAGATTTATCGGTCCTGTTCTCTAAACTTCATATTCTCTTTCTACAAGGTGAGTGGAAAAATAGTGTAATAATGACTCAGAAGTCTTGCCTTATCTATAAATTAGCTGTATGGCTTTTTGCAACTTTGGACGTTGGTTTTCCTCAGTTGCAAAATGAGAAGGGATTGGACACATCGCATTCCTCAGCCTGTGATTTTATAACACACCTCTGATTTGAAAGTGTGCTTCAGCTGAATCTTCTTCATTCAGGTGTGTAAGCTGGATCTTCATCTTGTAAGATCTTACCTTCTTATTTTTCACTCTAATCGCAAAGCATCAATTACACTTAGACAGCCTTCAGTGCTTTCCGTACTTGTGGTGACTTACGTTTGTGTAGCTCTCAGTGGTTTCTAAGGTTCCGTTACACACTGTGTCTCGTTTTCTCTCTCAATAACCTAGATGAACAGAGGCAGCATCAAACATAGGTTTGAGTGACTTCACTTCTTCATCTGCAAAATGTGCCTGATGTTAGCGTCTGTCTCCTCAACTGGCTGTAAGGAAAAAAATAAGATCACACACACAGCATGCTTAGCAGGGGGTCTGCCAGCATAATCAGTGTTGAGCATGTGTCGGCTATTTTTTTGGTGTTTTCCTCCAGATCCACGTGTTCCTGATGACAGGGTTGGTCTAGAACCTCAGTGCTCAACTCAAAGAGAAGTGCTGTTACTCATACACTCCGCTGTTTTTCAAGGTCTGGGAGAGAAACTAGAAGGAAAATGTCTTCTGGGTAAAGAGTGAACCATTGGCTTTAATCTTGGGGCTGTAAGTGCTGATATATCCAGTCAATATGTCTTACAGTCTCCCCCTCTGGGTTAGGCACTGTGCTAGGCGCTGAGGATGCTAAAATATAAGGATGGCCCAGTCTTTGTCTGCAGAGAGCTCACACATAGTGTGAGAGACAGATATGTAAAAAACAAACAGTGTGCCAGGCTTTCAACAAATGTCATTTTAAATGAATAATGAAAGCAAGTGCAGGGAGTGGATAAAGAAGGAAGCACTGGGGCTTCCTTGGTGGCGCAGTGGCTGAGAGTCCGCCTGCCGATGCAGGGGACACGGGTTCGTGCCCCGGTCCGGGAAGATCCACATGCCGTGGAGCGGCTAAACTCGTGAGCCATGGTCGCTGAGCCTGCGCGTCCGGAGCCTGTGCTCCGCAACGGGAGAGGCCACAACAGTGAGAAGCCCGCGTACCGCAAAAACAAACAAACAAACACACACACACACAAAAAGAAGGAAGCGCCTAGGTGCCAGGGGAATTTGGCAAAGTTCTGCTTGAGCTGAGAGTCCTGACTGATGAGTTGGTGTTAGCAAGACAAAAGGCTGGAGGAAGGAAGGACATTACAGGTAATGGGAATGGCGTGTATAGAGGAAAGAATGTGAGAGAACAGGACACACTCGGGGAATGCAAGTACCTCCCTGTGCCTGGAGCCCAGCAAGTATAATTTACAGCGAGAGTCTGAGGGGTTGACAGAAACTGAATCTGAGGAAGAGGATAGGAGTCATACTGCAAAGGGGCTGTATACCATGTAAGGGGCTGGACGTTTATCTTGAAAGCAATGGAGTAACATTTCATGATTTCGAACAACCGAAAAATGGCATGTTTGTTTATTTTAAGAGAGTATTCTGTATTCTGGTGTTTATGTGGAGAAGGATTGGAGATTACAATGACTGGAAGCAGGGTTTAGATTACTGCTACCGTCTAGGCAAGAGAGACTTTGGATACAGATTAAGACTTCAGCAGAGGCCTTGGAGAATTGCGTAGGTCGATGAGCTATTTTGGAGTGATTTGGGAGGATTGGTTATTGGGAGTGGAGAGTAATTTCGAGGGAGGAAGTGGAGTTGACTCCCAGGTTTCTAGCTGGGGTGACAGAGTGAATGGTTGGCCATTATTGGCAAAAGGCAAAGAATGTCGTGCATTAGGGGGAGAAAAGGGTGTTGGTGATAGCTCTTTTTTAGCCATGTTGAGTGCAGGTCATTGAAACAAGTCTTGGGGGACTTTGAAAATATCTCTCTGGTGTTCTGGAGAGAAACCTAGGCTAACAAAAGGAATATGAGTGAGCAGTGTCAGGAAAGTGGGTAGAGGTTGAAGCTTCAGCTATGGAATGGCCCAGGGAGAATGGGAGTGAGAAGTCGTTTTGCTTTGCCTGTGTTTGCAGAGACCAGGGAGTTTCGCTACATGAATGAGATTGGTGGAGAAAGCTCCTCTAAGAACCACAGGTCCAGGCATATCACTGGGTCAGCAGAGTAATCAGGAAGCGATGAGGCAGCCGGGAGGTGATTTAGGCTTCCTCCTCCCACCCCTGCTCGCCTCTGCCGTGTCACTGCTCTTCTGAGGCTGAATCAAATAAAGGTAAGGAGAAGCGAAACAAGAGAGTGCACTGGGCTACATGTGAAAGACCCATAGTTTATTAGGGCTGGAGATGAACCCATTAAACTGTTGGTTGTCACGAAGCTGTTGTGTTATTTTTGAGTGTGTGTTCCCATTCCCAGATGCTGTTAGGGATGGTGGCAAATTGACCATCTTAATATTGGTCAGTATTCTTTTATGTGTGAGGCGTGTTTTATAAAATTTAGTTGTTTTATTTAAAAAAAAAATTAAAGACTCTTCCCCCCCTCCCCCCACCAAGTTCCTTTCTCCAGAAAAGCTTCTCCAGAGTCAGTAGTTCTCTGCATATTTTCCTCAGAAGAACTTCTCCTTTCAGTCCAGAATTTTATCAGCAATTCTTATGCTAAGAGGGGTCAGAAGATGAGGCATTTCTCACGTTACCCTCGAAGCTACTCATGAATAATGGCCTATATCACCTCCATTGTCTGCCCCCCAAACATAAGCAAACAGACAGAAAGGCAGAGGAGAAATGAAAGATCGCTGAGTGAGCCGGAGGGGCAGTCTAAGGCTGAGATCGTAGGAATAGGTGAAAAATGCAAGATGGGGCAGAGGGTGACGCAGGGGTAAATGTTTGAGTAGATTAATCAACGGATAGAGAATAAGCCAGATTCCCTGGTTTAAAAGCAAGCAAGAAGAACAACAGAAAAGTATTGTGAAATACTTCACAGTGAGATTAAGGGCATCCCTACCAAAGAGTGATGTAGCTGAAATAAATGAGGCATCATTATTCCGGGCTGAATGCATAATGGATTAAGAAGTTCACAGGGCTTTTCACCGCCCCTTCATACCGGTACGGGTGGTTTATGCTGCAGTTTCTGCTGGGGGGCGGGTGGTGGAATCTGTCTCTCAAAATACTCGCCTCCTTCCTCAGTGAGTTGATTTCCTTGGGCTCCACTGGGATTTTAGGTTTGTAGGGGTTGAGGAGACAGGAGAAGGTACTAAGAGGGACGACAGAAATCCAGATAGTTCCACACCGGGCTGCGGGGCCAGTAGGACCCATCCTGGGACACGCAGTTCCGTTGCTTTGTGGGAAAGCTGCGTGTATTTTTTTTCTGCTGCCTACAGGTGATGCTATGTATGAAAACGGTGCCTTTTCCTAACTGGAGAGCATCGCACCTGCCTACCAGAAAACTCACCCAGGACTCATCTCTTGCCTCTCAAGAGAGAGGCAACGTTTAAAATGAAAACTTGGCGGGCCTTCAGTGCCGTGCCGGCTGAGTCATTCTGTGGTGAGGGGAGGCAACAAAGAACACACCAACCGAGGAGGTCACGGAGTGTGACGAGGATCCGTGAGAAGGCCTGCCGTGCTGCCGCGCGAGAGAAAACCAAGCCCTTTGTGCTGGGGCTCGAGTCCAGGGGGTGATGGATGCTTTAAGTGCAGAGGAGGCTCAGACCATCCTGTCCTGTGGCCTGGCTCTTGCTGGGCCCTGTGAGATGACTGGCCAGGGGGCGGGCGTCTGGCCTTTTGTTTCAGTGTCTTCCAAGCAGTGACATCAGATTTGATGGGGTCTTGGCATCTTCCGAGAGGCAAATTTTATGCTCCTGTGTTTCTTATTTAAGCTTGTTAGAAGTAAGTAGAAAGGAGCCCTTTAATCCTAACGGGGAGCGAGAGCTGAGACTTTTTGCGTGAGAATAAGGATAAAACCACAGTCAAATCACTGCAACCCTCCAAGCCTTTCTTAAAAGGTTACCTCATGCAATAGCACCATGAAAACAGGAAGAGAGTAAAATAGCATTGCACTCTGGCCTGAATCTTCCTTGTTTTGTTTTTAAACAAGTATTTTAAGGCAACAGTTTCTTCTCCCTACCCCGCCTTGTCAGCCCAGCACTAGCGAATGTAAACCAGTGGCTGCACTCCGGGGTCCTTTGAGAATATGCTTTGAGTTAGTGGCAGTGGTGGCAGTTATGATGGTGGTGGAGGGGATGGTCTTCCGTTCCAGAGCTGAGAGGGGTCTGATATGTGCAGAGTATCTCTCGAGTGACGTGGTTCAGGACTGTCCTAAGGACTGGCTCATACTCACATCGTGGACTCTTTGGATTAAAATGGTAACAAATCAGAATCTACCAAATCAGAATTAGACATGGAAAGCGCTTTGTAAGGTCTTTCTTGTCCATCGCACATTGCTGGGCTGAGAAGCCCTTCAATTACCGTAGACAGATGAAAATCTCCACCATTGGACCCTATGTCCTTCCTTTAAGTAAGAACCAGTATACAGTATTAAACAGTCTCCTGAAATGACCACCTAGCCCTACCTAGCCAAGAATGGCTCAGTTTTGTCCTACTCAGAGCACTTTCTCTCTTTTTCTTAACCTACTGAAATCTTACAGATATATGGATGAACTGAATCATTCATTTAGCCAACAGGTATTGATATGTTAAGTGCCTAGAGTGGGTACAATGCTAAACGGAGCACTGTGGTGAATACAAAAGAAATAAAGGAATAATCCTAGTCCTTGAGGAGTGTGTCATATCGAACAGGCAAGAAAGTAATTCCTCAAGTGCCTAGAGAACACTGCAGCCCAGTGCAGTGGAAGTATGATCATGGGGGAGGGGGAGGCGGTGAGCAGGGGCACGACACAAGCTCTGGGAAGGAAGGCAGTCTCATGGAACAAGGTCCGTCTTGGCTTGGCTCTTGAGGAATGGATTTAAATTGGTAGAAGGATGAAGGTTTGGGAGAAACATCTTAACTTTTGTGTAGACTGTATAGGAATTTAAGATTCCTTTTATCCTTAGCGGCTGCTCCTATCCAAGCTGTAGGGACCATCTCATCTACTTTATAACCCATGGTCTCCCTCCTTCCCCAGCCAAGGCTTCTATCATTCACACTGGTAGTGCTTTGTGCTGGTTGCTCTCCAAACAGGACCCTGTCTGTGAGATGCAGATTAGGTGCTGTAGAGGAATTGGTTCCATGGAAAAGGCTCTATGAATGCCCACCTTGCCATTCTTTCCTAGTGGTGGGTGGTACTAGACTGGTGTTCCTTTCCACCTTTATCCCTTTCAACAAAGGGCTGGTAAACGTAAGTAGTCAATTGTTCTCGCATTATAGAGCATGGGGCCCACTAATTACAGCATAATTTCTGCTGGTCAATATCAGTAATTTCTTCAACCTCATGGATTGCTTCCTTCAAGTCAACGTTCATGAAAATTTTATACTCGAAGCTGGCATTGCATCTTTTATATCATGATCATGTCAGCTTAAATACCACTTCCTCAGGGAGATCTTCCCTGCAAATCCACATGTTTTTCTCTTCTCAACCATGGTACTTTATCACAATTGGTGATGATGTATTTACCTGTGTGGTTACCAGAGTAGCGTTTGAGTCTCCCACTAGAAGGTAAGATCCGTGAGTCAGGAACATAATATGCCTTGTTCGCAACTATACACTTAGCCCCTACCCTAGGTACAGAAATAAATGTTTGATAGCTGGAGGAATGAATTTAAAAATAAAAGCGTGAGTGGGTAGAGATGCATGGTCTTGGGAATTAGGATACCTTGGGATGATTATCAGAGGCAGGGAGGTTTCTGGCTGCTGGCTCTGAAATCACCCATGGGATCTCGAAGAAAGCAGTTGAGAAAGAAGCCTGCTGTGACAGTCTAGAGAGATGTCAACCCTGTGCCCTCTGCATGAAGTCAGCAGATCGTTGGAACTGGCATCCCAACTGTTGTAGAGGTGTTACCTTTTCTGTGATTACAGGCTGGATGCCTCTGACATTGCCACAGGAGTCCATTTTATTGCAGTGTGGATTTTCCATTAGGGAGGCGGAAGTCAGCTCGGAAAATCAGGTTTAGTTATAGCATATTTCCAGAGGAAAAGAAATTTCCTGTTATCTTATGTTTTCAGTTTCTTACGGGCTTTTGACCTGGGGAGCTCAGCCGTGCATTCTGAGTATGAAAACAATAACAATAACAGCTAATTTTTATAGACAGGCACTGTTCAAGTGCCTATGTATATAATCTCATTGAATCTTCAGAACAGCCGTATGGAGTAGATATCGCTGTAATCAAATGCCCATTTGGTAGAGGAGGTATAGAGGGAGGCATCAGAACAAACAAGTAACAGGGCTGGCGTTTGAGCCCAGATTTAATTCTCCACGTTACGTTCCCTATCTGCCTCCTAACACAGGCTAATATTCAAATGCTACCCATGTATCAGACCCAAATATATGGACCAAATATGTTTTCTTATCTAGTTTTATAACAACCCTACGAGGTGAATACAACTACTGTGCCCATGTTACAGGTGAAGGCACTGAGGCTCAGAGAGGCTAGGGAACTTACTCAGGATCACACAGCTAGTTTTTGGCACAGTTAGACTCAAGCTTCGATTGGCTTCCCCCTAAAGGCCATATTTCCAGCCATTGTACCTTGCTCCCTACACTGTCCCAGAAATGCCCCGTGTGGACCATTCAATGTCGTGGCATTGAGGGACTAGTTAATTGTGTGCCAGGCAAAAGCAGTAGAAAGCTGACAAGTTTTGCTACCATTATGCCACAGCCTTCCTTTCCCTGTACCTTAAAAAGGGGGAAGCATTCTTTCTTTGGACTACCCTGCACCATCAATTGACCTGTTCTCCCTAATTGGAAACCCTCACATTTCCAATACTAGCACACTTCTGGTAAATGAGCTTTTTCAGTTTTCATCCTTTCCACTTGAACTGATGCTGGCGTTGCAAAGGGAGAAGGTGACCCGAGGCAGGTGTTCCTCTCCTTTTATTTCAGACCAAACTCTATCTTTGTACCTATGAAAAATAAGGAAATTTAAATGATGCAAGACAGCTCTCTATAATAAATTCATCATGTATTTCTTTGGGGAAATCTAAAGCGTAGTTAAGTTCCTGCAAACTAGATGCCCAAATGAATTTGTGCTCCTTGGCCTTGACTCAGTCTGTCATCCATGCATCGTCCATGTGCTAGCTCAGGCAGGGATTCCCGATTCCCCCACCCTCTACACCCCCATGTTCTGTCTTCTTCTCTTCAAGATGCTTTGGCTTCTGTCATCATCTGGTTCTATAAGGATGAGCTCAAGCTTGGTCTCATCTCTTCAAACTTTAATTTGTAAATGCTCTTGTCAGTACCTGGGTCTTGACTCTCTCCTGCAGAGTTTTACTTGATTAACCCCTATGACTCCTGCCTTCCCCTGTTGCCTTAAGGTAGAATCTTCTGCCTTAATCTCAACCCCTCTGAATTCAATTTCAGCCCTTTGGCCATCAAGGCCCATCCAGAGACCCAGCTAGTTTTAGCAGCTGCCTTTATCACCCCCAACATCAGCAGTACAACTTGGCCCAATCCTTAATAATAGGATATTTTTGTCTCACTGTGATAGCAGAAGTCTTTCAGTCCCAGGGATGATGAAATAGAAAAATGCTTTGACAGTTTCATTTATTAGAAAGAATTTAAATACAAACATCTGAATGGAATAGGTGGTCCTGAAACAAGTTTGAATATGTATACTTTATTATACTTAAATATTAGTGGAGATCAGGATGAAAGGTAGGCAAATTGCCGGTTGAAGGGGAAAAGCCCCCTCAGGTTATATCCTTATCTCACAAGATGCACCAAAATAAAGGTTAGTTATATTACATGCAAAAATTCTTCACATAAAACAACTTGAAGACAATACAGGTGAATATTTGTGAGTGAAAAGTACTTCAAAGTATAAAACCATCTGACGATATCACAAAGGAAAATACCAATAAATTTGCATATATAGAATATAAAGGTTCTACAAACTAAAAATCATAAACAACTTAAAAAACATAGTTCCAGTAGTTGATAAAGGGTATATATGTAGATATGTGTGTGTATAAGATATATGCATGTATGAACCTTATGACTCAATAAGAAAAACAGTAGCAACACGGTAAGGAAATGAAAAAAGGCCAACAGGTAACTAATAAAATAAAAAGGAATAAGTGGTCAGTGAATTCTTAAAAGATCAGTCTGATCTCACTAGAATTCAAAGAAATACAAATTAAACAGCACTACTAAATATGTAGTAGGTATTAAAATAAGTAAAACAACTAGTGAGACTAGACTGCAGAGAAATAAAAATTTCCTCCAATAGTTAAGTATGTAAATTGGCAGAAACTTTCTGAAAAGCAATTTAGCAAGATGTAAAAAAAAAAAAAAGAAAACACTTTGATCCAATAATCCCACTTTCTATACTAAGAAAAGTAGTCAAATAGTTATATAAAAAGATGTCTTTTATAACCTTCTGTATAATACAAATCCTAAATACATCCTAAATGCCCAATATTGGGAAAATAGTTAAATAACATATCTATCGAATAGAATATTACATAATGTTTTAATATGTTTTGAAGGATATTTAAACACCACAAGTGCTTCGGTTATGGTGTTAAACTGAGAGTAGGAAGCAAAATTATTTACATTTTGATCCAAATGCTGTAAAGAAAATACCCACATATTAATACATAAACACCCACATTTGTAAAAGATTAGAGGGAACTCTATTAAAATACCCAAAGTGGTTATCTTTAATTGCTATTATCATGCGTAATTTTAATTGTCATCTTTAAATTTTTTTTTTCTAAAATTTTGGTAGCGACTGTGTTACTATTATAATCAGGAAAAGTAATAAACATTATTAAAATGTGTGTACCTTCCTTACTTGAAATTTTGTTTTGAGTGTCTGTTCAATATGAGGAGAGAGAGGCAGACAGGAGGGTGTCTTCCTTCCTTCCCTTGTAGGATCTGGGCCAGAGAAGGTTGTTTGTGAAGCAGGGAGCGTGCATGTCCAGGGCAGTAGACAGGAGTCCTGGTGAGTTGCATATGTCAGCATATGTCACACAGGGCCAGAGAAAATAAAGACCGATATCAAAAAGAGTGTTGCTAGGGCTTCCCTGGTGGCACAGTGGTTGAGAGTCCGCCTGCAGATGCAGGGGACACGGGTTCGTGCCCCGGTCTGGGAAGATCCCACATGCCGCGGAGTGGCTGGGCCCGTGAGCCGTGGCCGCTGGGCCTGCACGTAAAAGAGTGTTGCTAGCATTAAACCAGATGAAAAGACTACTGAAATCTGTTCCTCTCTGGGAAATTTCTGGATCCAGACATATCTAATCTCATGAACCTGCTCTCCTGAAAGCTGTCCTAGATACAAAACGAATATCTGGTTTTTCAGTTCTAGATTTTCTAGCAAAGCACTCACCTCCCTGTATTGTAATTGTTGTGACGGCAGACTCTTACACTAGTCTGTAAACTTTTTTTCCCCGCTGCGGAGCATAGGCTCCGGACGCACAGGCCCAGCGGCCATGGCCCACGGGCCCAGCCGCTCCGCGGCATGTGGGATCCTCCCGGACCGGGGCACGAACCCACGTCCCCTGCATCGGCAGGCGGACTCTCAACCACTGTGCCACCAGGGAAGCCCTAGTCTGTAAGCTTTGATGGGTGTAGGGACCCGCTGTCTGGTAGAGTCGTGCTCAGTAATATTTGCTTAACTGAATGCGTGAATGAATGGACTTGGAAACTAAACTATAGAATAAATAGAAGGGCAGCTTTGTGGCAGCTTCACACTGTTAATATTTTCTTTCCGGCTACAAGTTTTACTTGACTATGTAGATTTTGTCTCTTTTTCTCTCAGAGTTTACCCATTGCTGATTTAACCTGTTGGCCATTTGGTCCCACTTTGAACTGAAAATCAGAGTCGATAAAGATCTAAGGGGAAAAAAAAAGGATGAGAGGCGATTGGATGTAGTGGTCAGGAGTATGGGCTCAGGCATTAAATTGCCTGGGTGTGGAATTTGACTGTGCCATGTGCTAGCTCAGTGATCTTGGGCAGGTCGCTTGACCTCTCTGTGCTCTAGTTTCTTCATCTGTAAGGAGTGATGATGACACTAGAATGTACCTCATAGGGTTGCTGTGAGGCTTAAGTGGGTTATTATGCACAAAGCATTTAGCACATTGCTTGGCCCAGTATAAATGCTATATAAGTGGTAGCTGTTATTTTTTTTTTTTTCTGAAAAGCAACAGACATTCTCTTCAGTTAACTACAACTCTCGAATTAATATATTTTGGTGTCTGTAAGCCTCCCAGTGTTTCCTATCCAAACCATGCAAAGATAATGAACTTGATGTCTTCACAAAGCTTGCTATTTTGTAGCAATTATTTTAATCTCTCTCATCTATCGTCTCCTTTCATTAGGTAATAATTATCATGACAAAGTAATAAAAAGGGTCCTTTAAAAATAGTTCTAATATTTCAGATGTCAAACAGCAATTACCACAGAAAGTTACTCCAAGACCTGCAGTATTTTTCTCACTTAAATGCTTTGTAATTATTTTCATTTTATTGATATGATTTAAACATTTTCTTTTTCTAGACTCTAAGCTCTTTGAGGACAAACATTGTCTTACTACCCCTCCTATCTGTATTACTCTTCATGAATATTTTACTGACCTACAAATATTTCTTAAATGAATAATTAGGTTTTTTCTCCTTTTATTACAAACACAGGGGACTCTCAGTAGTGATATTCTTACCTCTTAGCAAAGGTGTCTCTGACACTTTAGTAGATGATTCCTTGTAATTTCATCTGGGAATTTAAAAATCCTGTTTTCTACCCTCAAACAATGATATCTGCAACGAAGAGACGATCCACCGGAAGACTGGTTGGTGGTGACCATTCACTTGACACACCTCCTCCAGGAGAAATGACTGCTCTGATCTCCCCTGTAGGTCTGAAATATGTAACTGTGCACACAAGGAGGTGCTGGAGCATATTACTCATCCTCTATTTCTTTCTGTCTTTTTAAAATAAATTTATTTATTAATTTATTTAGTTTTGGCTACATTGGGTCTTTGTTGCTGCATGCGGGCTTTCTCTAGTTGCAGTGCGTGTGCTTCTCATTGCAGTGGCTTCTCTTGTTGTGGAGCACGGGCTCTAGGCATACAGGCTTCAGTAGTTGTGGCTCGCGGGCTCTAGAGTGCAGGGTCAGCAGTTGTGACGCACGGGCTTAGTTGCTCCACGGCATGTGGGATCTTCCCAGACCAGGGCTCGAACCCATGTCCCGTGCATTGGCAGGTGGATTCTTAACCACTGCGCCACCAGGGAAGCCCTCATCCTCTATGTCTTACACTAAATAATGTATTCATTTTTAAAAGCATTATTGTTAGGACAGCAATAATACTCTTCTGTTATATAGTGCTGAAAAGTTTATAGAATGTCCTGTATACATTAGCTGATTTAATCTGTACAGTAAGCTTGTATTTTTATTGCTAGTTTATATGTGGCAATCTGAGAATTGAGAGGAGGAGGGGTTAACTGGTGTGTGCCATGTGCTTTACACACATTATCTCATTTAACCTCGTAGCAGCTCTTGAGGTAAGCAGTAAGATCTCTGTTTTATTAATAGAAATCTAAGTTTCAGAGATGCTTAGTAGTATATAATACAACTGAGATTCAAACTCTTGTTTGTCTGGCAACAAAACCTATGCTCTTCCCACTATACCAGTGGTTGATATTGTAACCTTCATTCCATAGAATCTACTTCTTAGGACTGAAGTCACTGATTTCCTTCCTCCCCACCCCAGGTTTATTGAGGTGTAACTGACAATAAAAATTGTATGTATTTAAGGTGTTCAATGTGATGATTTGTTATATGCATACACTGTAAAATGGTTACCCCAGTCAAGCTAATTAACACACCCATCACGTCACATAGGTACCATTTTTTGTGTGTAAGAGCACTTACATCTCCTCTCTTAGCAAATTTCCAGTTAACTATAGTCACCATGCTGTACATTAGATCCTTAGAACTTATAACTGAATACCCTTTGACCAATGTCTTCCCATTTCCCTAACCCCCCAGGACCTGGCAACCAGCATTCTACTTTCTGTTCCTGAGTTCAAGACACTGTCCACCTGTAGTAACACTAAGATCTGGCCATGCACATGATTCCAGAGAACATCCTGGGACAGCCTTTCTCTGCTTCCTTCTTCCCACAGAGAACTTGTACTTGGCTTTCGCAGTCTTCTGTCTCTGGTGATAAACATGGATGATTCAGACACCATGTTGCATTGTTGTCTGTCGCTGTTTGCATTGTCTTGAACCAAGGCAGTGATTTGGGAATGGGCCAACCTTCTTAGCATTCTCATCATTCTTTCCCTGTCCCCCTCTTTCTAAACCTAATTCCTTTCTACAGAATGCCCTAGAAAACTAGGATCACAAATTTGGCGATTTGGCTGGAATAGGAAGCAGAGAGCAATGGCTGCCCTGGCTGATCCTCTGACTTTCATTTCAAGGACGTTTGTTCCAATATTCCCCAAAATGACTGATTTAACTAGATCTGTGACGATGTGAGAATACTATAGAGAATCTTGCAAAAAAAAAAGATTAAGCTTGCCCCTGACAAAGCAGTCTGATCCTTGGATCCTAGTAACTCTGGTTGGAAGGTGGAAACACCAGTGTTCATTTTTGGGTCAGGGAGTCCTTGCTCAGTATGCTAAGAGAATTCATTTTCCTTGAGTGTTTTTCCTTTCAAGTCACGTTTTACTGCTGGAGTTACTCAGCGAATTAATAGGTATAGAAATGCAAAGCTCTTTTCTTATTACATTCTATCGATCTGATTGCAGTGTCATTAATTGAAAGACTAGGAAAATGTGATGGATAGTTCGGCTCAGGAGTCTACATTCGTTTTGGCCCAGATCTGTTGGAAGAAAGCTGCAGGAAACTGACTGAAAGAAGCCGTTTGGTCTGACGTGAATTCTTCTTTCTTTGTCAGTCCTTGTGAGAGCATTCAGTCCTAGTGAGATTTACCATGTGTAATTATAAACTGTTTTTACTCTTAAAGGGGAATCAAAACTTAGGATGCTTATTTGTAGAGTTGGAAAGAATCCATTTTGTACCTGTCTTTTATAGGTGACATGTATATGACATTAAAAAAAACCCCCAGTTCTGACAAATTCTGACTCAAAAATAAGGACGTAGGCATTTTGCTCCTTAAGTAATTTCATTTGGAATATTGTGGTTGTGAAACATTATTTTCATTCATCACCATTTCAACCATCTCATTTTAGTGGTGTGTGAAACTTCAGAGATTGGTATGTGGTTAAGGATTGTTTTTTAGAGTTTTTTTCTTTTTGGATTGTTTGACCTATAATCCCTTGGATTTCCCCCATAAATTTAAATTAACTTGAGAATTTTGTATATGTATGGATATGCCCATATATATATTTAATAAGTGTACTCTAATATGAAAAGTTTAAAGGAATCTTTTAAAATATTTTAATCCTCTATGTGAATGAAAAATTCCCAGGCTCAAACAAAACCATGTCAGATTATGTCTAATTTGTTTGCAAAGGCCAAGCTGGACTCCTTACTTTCTGCTTATGCTTTAATGAGCTGGGCTGTTTTTCTCTTGTGTTTATTGTTTTAAATGTTTGAAGCTTGACGTGAATGGGAGGAATACTAAAATTCAAAATTCAAAGCACATCCATATGACAGAAGACATCATTTGTCTCTTGCTTTTAATAAACGTTGTTTGGAGACGTTTCGAAGTTTAAGACATGTTACTAATAATACATGTCCTGCCAAATATTTTTTTATCTTTAGTCTGTGGTATTGGAATGGTCTTTCTCAAGGTGTGATTACTTCTCCTGGTTGTGCTTTTGGATGGTAGAATAAGGCATCTGTGGAAAAATAGGAAGTGAGCGAATTGCCACGCGGTGTGACCTCATTTTGGAACACATCTTGAAAACGTATTTCATGCTTTCTGAGCGCAGAGACAATGGATTGTGGTTTGGGGTCCTCTTAACTGACCTTTGGCTTGGAGAGAAACGTGGGCTGCTTCCTCTGATCATCGGCTCCTCTGAGAGTGCGAAAGAGGCTGCTCCCACGTTAGGCTGTGAGCGCTGCAGCTGAGCGGACAGGCTGCCTCACCCCTGATATTATGTCTAAAAATACATCCTCGGAGAGGCAGGCATGTGCTTGCGCCTCGGTACGGAGGAGCTCTTGCCTGTGTTCCTTGCTATACCCATCTAGATGCTGGAGTGAGAGATTAAATTATCCCAGAAGCCCTGCCAGTTTTCGATTTGCCATTGTCTCTGCTTCTTCGCCGCCTGTGAATGGGGACCCTCGATGCAGGGCTTTCAGAGACCAGCCGGTGCTGATGGGGTCTGTGACTCGCCGCCAGCGCCTTCTCCTTCCGTTTTGCTCTGTCCCGGTCATGCTTTTCTTGCCTTTTTTGGGAGGCTGAGAGCACGGGGCAGAGGTTGCACTTGCACATTTCAACTCCGTTGTCGCTGCCGTGGCTGTTACTCCCCTCAGCAAGAGCCAAGGAGCAAACAGGACGGTGGGTCACCTCGCCAGCTGTTTAGCACCGTTCCCCTTCCCCTCTCGACATGGTTAGGAATTTTTTCTGTCTTAAGTGACAGGGTTTGAAGGGTGGTGGTGGCGTGTGTGTGTTTGGGGTGGTTCCTGAGCCTCCCTCTCTACCCGGCTGTATCTTGTTAGGGACCTGTTTTCTCCTGATTTCTACCACCTCTCCTCATTTTGAAAGCTTGCTAGATTCTCCATCCCTGTCCCTGCAACTCAGTTTTTAGGGTCTGTTGTTGGAGTTTTCTCTTTGAGTGTTATCTCCAAATTTCTCAGCTTCTGTAGTTGCCTCAGAGGTTAAAAGGGGTAAAATGATTGTTGGAATCATTTTGTCCAGGAAGAAGGAAAGCAGCATTGCTCTTTAGGGTGACAGTGCTTAAGACGAGGGATCCATGGCAGAGGGAAATAAGGTGGGTCTTTTGCAGCCCTTGCCACAGCTTGGCTGTAAATGCATGGCTTCAGGGAGACTTTCTGTCTTATTTACAGAGTTAGGAAAATATATTAACCTTCAGGATATCTCCCATACCTTATTAGAAAATAACTTCAATTCTAACAACAAGTGCTGAGGAAAGAAATGCAGCTTTTTATGCAACAGAAAAGAAGGGCAAAATCACAGATCACATCAGAAACTAAGTACACCATTCCCTTTGCAATGATCCGTATTCAAAAGTGAGTAAGATCCGCTGTTACTTATTCCTCCCTCTTTCTTTTGTATATTCAAGTTAACAGTATTTTGATGGCCTTGAAAACTGAAGGGCAAAGCCTTGTTTTTCAAAAGGGTTGATTCTTTGAGGTTTCTGCAAAGTGAGATAAAAGAATTCTTTATGTTGTTTCAGATGGTTTTCAGGATATATCTAGTGCAAGTTACAACAGATACATCCAGTGTAAGCTGGTATTCACAACATGCGCAATTAACAAATACACACACATACACACACACACACACACACACATGCACGCTTAGACACACTCCAGAAGAAACGCACCTAATGTTAAATAAAATCCAGACTTGAATTTAAACCAAAATAGTTTCATCTATTGTGGAGAAGAATTAGCCTTCTTATATGCTTTTCTACGGCTGAATACTTCCTTCTCCTTTCATCATTATTTTATTAGTTTCTTTCATAAGAGCCACTGAAATGGACGAAGAACTCCGTAGTTAATTTAAGTTCTGGTGGCAGTTCATTACAATGGAGCATGGATCAAATATGTCATAAACTCTTATCTGTCACCTGGTATTTCCTTTCAGTTCAGCTTAATACATTTTATTTCCACTGATGCCAAAGAAACATATATGCCTTTAGACATTCCGTACCTAATTATGCAGCTGGATACATGAACAGCCTGTAATATTACGTAGGTTTGAGCGTTAAACAGGAAAAGGCACTGTTATTCATAGCCAGCAAGTTCCCAGGATCCAGCAAGATCCCAGCGCTGGAGTATTTGCTTGTCTTTCTACCTTTGTTCCTTCAGAGGCGGTGAAGGTCTCAGCTATTGCTGACTAATTGATAGTTGTAGTAACCGCTATAGGCTCCTTAGATCAGAATTGCACGCAGAGATGGGTCTTGATTCAAACACTAAGGAATGCACACTCTCACTTACTTACATGGGCAGAAAGTCTTCATACTAACAGAGGTGTGATGGAGACTGCAGGACATAGAAGAGAGAGAGAGAGAGAAAGAGGGGGTGGGGGGAGATGGCTGGTAGCAAGTAGACCCCTGCAAATAGTTCTAAAATGCATGTGCAGATGCAGAAGCCTTTAGAACCATCCAACAATTCAGACACCCTTTTTTACTTCTTCTCTGCGGGACACCTCCATCCAGACTATTCACACACACACACACACACACACACACACAACCAAAAAAAAAAAAACAAAACAGGAAAAGGTGAGAGCCCTGCCATCTTAGCTCAGAATTCATCTGGTTTCCTTTTTTCCCCCCTGCCTTGTATTCCTCCATCCATTGTCCATGCATCCCATGGCAGCCGCCCTTGCTATTGAATGCAAGTGTCACAGCACGAGCAAAAAGAGGGTTGAGGGAAGGCTTTGTCAAAGCCACCGTTGTCTACTGTTTCTTTGCTTTCACTGCTCTGCTTTTTTTTTTTTTTCCTGAGGCTGTCCCTTACTAGTGGCCTCCGTCCAGGAGGAGGGAGAAATTGCAAGAATTGGAAGAGTAGTAGAGGGTAGCCGTTTTTCTTGCACACCGTTTTGATAAACAGCTCAGCGATACGTTCCTGGAAATTAGGAAATACAGCAGGAGTGGGAGGTTCTGGTGGGAGAGTGAGGGGGCGGGGGTCTCTGGATATTGCTCCAGCCTAGATGCCAAGGGCAGTTTCTTTGCAAGGACTTTCGTGGTTGTATTTGTTTCCTGCTGCATTTTCAGTTTTAAAAAATCATGAGAAAAGCCTCATGCCTCTCTCAGGTTTTCCATTTGTTTAGTTCTTGTTCGGCTCAACAACTGGATGGAAATTTTAAGCCAGGCCAGACCTGCTGTTTGTGATTTGCTCAAATGTTGAAATCAGTTCAGCCTGAATTGGTAGTTGTCTTTTTCAGATCATTTAAGCTTGCATGTGAAATGCGTGTGGTAACTTTCCAATGTACGTTACAAAAAATGGTTTTGACTATCCTTTGTATGGCTATAAATCTTAGGGTTATGCTGTTTTTCACCTAAACTAACCATAGCTGTTCTTTGGGGTGACATTTATGCACAAGTGATTCTCTTCTATGATCAGGCCAACTCCTCGGATAAATCTCAAAGCTGTCAAAGGTTACAGAGGCACACTCTCAAAATAGATTTTTAGGAGAGTATTTCAGATGGGCATTTGACATAAGTGTGAAAATACTGGGACTTTTTCTCAGTGACTTTAACGTCATATAATTTGTATTTCTTCCAATAAATAAAAGTGATTAAAACTGATTCTATATAGAAGGAATCAGAAGGCAGATTCAATCTGAATTCCGTTTTCCAAAAATTTTGCTAAAAAACAAACACATTTGCAAATTTTCTAAGCTTTTAGCTAGAAAAATCACATACCTATATTAGTTCTCCATAGATTTTTTGTTTTTCCTTCTAAATACTGTTCTATCTAGAAAAAAGTTACTCTAAGTTGATAATTTTTTCCTCAAGCTATCTAACTTCCGGCACGAGCCCAGCGCTCCTGGTTATTGTCAGAATTTGCTAAGATTCAGCATTTCAATTCCAAAATGTATTTTAAGTCAAAAGGGGGATATGTCTGCATGCAAAGGAAGAAGTTTTTCCTTTTGAGGAGCCATTCCATTTTATGACACGTGCTGTTGGGTTGATGTTCAGTATGAGCTCATGATTTCTTTCTTTTCCAAATAATGATTGTAGTCTGCATGTGAATTATAGGGGTAGAATACCTTCTCGGGTCCATAAGAAAACACCCTAAATTGGAAGCATAAGATCTTCACTATTATGAGCAGCCACTTTGGCGCCCTGCAAATACATTCTTTTCCTTTCCATTTTCATTGCCTTGATTTAGGCGACTTGGGCCCAGCCACCCTGCCTCCTTCTTTTGTGAAGAGACATTCTGAAATGTCTATAGAAAGCAAACTTCTCCAAGAAATGCAGAGCGGGCCATGGTTTGAATGCAAGTCTGAATTTAATTGTGGCCACCCTGGTAGCACACTGTTTAATTTCCAGCACACATCTACATGAACCTACAGTAACTCTAGGCCAGGAATTGTGAACAAGGAAAATTTATCTGTGATAAAGCATATCTTTTCCAAGGAGTAGTCACTCGGGGTTGATTCAAAAGTCAAATTTAAACAGATGTTTCCATGCCTTTGTGTACTGGGAAATTGGCATTGCTAATTTGTTCAGAGCATTTTGGACAGAAAGAAATGGAGAGCTCCAACTTCTGACCAATTCTTCTTTGGTAAAGGGTGAAATGAGGGGAAAATGAGAGATATCGCAAGGCTGGCTAGTATTTCCACTTGAAAATACTAAAGACAAAGAGGTTAATGAAAGGCTCAGTGTCTCTATAACTGAAGTAGTGTATAACCCAGTCCCTTCTGCATGGCAGAACAGTGTAATTCTCCACGGAGCTGGGAAGGATGCTCATCCCCATGGGAGGACAGACTTGGAGGGAACCCCATCTCTCAGCCTGTGCCCCCTGCAGATAGCTAATTTCTGCTGGATCAAATTAAAAGGAACAGCTAAGCTTGTGGCCAAGGTCAGTCCCCAGACATTTTAAAGGAACAGGTTCATGTTCAACCATTAATCCAAATATTTCACAATATGGTTGTTCCAGTTGATATAAAACTTCCAGTTGATATAAAAATCATGCAGAAGCCCCAACCTGGGCTTTTCTTGAAAATGGAAACCCTACCTCTAATACGTATTGAGCACAGTGTGATCAAAATATTATTTGTGCCTTAAATCTCCTGGGCCCTAAAATACAAACATCTTTAAAAACAAAAGGGAAAAATAGCATCTTTGGCATGTTAGAAGAACAAACAACTTAACCAAGTATGAAGCAAAAGGTCACAGGTGTGTGTATATGGAAGATAGGATATAGCTCTTCTACTTCTCTTCACCCATATGCCCTCAGGCTGATTTAAAATAATCACTAAAATGGCAGGGTATGGTCCAAAATGCAAAACTCATTTTCAGTCCTCTCATTCATTGATAACAGTTTCTTTTTCAAAAGCATATACTCCATTGAGATGCTACAGTTTAGTAGCAGACATACCTTTCAAGGGTTTATTGCTTTGTAAACTCTTTTAGATTTGTACTTTCCCCTCCAAATTGGGAAAACAAAGTGGAGCTGCCCCTTTTTAAGTAAATAGCACACCTTCCCCTACCTAACTGTATGAGGCCTCCAGAGAGAAAATGCTATTTATTTATTTATTTATTTTTAAAATTTATTATTTTTTTTTCTCGTACGCGGGACTCTCACTGCTGTGGCCTCTCCCGTTGCGGAGCACAGGCTCCGGATGCGCAGGCCCAGCGGCCATGGCTCATGGGCCCAGCCGCTCCGCGGCATGTGGGATCCTCCTGGACCGGGGCACGAACCCGTGTCCCCTGCATCGGCAGGCGGACTCTCAACCACTGCGCCACCAGGGAAGCCCGAGAAAATGCTACTTAACTTCCTTTGCAGTGTAGGGTTCCTAGTCCTCAAAAGAAATACGACACACATTAGCACTGGAGAAAGTCTTCATTTTCCTAATCAACCAGCACAACAAACTGTCCTTTTGATATTTTGGGAGGCAAACAGAAAGCTCCTAATAGTTTGGTAAATTAGCAAAGAGGTGGCATTTGGATGTGGTGTTACATGTTCAAGGAGTTGTGTTTTAAAAGAAGCAGATCTGAAAAATGAGGATTCCATCAATAGAGGGATGCTTTGATGAAGCTCTATTTTCTCCCCAGATTTATTTTTCTAAGGCAGGGGGCATGTAGGCACTAGTCCATTTATATAAACTTGCTAGGCTAACTGTACATGTTTAGGATTTCCTTGAAAAATAATTATCTTATTTTGACAGTTGGTGTTTTAAGGATAGCATAAAACTCCCAAGAATATTCTAAGAGAAGTGATGTGATAATCCAGGGCTGGATATTTTTCCATATTCATTTAATGTAAAATTCTATGGAAGAGAAACAGTGATGATTTGGCAACAGTTCCTCCTCTACTCATTTCTCTGAGTGTAGATCTGGAAGGGTGGAAGAGGAAGTGTAAAATGCCTACCCCAGAACTGCTAACAAGAAAGTTTGTGGGAGGGTATTAAAAGGGAATCTAACAAGGAATGATATTCAATATCCTGTAATAAACCGTAATGGAAAAGAAGATGAGAAAGAATATGTGTATTACTGAATCACTTTGCTGTACAGCAGAAATGAACACATTTTAAATCAACTATATACTTCAATAAAATAAATTAAAAAAATAAAAAAGAATCTAAGATTAGGTTTCCTTCAAAAAGTGAGCGATTTTGTAATGCCTCTCAAACCTTCAGTCCCTTTACCCAGAGTCCCCATCCCTTCGGGTGTTCTTATCCCCACACTTGCCCCGGCCACTGGCAAGGTAGAACTAAAATAAAGCCCAACAGGAACCACAAGTGCCTTGACCCCAGTGAAAGCAGCTCACCGAAGCATAAATCGAGGACTCATAGAATAATTGGTCAACATTTTGGGGGAAACAGGTTACTGTTACTGCTGCAAAATCTTCTCCCAAAAAGCTAAAGTCGTTTGACCGTCACAATCTAATTCATCTTCATACCTTTGAAAAAGTTTTGGTTTTTTTTTCCCCCTGACATAAGGGGACACTGAGGGCTAAAGGGAGTTTTGGCTTATCCAGCGTTAAAAAACACATGGTGCTGAATCCTGAGACAAAGACCTGATCTTCCTAGCTCAGCTCCTTGTGCCAGCATGCATCACTTTTCAAGGGTACCCTTGAGATCTCAGAGGAATTCAGTGGCTGCTCTGGGTTGGTTGGTGGGACCCTACTACCTTTTAAGAAGTTAACAATCAAAAGGAAAAGTTGTTTCAATATGATGCACCTGGCTGGAACCAATTTCCTGGTAGAGAGAATCAACCCTTTTGCCCACTTGAAACATTTTGAATAATTTAGAGCTTTCTTTACACATAAAGCATTAACCAGGTAGGACCTATGGACATTAAGATGGTTAATGCTAGAAGTGTTGAAACTTCTCAAAATGTTTCTTTTCACTCCTTGCAAATCTGAGAAATGATCTGAAATGGCAACTCAAGTCTGTAGCGTGGTGATCTCAACTAAGACCTGTCCTTTCTATATTAGGACTGGTTATTTTGGATATTCCAGACCACTCCATTTTATACAAGTGAACTGCAGTTGTAGGGATAATCAGTCAGAATCATTCAAGCCCAGACCGATCTTTTTTTCTACTGTCAGATTTCACAACACTAGTCTGTACTGTTGCCTCAGTTCTTGATCTCATTTTGTTCTTCTTGAAGCCTTAAAATACTGCATTGCAGCTAACCATACAAACGACCTCACTGCAGAAGGAAAATGATCTATCCCAGATCATAGAATTTTAGAGTAATCATGATTCTGGGGACGTTTAAATACAGTGATAAAATGTGAATTAAAAGTCACTTATATCCTGTGTCAGGGTCATTATTTTCTGCCTCCAAGTAATTTCATACCTAAACCTACCTGGAAGAAACTCTAAAATTTTTTGACATCTCTGCTATTGTGATATATGATGATGGTGGCCATGCTTTGCATCCCTCCTCCCAGTTGATGTGCTATGATCAATGTTGAGCTTGTTCTTTTTATTTAACTCAAGTTAGTGTAATTTCCCAACTTCTAGGAAAACTGTTTCCTCATTGGTTGCTCATTACCTGACTTAATGTTTTGGATGATGGTGTCAGCTAAGTTGTGCCCAGGCATTCAAGAATCGTTGGGTAATTTATAAACTTGTAGAAGCATATTTGTGTTGTTTTACTTAAACAGTGGAGAAAAAGAGAGCTTTTGTCATGTTTGTGCTTTCTAAAAGCATGGTAATTATTATTACTGCCTAAAATAAAACCTACGACACAGTGTCTTCCTAACTTTTATTTTAATAATAATGTGAGATTGGATTTATTTTCATAAATATCATGATATTTTAGTTTAGTTTTTAAAAACAAAATTCCAAAACCCTTCAGTTGTGGATAAAGCAGTGTTTTTCATTATCCAGTAGGCCTGTGTATTCTGAATGCATTGAACAGTGATCCAACCCTCAGCTTTGTTGGACTAGAACTTATCACATAAGTAGACATTATTTTTACTCCTGGTTGAGGTTAGTATAGCACATGCCATTCTGGTGAACACATCGGGACAATTGGAGAGGAGGGAGATGGCTGGTCCAGAGAAATAAGCTGGGAATTGCAAAGTGACAGATGCAGCCTTTCTAGTGACGTGACAAACCATGCTGAAAAGCAAGATATATACAGGATGACAGTTGGAGTTGGGGGATGGCCACTGAAAGACTAAATCCCTCCTTTCCTGGAAACACAGCCGAGAGGGACACTGCATTCTCTCAAGGCAGGCCTAAACTTATTCAGGAATATTCAATAAGCATGTGTTGATGGACAAATATTTTGTTGAATGTTTGCCGTCAGTCCGGGACTGGAGGAGATGTTGTTGAAATTGTGAGAGGGGTAAAAGATGTGGTGAGGGTCCTTGAAGAGCTTATCATCTGGAAAGAAATCACCAGTAAATTCAGTTCAGTTATTCCAGAACCTTGGTGGGTGGAACTATTTGTCACGCACTGTGCAGCATGCTACAGGGCAGAAAAAGATAAAGACATAGTTCCCAGCCTTAGTGTCCTCACAGTCTTAGGTAAGGATATGAACTCAGAAACAGGCTTTTGCAGTAGAAGGTGGTATTGGCAGTGTGCTGTGGTGGCAGAAGAAGTCACTGCTGCTGCTTAGAGCTGGGAAATGCTTACCGAGGGGACGATATCTAATCTGGGTCTTTTTTAAAAAAATTTTTGTTGGAGGATAGTTGATTTACAATGTTGTGTTAATTTCAAGTGTAGAGCACAGTGAATCAGTTATACATATATCCACTTTTTTTTTTTTGGATTCTTTTCCCATACAGGTCATTACAGAGTATTGAATAGAGTTCCCTATACAGCAGGTTCTAATTAGTTATCTGATATTTGGTAGTGTGTTTATGTCAATCCCAGTCTCCCAATTTATCCCTTCCCCCCTCATCCCCTGGTAACCATAAGTTTGTTTTTTACATCCGCGATAATCTGGATCTTGACTGAAGTGTTACTAAGTGCCCAGTAAGATTCCAGACTCTTGCTTGAGGCTGCGGATTCAAAGAAGGATAAGATGGTGTCTGTTTTTGAGGAGTTCACGGTCTAAATTAGAAGACAAACAGGTTATGAACCCCCCCACCCCGACACACACACAGAGTAGAATAGGGTGTAACTATAACAGAGGTATAAACAGTTACTTAGGGGACCACAGGAGGGACCCATATCCCATTGGAGGGAGTCAAGAAAGATGGCCTACCTGAACTGTTACTCAATAGATGAGCACTGTGAATAGAATGAGATGAAGGTGTAGAGAAGGGAATAACTAACTCTGCCTGGAAGAGGGTGAAAATTGGTGACGACTTTGTGGGGGAGATGGCATTAGTCTGGACATTGAAAGGCAAGTGGGATTTTCCCAGGTAGGGATAGACAAGAGCAGAAGGGAATCCCAAGAAGATGAGGTGGCGTAAATCAAGACCCTGGGTTGTGGAAGGGTGTGGTATGTCTAGAGGTACAAGGTCAAGTTTGGTTTGGCTGGAACCCATGGGGCATGGAAGGAATGGGGGGAAACCCATTCAGCAAAGTGGCCTGTAGCCAGAACGTGAAAGCCAGACTAAAGAATCTGTTGTCTGTTTGCTTGTTTCTGAGAGGGAGTGAGGAGCCATTATAATTGGAGGTTTTGGAAAGTAATTTGGGCAGTAGAGGGGGAAGGGATTGGAGAGGAGAAAGGTTAAAACAGTAGTTCTCAGCAGTGATGGGCAGTGTATCAGAATAACCTGGGAAGCTTTTGCAGGATACACAAGCCCAGTTTTTTCCTTAATCTTCTGTCTTTTCCCTCAACCGAGTTTCTGATGGCATATGAGGTGATGGGAAGGTAAATAGGGGTATTTTGAAAAAGCTTGGGGGGTGATACTGATACATTCTGCCCTTTGCTATTGCATTACTCTTACTCTTAAGTCAAGAGATGCTCTAGGAAGGCTGAGACAGTGGAGATGAGAAAGGCTGATTTGAGGGATGCGTGAGAGTTGGAATTAATAGGATGGATTGGAGGAGGCTGTGGTGGAGAAGAAACATGAAAAATACTTAGGTGTCTAGTGCGAGCAACTGAGAAACTATAGACTGAAGTGAGCTCACAAAGAGGAGAAGGTTTGACAAGATTGTGGACTCTACTTGAAGTATGTAGAATTTGAGGTCTCTGGAGGCATTTGGTAACATATAAGCTGGAGTTCAGGAGAGTTTAAACCACACACACCCAAGTCAATTATGCAGCAGTAGAAAACACCACATCAGTGTTTTTAAAAGGCAACAGAAAACCAGAGACAAGGGAGATTGTGTTGGCTGGAGCAGACAGGTATGTCTTTGTGGAAAAGTGGAATATGAATTGCATCTCAAGGCATTAATAGAAAATTCAACTTCAAGCGATGAAGAGATTAAAAATGGAGATTGTGTGCCAAAAGGTATGGGGTAAGAAGAAGAATGCTGTTTCAAAAGGGCAGGGCAGTAATATAAATGACTTAATAATAGAACCTAATATACCCTCATTTATTTTTCACTCCTAGAAGGAGCCATTATTATTCACAATTTATAGATGAAGAAATGGGTTCAGAGAGGTTAAACAAATGACCCACATGAGGCCAAGTGGAACAGTGGATCCTTTAACCTAGACTCTTGTTCTGATCCGTGAGGTTACGTGTCCTTGAAGGCAGTGTTCATTTCTTATATGTTGTTAAATACCTCCTGGCTAATGTGTAGCCTGAAAATACAGTAGACCTGCCAAAGATATCTGTTGAATTACAGAAACGAATCAGTTCTTTTGTGCATCAGTTTATAGTTATTTGCCGTCTACACTTAAGACTAAATGTGGAATGTAACATTATAGGACTGAACAGCACCTTAGTAATTTTCCAATCCAACCAGCTCACTTTATAGAGGAGGAAATTCATTCTCAAGAAAGGAAGTGACGTACCTGAAATCTCACACCCAGTTATTAGCAGAGCTGAGCCAGTACCTTGACCTCGATTTCTGTACCCAAGGCTTTTCTCTTGTAACATTCCATCCCAGGGAACCGTAACACTTCTCCCTCTTCTGAGCTCTCCAAAGCTCGATGGAAATGAAAAACGTGGATAGGACATAAGAGGTGACTTGATAGGTGAGAACTTTGTCTTTGTAGCCATCCCATCCAATCTTGTATTTAATGGCATGAATAAGAGAATGCTGACACAGAAATCAGATGCAGGAAGTAATGAGCAATTCCGATGAGAAAAGAACAAGCGTAACAGTGACAAACGAGGGTTAAGTGAGGTAGAGACTTCTTCCACGTGTTGTCATGGAATGCTGTGGAGTCACCTGTGTTTTGTTATCTTTTAAGTGCAAAACATGGTCTCACCTGCCTAGGACAGATGAGAAGAAATACCATCCCAGGCTAGAGAACTGATGAGGGAGCGGTGCAAGGCATGGTGGAAAGGGTCCAGTGCTGGGAGTCAGGACCCCTGGGGATGCTCATGAGCTGTGTGGTTTGGGGGACTTTGCTCTTTCAGGTTTCTTATCTGTGAACGGGAGGGTTAGATTAGGTCTGTCTAGCTTTTGTCTGTCACTGGAGCTCTCAGCTAAACCTCTGCCCACAGCTGATGAGCCCCTCCTTGCCAGCGAGTGGGTTGGGGCAGTGACTTGGGGCGGCTCTGCAGTGTCGTGGATGCGGGCTCCTAGGGGTGAGCAGAACCCCTGGGGCTGCAGGAGCATTGAGCGTCAGCCTCTGCGTTCAGTCAACACCGTGTGGGTCCCCTTGGCTCCTCTGTTACCTTCAACTTGAGCTGCTGGTGTTCAGCGGAAACCCCACCTCAACCAGTCAGCAGCGGGGAGCCCCGTCTTCTCACCGGATCCCCGGCAGCCTGTCCCCGGGGGCTCAGCTCTGCTTCTGGGCCTCTGCCCTTCACCTACATTCTGGATAAGGACCATTGCTAGATCTCACTCTTTATCTGCGTATCCCATCCCGCCTCTTGAGTTCTACCCCTTTGATTATTTTTATGGCTCATTTTTTTTCTTTTAAAAAATTTATTTTTTTAATTAACCTACCGTGAAACTGACTTGCTTGCACAGTTCTATGGATTTTAACACACGTATCCATTCATGTAATCATCACCAAAAGCAGGGCACAGAGCAGTCCCATCAACTGCAGGAAATTCTTTCATGCTCTTCCTTTGTAGTCATCGCCTCCCCTCGCCCCAAGTCCCTGGCGGTGCTGAGACATTGAACGTGTTGTACAAATGGAATCATGCAACGGAACTTTTTCTCGAGAACGTCTTCTTTCACTCAACCTTCGAGGTTCATCAGTGTTGTTGTATGCATCCATAATTTGTCCTTTTTAAATTGCTGAGTGATTTTCCAGTGTATGGATGTAACACATTTGGTTTATCCGTTCACTGGCAGAAGGACATTGGGATGGTTCCCAGTTTGGGGTGGTTATAAATAGAGCTGCTATAAATATCCATGTACAGGTGTGTGTGTAAACATAAGCTTTCCCTTCTCTGGGGTAAACGCTGAGAAGTCACAGTGCTGGGTTGACCCCCTGAATTTTGATCACTTCCCACCTTTGAACTAGGTGTGCCCCTCCCGTTGGATTTCTGATACTGGACTCACTCTGCTGCCTTCCCTCTTCCTCAGATGAGCGGGCCCATCTACCGGTGCATTTCTGGTTCCCTCTCTTCCCTCCCATGGTCCTCCTCTTTCTGGCTAGGAGCTGCCAGCACATAATAAAACGGGAGCCCATTTTGATTAGTCTAAATCTTTTTCGGCTCTGAATTTGTGGTGGTTTCATTATTGCACCAGTTTTGTAGTGCCCTCTGCTGGCTGATTCACAAAGCTGGCTTTAGGCCTATGCTAGGGGAGAACTTGTAGGTGCCACGGGAGAAAGAAAAATAATTGGGAAGGGACGTGGTTGTGGCGCACTAACGTTGTCGTGACAGCCTGACGGGGACTCTTCCTGTATTTGATGCTACACATATAGAGAAATGCTGTAATATTTTTGTGGAACCCTACAATATTGTGCCTGTCTTCTCAATTGTGGGCAAAGATGGGCTGTCTGGAAAGCTGGACTCAGCCTGGAGCCTGTTACCCACATTGCTATTTTGTGAAGATATCCGCATACAAATGACTCAGATCTAAACATTCAAAAATGCTCTTGGAGGGCCATCTGGTTCTTGTTGGTTCTAAAAGCCTCGTTCAGCCTGGTAGATGGATCCAGTACAAAAGATAGTGAGGGCTCTTCATTCAGGTTTAAATAGGTTCCACTGACCAAGAAGAGAAGCAGCCTTTATAAAATAGCTGGTACTGATGCTCCCAGAGCCGGGGGATGAGGATTCTGCCTCGTAGGTCAGCGGGAGGCTGATAAATATTTAATTGATGATCATGCACTTGCATGGAGGCTTTGGAACACACACACACACACACACACACACGCACACACACACACACACACGCGTGCACACACACACAGAAACACAATTTGGTATCATCATGGAACACGTGATAATTTGTTTGGTATCTGAAACAGGCTGGGAATTAGGCTGACCCAGCATGTCAGGCAGTGAGGTCTGTCCGAACCTCGGGATCCTCGTGATGTGTCATTTAATTCGTGAAGACAGCGCTGCCAGCCTTGCAGTTTGAATGGTGGTGCTGATGGACTTGCCATTTGCACTCGCTAGCTACTGACCTTTCTGATCAAAGGCATGGCCGTACATTCTGTGACCAAGGGACAGGGGGTGTCTCCTCTCTGGGAGGCTGACAGGCTTGGAAAGGGAGGGAATCCTGTGCTCTCAGCCTCAGCTTTGCGCTCCGACCACTTCCAGACAGAGACTGGGCATCTAGGGAGGAGGATGCTGGGTACCGGGGAACATGAATTGGAGGCGGCCGCATCAGGAAGCAAAACACATGACATGGCGCTCGCTCCTTGATTAACCTTTTGTTTCTCTGAGCTTTACCTCTCTCATCTGGAAGTGGCACCAGGGGAGGTGTGCTGGCGCTTGTGCTTTCTTTAGTTTATGCAGACAAAACCACAGTATATCCTGTACTGTGACGGTGTAATTCATACTTTAAGGCTCTCTCACTCCTGAGGATGTCAAGTTATCGGAAGCAGGGATTGCATCTTACTTCTCTCTACCCCCCAGCTCAGCACAGCACTTGGCCCAAAGAAGAGGCAAAAAGGGAGCTTGGTGAATGCTGTGGGTAGAGGTGTGGCTTTTTAAGGGCGTCCGTGAGTTTCATGAAGTTTATAAATGTTGGGACTTTGGGAAAATCATTTCACCTTTGCCTCGTGTAATTTGTCTTTCTCGTGTGCCCTCTCAGTAGAGACGCCGGTGTTCCACATCCTGTTGGACTCATCTCTCCAGGACGGTAGCGCTCCGGGAAAAATTCCCTACCGAAGGGGAACCAAGAGCCTGGAGGATCTCTTAGAAAGAAACCGGTAAGTCCTTACCAGCCATTTTCTAAACAAATAACTACGAAGTTCACCTCAGTATCCGCTGTCCTCATCTGAGAACACCAAGTGAAACCTCTTAACAGTCAAGAGTAAAAGTTAATGACGTGGAACTTTTTAGTTTGTCCCACTATGTCTCTCCTGTGGCCATGGCACTTAAAATGATTTCTAACTGTTAATGGAGAAATTTTGCGTGATCGGTTTTTATAAACCATCTGGTGAGGCTTATGGTCTGCAAGGAAGACTTGGCAGGACTCTGCAGGTGACCAGCTTTCTTCCCCACGGGCTCCCCTCTCCTCTCAGTGTTCCACACTGTCACAGAGTCTTCACATTTTTGTGAGTGGTTTCTATTGGACCCTAAACCTAGCCTGGTCTCTTGCGGTGTAGCTGGGGCACTGGAGACTTAAGTTACCTCCTGATGAGTTTACTGATGATGGTGACTGCAGTGCCTGTATTTTTAAAAAATTTGGTAAAATATATATAGTATAAAAATTACCACCTTAACCATTTTTAGGTGTTCAGCTCAGGGGTATTAATTGCAGTCACATTGTCACGTTACCATCACCACGGTCCGTTCACAGAACTGTTTTCATCTCACAGAAGTGAAACGCTGCACTCATGGATCAGTAACTGCCCATTCCTCCCTCTCCTGCCCTGGCAACTACCATTCTACTTTCTGCCTCTGTAAATGACAGGTGCTCTAAGTACTTCATAGAACTGGAATCATATAGTATTTGGTTTTTTGGTGACTGGATTATTTCCCTTAGTATACTGTCCTCAAGGTTCATCCGTATTGCAGCGTGTATCAGAACTTCCTTCTTTCTTGAGGTTCAGTAATATTCCATTGTATGTATATATCACATTTTTTTTTCATCCATTCATCTGTTGATGGACACTTGGATCACTTCCACCTTTCGGTTATCGTGAAAAATTCTGCCATAAGCACAGATGTACAAGTATCTCTTCAAGACCCTATTTTCAATTCTTTTGGGCATGTACCCAGAAGTGAGATTGTGAAATCAAATGGTAGTTCTATTTTTAAGTTTCGGAGGCACCACCACACTGTTTCCCACACTGGCTGCATCGTTTTACATTCCGCCAACAGTGTGCAAGAGTTTTGATTTCTCCGCATCTTTTCTAACACTTAAACTTTCGGGTTTTTTGATGGTATCCATTCTGATGGGCGGGAGGTGGTATTTCATTGTGGTTTTGATTTGCATTTCCCTGATGATTAGTGATGTTGAGCATCCTTTCCTGTGCTTATCCGCCGTTTGTATGTCATCTTTAGAGAAATGCCTATTCAAGTCCTTTGCCCATTTTTGAACCGAGTTCTTTGTTTTGTGGTTGAATTGGAGGAGTTCTTTATATATTCTGGATCCCTTCTCAGATGCACAATTTGTAAATATTTTTCTCCATTCAGTGGGTTGCCTTTTCACTCTGTTAATCGTGTCATTTAATGCGTAGAAGTTTTAAATTTTGATGTAGTCCAATTTATCTCTTTTTTTCTTTTTCTGTTTGGCTTTTGATGTTACATCCAAGAAATCATTGCCAAATCCTGTTTCAAAACTTTTCCCCTACATTTTCTTCTAAGAGTTTTACAGTTTTCGGTCTTACATTTAGGTCTTTGATGTATTTTCTGCAGTGCTTGTTTTTACCCCTTCCTAGACACTGAATTTCTTGAGCACAGAGACTGTGGCTGTTCATCTTTTTATTCTTAGCACTTAGAATATACCTGGCACATAGTAGGCGCTCAGTAAATTATAGTTGAATGAAACAACTTTATCAGACACGATGAGACTAAATCAAAGGCTATATTTATAGTGATTTGCCATTTCCATAATAATAATTATAGCAGACTGTCTTGGGGACCCAAAAAGAAATCTCTGAAATAAAAAGATGTCATACTGGTTTCAAGGACTTTTTGGCATTTTATTTATTTACGTTTTCCTGAGGATGTTTAATGGCATATTTGAATATTTGTCACACTAATTGTGTTCTCATCACACTTGACCCCGAGTGCCTTTCTCATGAGCTCTGTGCACAGTGAGCCTTCATCATGATGAAAACGATTGGTCAGGGTTGTTCTACGGTGCATGTGGGTCCCTGAAACCCTGCATCAGCCAGTGGAGGAGGTGGGCACTGGATTGCTAGCTGGCCTTGGGAAACTTATTCCACACCTCTGTGTCTCCCTTAGTTTCCTCATTTATAAAATGAGAGTGTCTACAAGTTTCCTTCTAGTTCTAAAATGATGAAAGTTTAGGTATTGGTGATTGATAGGACATTTCAAATAGGAATAGAAATTCAGCCACTTCTGGGAAGAAGTAAAGACAAGATTCACCCCCATCCGGCCTCTCCCCGAGAGCCTTCCTGCCTCAGAAACGACCTGAGAGTTGGGTAGAGAGACCGCTGTGCCACCTTTGCAGTTATGTTTCTGCTTATGCCACACGTGAAGGCAGGGAGGGCAGGGGCTGAGTCGAAAGCAAAATTCCTATTATAGTTGTTGTTGTTGTTGAATCAAGGACGTCTTCTCCGCATCTCAGCCATTCCAGAGCCAGTTGTCCTGTGCCTGTATATGTGTGAGGCACAACCGGCTGGAGAGATAAGAGAGCTCTTGTTTACACTATTAGCTGAAACCAAACCCCATACATCCCACACGTTTCCTGGGTGGGTTTCTGCCATGGGAGAGGCAGTTACAAGTACAGCCTCCCTGGTGGACACCCTTGCAGGAGGTCGCCTGAGGTGTACCAGTGTCTGGCTCTGAGGCCTGCCTCTGCTGTGGCCATCATTTGACCTTTCTGAGTCTGGGTGTCGGATCATCTTTACGGTGCCAATCAAACAGCAAGGCCTGGCGAGGGCATCAGGGAAATCTGGGCTCGCACCTCTACTGTTTCCATCTGAATGAGGTTTGGGAATGTGACTTACCCTCACTGGGAATGGGTTTCCACAAGTGTAGGGGTTTTACCTGCTGTTTTGCATAGAGAATTGGGTTGTCAAAAGAAGGGGCAAAACTAACTTCTACTGAGCACCTTCTGTGTGCTGGGCCCTGTGTTATATGTTTATAGAAATTAGCTTGTTTAATGCTCAAATGGTTCCATGAAGGAGCCATTGTTAGGCTCCTCTTAGGATGGGAAAATTGGTGCTTGGAGCGTTGAAGTGCCTTGTTCAGAGCCACACAGCTGATACACAGCAGGAGCAGGACTCCAGCGCACATCTAAGTGATGTGGGTCTAAAGCCAGTGCCTTCCCCACATCATTAGACCTGGACGTAGAGTAAAGTGAGTGTGTTCTGGACTCATGGGGGCCCCGTCTCCCCCTCCTTCCTCTGCTCACGGTGCTAATTTGCTTCCCTTTCGGGCTCCTGAGAAGGGGAGCTCTCTCAGCCTTTGAGTCTTCTGGCCTTTACCTTTGCTGAAGAGCAGATACCCCCTATTTTCCCCAGAAGCCATGTTTTCAAGCAAATGAAGTAACTTTTGGTTAAATTTGGGGGGTGGGGCCAAAATGATCCCCAATACAGAGATCCAAGCACAAGTAAGGTGCCTCTACCCGTGCTCCTGCCTTGAAGTCATTTCCTTTCCTCCCTCTTCCTTTTCCTAAACATATTCTTCAAAACCTCATTTTCCTTGGGGGCCCTGGTAAGTGTGATCGTGTCCAGATTTCCACGCTGGGGCCTGGGGTTCACAAAAGGCCAAGTTGACGTCCGTTCTGCGTCTGGCTTATTTGATGCCAGAGGACTGCTGGGGTCTCCTGAGAAGCCAGGAGAGATTTGCTTCCTGCAGAGGTTTGGATAAGCCCCAGCTAATCTCCATGGCTTCTTAAGGGCACACCTGCTTGTCTGCCAGCCAGCAGCCTCCTCGCTCATTTCCCGTGGGACAGCTGGGGTCAGAGGGCCTCCAGAGAGCCTTTTATCCCCCGCCGACCCACCAGGCCCCCCTTAGCAGCACCTGGGCCCACACAGAAGACTTCCTTTGAGGGGAGGTTGAGACGTCCCTCCCCGAATGGGATCTGGTGCCCTTTTCCTCCCTTCTAAGAAAGCATTTAATTCAGGCTTTATCATGCCTGGCTCAAACTTTATCTCACTGGGGTGAAGCTGATCTGAATTAGTTTCTGGGCTGCTGAGCTGTGAACACGTAATAGGTGCTCAGTAAATAAAGATGATGTCTGATTATGATCTGCTTGGCATCCAGGAAAGATACACTGTCAGCTTTCCCTGTGTTTCATCCCCGGAACGTAATAGTAACGCTGATAATATTAAAACGGCAGAGAATTCAAAAGTCATTTCTGTTTAGCTGTGGGAGTTAGAGGATCTCTCCTCCCTCTTTTCCCAATGAAAATTGCAGAAAGTGAGAATCAAAACAATGGATACTTCCTTTCCTCCCAAGATGGACTCTCCCCTGGACCAGCAGTGGGCACTGTGCATGCCCTCACCCCATCTTATTCAAGCACAGTAGACAGCTGTATCAATAAGCAGCTATATCAGAAGGGACTGAGAAAGAAACTGAGCTTTTCGTTTCTAAAAGTTTAAAATTTTAGTTTCTAGTTTAGTTTCTAGTGGGTATGTGTATGCGCCAAGCTTTTTGTGTAGGTCATCTCAGTTGGTCCTCACAGCACCACTTTGAGGTTGGTAGCATCATCCTGATTTTAAAGATGAAGAGACTGAGGTACAGAGAAGGGAAAAGACTTGCTCAACTTCACCCAATGGTGAAGTCATGGTTCTTGTTCAGATCTGGATGGCTCCCGGGTCCCTGCTCTTTCCCTTTCACTCTGTGTTTCCCAGGGGTGGAACAATCGTGAACGCATTACATCTGCCCATCTGAGACCCTTTCCCAAATAGCCATGATCCACAAAAAGTTCTTTGGACATGAAAAGCTTCTCACTAAGTCTGGAAATGTGGAATCAGCTAACCCAAACCTTCAAGTAATTGGAATGATTCTTGTATATTTCAGTTTTAGTTGAAAGAGAGAAAGGAGTGGCAACCCACTTAGTTTAGGAGTTTAGACAAAGCGTTTACTTCTCGGATGCATGTTTATTTCAGTAGGATTTTTTTCAGCTCAATAATAATATACCTTCTGCTCTATTGAACTATGACTTCTAAAGTTTAGAAGGATGATCCAGAGGTGTGGCAAGGGCATACATCATTAAAGAGGGCCGAGGAAGAGCATAGAAGGAAAGAGTACTGATTTTGAAAGTCTTAAGAACATTGGCTTGAACCCCCATGCCACCCATAGGTCCTGGCTCTAGGCAACTCCATCACTGGAGCCTTCAGTTCCATCAGCTGCTAGTAGGCATGTAGTGCCTTAAAAGGTTGTGAAAAGTCAACGAGATAGCATGTGTATCAGTCACCTAGTGCAGGGAATGTGCATTGTCCCTGCTCAGGAAATGCTAGTTTTCTTCATAAAGCAGAAAGTTAATATTTAACCACAAGTAAAACAAAATGGATATTGGTCACTTAGAATTTTTCCATTTTACTCTTTGGGTAGCATCTGTAAAATGGGTCAGGAGGGCTGGGGAGACTCAAGACCATTTCCCTTGGCAAAAGCGCCCTGGGAATTGTGCTCCTGATGTGGAATTTATATCCTGGCAGTCAACTCTCTGGCTCCTACATTATTCCTGCTTCCGTCAGTGTAGGTCCTCACAATGATAGGCCATATATTGAACAACAGCAAAGACAACAAAGGTGTCGAGGTCTGGTAACCCACCGTAGAATTTACCAGTTTATTGCTTTAACTCAACAACCCAATTTTCTCTAAGCAGACTCAGTCACGGGAAGCAAATGGTGTAGCACTAGGCTGAGATCTCCTTGCTTTCTACATTTCTCTATAATCCATTGTTTTATGCCTCCACTCTCTGCCTAAGTATCTCACGCGCCTTCAGAGGTATTTGTTCTTGTTCCTATGAATCCAGACAGGCCAAGTGTGCGCCAGGAACCCTGACACAGTGAAGAGCGTGAGGAAGAGAATGGCCTCGAAACACGTCGTATTTGCAGATGAGTCCTTAACACTGGGGTTTAGGTTACTGTCTGACTTTATAGCGAGGCCGACCTTGGTGTGAATCCTTGACTTACTGCTTACAATCTTTGAGCTTTAGTTTCCTTATTAGTCAGATGTATCTGGCTCGTGTAATAAGTTCTCAATACATTTAAGTCATTAAATGAAGTTTGCTTTCTGTTTATCCTACTGTTAATAACCTCATTTAGCTACCTCCCAGTCTCTTCTGAGACTGACGTGGAGTTTATCCCCGTCATTCTAAAAATAGTTCACATTATCAGTGTTTTCTCTTTGGATTGGCCAGATGGGCACTGTGCTCTTTGGGGCTTCTCGGTTGAAGACAACACAATACTGTAACCATCCCTGGCTCCTGCTTTTTCTTTCCTTGCCTCTCCCTCATTCTCTCCCCCCAAGGAGGCGGGGGAGTCCCAGTGACAAGGTCGACATGGCAGATGTAGGGCTTCCATCAGGAGTCCTGCCCGTGGAGGACATTTTATTTAAATTTGCAGTGATTTGCTTCCTACTGCAGATGCTTCTCTTTAGCGTTATTGATCTCCTCTTTCTACTGAGCCACGTCAGATGTCTTTGACCCTGGTTTGCACCAGGAGCAGTGGAGGGGCCGCCCGAGACTGTCTGGCGTTGTGATTGAATTCAGTTCCTCTTTATGTTTGCATAGGCCTTTTTCATTCTGCCTTGAAATGGGTTGTGCCATTGCAGGTGGGGTCCAGAGTCTGCATCCTTTGTGTCACGCCTCTCAATATAGTAACGACTTCTCTCAAGATCAGAGTGTCTTTCCTGGATGGATCAGCCTGTCCCAGGGTGGGAAGGACTCTCAAAGCTTGGGTTTCTTCTCTAGGAAATTGGCCAATATAGTTTCAGTAAAACTAGGAGGGGCCTGGAGAAGACATTATTTAATGAGCACGTATAAACAGAAATGATAGCATGAGATGGGAAGGAAAGGGGAATAAAGACTAAAAGTAGGGACGCCATCTTCTTTCTTTTTTCTTAGAGTTGAAAGTTTTCCTGAATTATCTCTAGGGCTTCAGCGAGAAAAGAAGTCAGGGGAATTGGGTCTTTACTGTTTTATATGACCCATCCAAAGAACAGCTAAAAATATTAGTCTCCCCAAATCTCTCTGGCCCATCACACTGCCCTGCTCCAGCATGCCACAGCCCGTGAACTCAAGCCCATTTCTTTCCTCTTTTATTCTGGATCCTGCATGATAACCCAGGACACCTGCCGTTTGTGCTGTCTCACGATTACTGCTTCTGGACACGTTGAAGCCTTGAGATCCCTCAGAGAAAAGAGTAATAACCCTGGGGGAGATAGAATAGCCCTGCTTGAAGCGTTTAATTTTCATAAGAGAATGATGATAACTTAAATCAGTAGCAAATATATTGCAGAGAAATAGGCCCCTGGTCCACAGAGAAGGGATCAATAAAGGCTCTGCCAACATGGTGAAGTAAATCAGGGAGTTGGGGTAATTACTTAAATTTTCTCAAGAACCTCTGCTCAGAAGGGGTTTAATTTGATTGCTTGCTTTAAATTTATTGTCCCCTCAATTCATCAACTTTATCAGATTTGACTTGTGTAGGCCCAATCTCCTCTCTCTGTCCATTTCTCTCACTCTCTCTTTCTCCCCGCCCCCTTTCTGTCTCTCTCCCTCTCTCTTTTCCTCTGTGTGTGTGTGTGTGTGTATTTTTCTAGGCAGCCGGAAATTGAGTGATGATCCTCTACCAATAATCTCATCCTTAGTCTAAACTTCATTTCCTTCCAGGACTGACAATATTATCAAAATTGTTAACAAATCAGTGTGTTAAATTACGGTTCCTAGGAGGTGAAAGACACATAATTGACTATCACACCATTACCTTTAGTACAGTTCTTTCTGTATAATATAATTATTTTATGTTTTTGCTGGCATGGCTAGCACCAAGCATCCCAGTACATCACATACACTCTGTTGCTTTAATCTGTTGCCATGACAACCTCAACATTCTCCCACAGCAACAAAATTTAAATATGTATCTATGAATCTGAAGAAACAACTATAAGATTAAATAAAGTTCTACTAACATCAGTCTGTTTCATATAGCATTCAAGATGATTTCCATAACAACAATTATTGGATATAATTGCATGCGATGTAATCCATAATTAATCTTTCCTGGAAAAGTACAAAGTAATCAGGTTCTTTCATAGGCAAATGGGTGAATGCCCTATTCAGTTATTCACCATCTTTTGAATGTCTATGTATGCCACTGTGTTAGGCTCATGAAATTAGTTAGGGTACACTCCAGTGACAGCCCAAAAATATATAAAGTTTTTTTTTTAAATGGAAGTATAGTTCTTTCACTTGTAATAATCCAGTACATTGTTTCTAGTGAGTAGTAGCTTTCTTCAGTGCAGTGATCCAGAGACCTAGGTCTTTCCATCACATAGCTCTGCCAGCTGCTGAGCCCTGTTAACTTCTGCATCTAGCTAGCGGCAGGCAGAAGAGAGCATGGAGATGTGGTGTGCTGCAAACACCTCGAAGGGACATACATCACTTCTGCTCATTTTCCATTGGCTAAAACTAGTCACATGGCTGCCCCTAGGTGTAAATGGACCTGAAAACCCTAGTCCATGGCTTGGTAGAAGCTTCTCAGCAGCAACTCTATGAGAGCAGGAGAATCATGAATTTTAGTAGATAGCTGGCTTGCTCTGTCACCGTGCAGGTAGATAGAAAGAAGAGGAAGGTGTGCTTCAAACACATGAAGGGCTCACAGCTTGCCAGGAGAAAGTCATATGGTAGTAAAGGAGTGAACTGAATGCCACGGGGAGAGCCTGCTTCTGCTTGGCAGGACTGGGGAGGTTGGTGGTGGTGCCTTCACCGCAGTGGTACCTTGGATTGCCAAGGAGACGTACCCGATAGTAATTGTAAAATACTGGACTTGCTTAATAGCATGTGTGTAGGAGTGGGAGGCTAGAGGAGATGGGAGTGAAGAGGAATAATTAGATAATGTAGTTGTCTCTGTTGATTCTCAAGTGATAAGCCTGTATTTCTCCCTCACTCTCCACTTGCCTTATCATGAGTGGGTGACCTTGATGAGACATTTTCAATGTGGTATCTTTGGTTTCTTTTAATCTCCTGTCAGTTGCTGTCACTGTCAGCATGACCTAGCTCCAGTGAAACATTCAGCTTTCGTTTCTGCCTTAGAAGGAATGTTAAATTATGAGGAAATGTCAGGATGGGAGGAAGCCAAACACATGGTGGACACATTACTTGAGGGGGTCACTGAAGGACACTGACCTCTTCTCTCAACGTTACAAGGTTTAAGGAGGCCTGTATTTTGACCTTCCGGATTCTTCTACAGTTGGAGTTGATATAACTTGTCACTTAAGCACTGTCTGTCTCGAGTGCTGACTGCCATTGTGTTCTAGCCAGGTGAATTGTAATCGACACCTACTTGCCTGGAGTGAGAATGACCAGTTATCAGTTTACCAAAAGGCTCCAAGCCTCTGGACATAACTCTCATTGGTGGGTGAGGTGATTGTCATTGGATTTGTGGTTGTAATGTTCTTTGAGGTATGCTCAGGAAAGAAATACCAAAATGCAATGGCCACTGTAAAAATGCTTTGAAAAGTTATAATGACTTCAATACAAATGAAAGAAGGTACAGAGTAATGATTTCAAATGGAGAATTTCCCCAGTGACACTTACGTGAAGCACTGTTCAACTAATCTGTCGTACCTAAGGAAAAGCAGGAGTCGGGTTTGTGTGAAGCATTTTAGTGACTCTTTGGGATGCTTGCCAACCATAGCAAGAGATTAAGATGGATAAAAGAAAAGCCTTCAAGTATTTGGAGATTGGTTTGGGAGACACAGCCAACAAGCATGAAATAATTGACAAAACGTGAATTTAAATGCACAGACAGGCAGGAGAAACAGAGGCAGTTATTTGGATAATTGGATCAAAACCCCTTATCTATGAATACTGTGCATTTTTATACATTTTGCCACATAAGAGATTAGTTTTCTCTCTTTGAAAGACTTTTTGTGTGTGTGTGTGTACGCGGGCCTCTCACTGTTGTGGCCTCTCCCGTTGCGGAGCACAGGCTCCGGACGCGCAGGCTCAGCGGCCACGGCTCACGGGCCCAGCCGCTCCGCGGCATGTGGGATCTTCCCAGACCGGGGCATGAACCCGTGGCCCCTGCGTTGGCAGGCGGACTCTCAACCACTGCGCCACCAGGGAAGCCCCTGAAAGCTTTTTAAGGAAAAAAAAGAGGAGAATTTCATAGTTTAACTTGGTTTTCAGGAATTGGCCCTTAAGTTTTGGTTGTAGCTTTGCTTCTCCTTCACTCTAAAATAGTTAGTATTTTAATAAAATAAAAAAATGAAAGTCATAGACAAAAAATAATAAGTACAGCCTTCCCTAAAATGATCACTTTATTTTCTGCTTTTCTAAAAAATAAAATAAAAGTCAGCCACTTAGCAGCCTGAGCCTGCGTATCTATACATCTATAAATGTATAAACATCTCATATTTTTCTAGAGGTCTTGGATTCTAAGAAACACATTGAGTGTTTCTACTTTTCATTATGGTTGCTTTTGATATACCCCACATTTGATTCGTTGAATAATGGAATTTTTAATCATGATGTAGCCTGTCTGCTCCCCTCCACTTTTTCTCTAAGCACTGGTCTTCCTTTCACCCTATTCCTTATTTTCTCTGGACTTGAATCTCTTCAGGTTTAGTGCTTGGACTTCAATGAAGTTCTAGACCTCAGAAAGGCCAGGTGCCTCCCAACTCTTCTAATTTATATCTGCAACACTGATGACGTGTTGGTTAAACAGTTTCCTCTTTCTTGTGAAGCTTTATGTTCTCTGGTTGGTTGTTGATGGGAGAGGTGACCCCAAATGGCTAAGATGTGCTGAACTCTAAAATGTCTACATTGACTTTGGCCAGAAGAGGACACAAGCTAAGACCCACTACAGACAGGTGTGCCTGAGTGATGAGCTGGGGCCAGGGGAGTTTATCCTCAGGGCACATAGTTGGGCCCTTGGGGCCCAGGCAGCATAAAGGAACACTGCAAAGTGTCTGAGTGAGAGTAGAGTTGACCATTTTCAGCAGTTTCTCCCATGTAATGCACAAGAGGGCTTTCCAGCAGGGATGGGAGGTCCCAGTGATGTCCATATTATAGAATAACCTTGGTGATCTTCTTCTGAGGTCATTGAATCATACAACTTTCCAGTTAGAGGTCGTATTTGAAGTCTTTGGCTCTAACTTTCTAACAACTGAATACAGTCCTCTTGACTAAAGGCCGTTCAGCCTCTGCGTGGACCCCAAAGTTATATCAGTAATAAGAAAATGCCATCATTTTATCTCCCTCCCAAATAATTATAAGTTTCAAAAGAGCTCTGAGTGGCTAACATGAAGATCAACTAGCTAATGTAGATCCCAACCAGAGTTTTAATCATGGCGGTAGCAAATATTCTGCATTTAATATTGGGGAGTAACTGCTGACTGTTAACTGCTTTGTTAATAAGAAAGCAGCCTGCAGTTTTAGAAAATCAAAGCATCTTCAGTATCAGGTATAGAGTCATTTAAGTCCCTCCTCAAACCTGAGATGCCCCTACTCTGGCAGTGTTTGAATAAGGATTGATGACCAGTATGGGAAGGAATTGGGACCACTGACTGAAACCCACTAATACTAAACTAGTAATACTTTCTGCTTCTTATCCGTCTTTCTGCTTTCTGTTCTTTTCCTCCCTTCTAGTCCCATTTTTTTCCCCCTCCTGTTCTTTACAACTCTGATCTGTTCTCCAGTGTATAGATACCTTGTGATTAACTGTGACAATTAAAAATCCCAGACCACCGTTTACCCGTTTTTATCACAGGTACTGCGAACCTAGAGTGTGCATACTGGGAGGCAAACTAATTATGAATGTATCTTAAGCAAAGTCAACTTCAGAGGTAGGTTTGCGTGTGTGCGTATTTGTTTATTTATGTGTGTAGAGGGGAATTATAATAATATATAAAACAGATGTTTAGAATTACCGTCTCTCTAAACTTTTCCATAGCAATGCTCCTCTGCATGAGGACCACATTATGTCTTAGATTTCTGCAGCCTTAGAAATAACTAAAAAATATGTCAATCATAAATTTTTTTAAATCCTCAGAACACACCCATATATCAACACATCTTATTGTTCAGTGTCAATACTGTTTTTGCTCAGTTGGACTATATTGTATCACGTCTTGTGCACGTGGGCTGGTGGCTGCTCCCGGGGTTTAGCACATACCTATTTATCTAGCTAACACTTGGTAAATGGCAGTGATAAATGATCATGTACTTCCCTGGAGCACAAGGGTATTTCCAAAGGTCAAGGCATTTGAGTGATCTGGTGACGCTCTGAAGGTGGAAATCAGGAACCACAGGACAGAACAATAGGAAAAGCTGCAAGTGAAGTGAATCAGGGAGCAGAGTGGCCCCGAGCTGGGAAGCGCTGCATGGCAGGACTCTTGTGCTTTCTCACAAATACTCTTTCACAACAGTTCCTGAACTCGGTGAACACATAACCTCGGGGCCTAGTGATGCTAGGGCCTCTGAGAGGGCCCTGCGTTCTCTGTAACTGCTTGTGTTAGAGTGAAATGTGGTGGAAATCCTGGAAGGAAGCTGCTTCATTGTCTTGGAGACACATTTTTGTCATCCTTCTCCCTCAGAGGCATTTTCTGTAATCATCTGCTTTGCCACTTAAAAAGCCCTTTACTGGCATTCACTAATGAAGCTCACAGTTCCATGGACTGTGGTTCCCGTTTTTCAGAGCCTGGGTTATTAGATACAGAGCAGTTAGGGTAATTTCCCAAGAGCAGACTGTTTTGATCTGAAATGAACCTAGACATTTAGGATGCTAGTTCTAAAATGCTATTCCCCAGCCTTTCTGGATCTGAATTGCAATTCTTTTATGTATGACTTACTGAGTAATTTGTTTATTCATTCAACACACATTTACTGAATGCCATTTTGTACTAGGTTAGATGTTTGAGAAACTAAGACAAGTAAGATGTTTGAGAAACTAAGACAAGTAAGATGTTTGAGAAACTAAGACAAGAAACTAAGACAAGGAAGATGTGGTGTCTACCATGGAGGACTTCAGTCTAGAGGGGGAGAGAGACATAAACAGAAATAACTGCAGTATCACGTGGCTGAGGCATCAGAGGGGAGTAACTGAACGAGTGCAGATGACAGAGCCCCCAACTCTGCCTGGGCACATCGGAGGCTAGCGGGGGCAGTTTGAGATCTGACGAATTCGTAGGAGTTTGCCAAGCAGCCCGAAGGGGGCAGTGGTATTTTCCATTCTGACTTACCTAGGTAAGCAGCGTCCTCGCTTCCTTTCCTGGAACCCTCCTTGCTAAGAACGTTGGAACCACCTGATTGATTGATGTGAGTTGCCTCAACTTCTTTCCATATCCACATTTCTCCTAATCTTCACCTTGCTTCCCTTCCCTCTCCTTGAATCAGAGGAGGAAGCCTCTTCCTCTTAGCTGACCCTAGAGCTCCCAGCAGAGCCGCACGAGCTCTCCAGATTCTCTCCGCGTTCACAGATCGGCTACAGCTCTCTCCTGCATCCTTATTCTTCCTCTACTTATAAGTGCCACTCTGATCATGAACAAGAGACAACCTTGTCTGGAAGGGGGGACAGCGCCTTTGAACTAACATCCATCTCTCGCCTGCCTTTTGTTACCAGCATTTTTGAAAGGTAAGCCTGCGCTCAGTAGCCTCACTCTCTGACCATCCCTTGTGACTTGGCTTCATCCTGCACCCTTCGTGGGATCTGTGTGCTCCCTTTATAGCACTCCCCACTGTGCCACCACCTAGTGGCTCTCTAGCTCACCCTCCTTTACATCCCCGGAGCGTGTGACGCAGCAATGACCCACCTGCTTGCTTTAAAACTTCCTTTCCTCGTGCTTCCATGACACAGCATTCTGCTGCTTCTCTTTGCTGTTACTTCTCTTTCTCACCCTTGCTAGTTCTTCCTTGATTTTCCCATTTGGATTTGGTAGCGCTCCTCGGCTCTTTCTTCAATAGTTTTATGATTTTTGTTTCCCCTGAGTCTTATCATAGGCCGGCTTGCTTTATAATGTTCTTTTCAAGGACTGTATCTTATTCATGATGACAAGAAGCAGCACTGCAGAGTGGTTGGGAGCGCAGTCGGAGTCAGGCAGCCTGGGTTTGAATCCTAGCTTTGCTGCGTGACCTGGGGTAAATGACTTAACCTCTCTGTGCTTGTCTCCTTACCTGTAAAACGAGGGTAATAAGACCTTTCTGACAATATGGTTGTGAGGATCAAATGAGTTAACACATACGAAGTGCCTAGAACAGTGACAGGCACATGGAAAGAGTCTAAAAGTGTTAATTCTCTGCATTTACATGCACCATAGCACCCAGCTCATGCGTGATATTAATATTTCTTATATACATTTATTTAAAAATAAACAATTAATTATAAGTAATCAGCATTCCATAAGTTCATTATTACCATCGAGACTTACTCTTGGCGGACTTTGGCCCAATCATTTTCTTGCTGTACCGCATTTCATCCTCAGTTCAACCCTAGAAATAGATGCCATTTTATCTCCATTTTGCAGGCGAGGTAGCGCGGTCTCTGAGAGGTTAGGGGGCCTGCCCAAGTTCACACGGCTTGTGGTGGAGCCGGTCTGTGGTGGAGAGTGATGGCTCTGAACTACTGTGCTCTTAGCAGGTGTTCCCTAAGTGCCAGCTGATTGACACATTCAGGAATGTTCCTCAGCGTCCTCCTAACGGTCCAGAGCCGTCAAACATTGCTCCGTGGTGAATACCCACTCTGTGTTGCCATGTGGAGTTTGAGAATTACGGCGTTTTATAAAGTTACAAAAGCCAAACTTGGAATTGCAATCGCCTTGCATTCACCTGGGTTCTCTAATTGTTTTACCGATGCTTCTTTGGATTCACTGTCGCATCTTACGTTCTGAGGGCAAGGGATACTGCCTTCTGCTACTTTCATGTGTCCTCTGTAGCATCTGGGGCAGCCCTGTGTTCAAATGTTTCTTACTCTTACACGTAACAGGCCAAAAGTTTTCTTTTTTTTTAATACTTTAATTTATTTTGGCCGCACTGCACATCTTGCAGGATCTTAGTTCCCTGACCAGGGGTCAAACCTGCGCCATCAGTAGTGAAAGCGTGGAGTCCTAACCACTGGCCTGCCAGGGAATCCCCCAGGCCAGAAGGTTTGACAGAAGCAAATTCAGCTTGAAGGACCTTAGAGACAGGATCCCTCCCCCTCACCCCTAACCAGCAGCTCCTCTGAAAAGACTTCCTGGGTCCCACCCCCTTCCACCACCCTACCTCCTTCTACCTTCAGGTCAGAACTGGTCACCCCTGGTCTGCCCAGCCCACTCCCAGCACTCATGACACCTCCCCATTAAACGACAGAGCACCCTGGCCTCTGCAGTCTAGAGGACTTACTCCTGTTACAGGTCAGGCACCTATCAACCTGGTTCATTTTCTTTGTGCCTAGCTGTGCTCAGAAAGTAGAAGGTTCTCAGTAAATACTAATCCGATAAAGAAATGAAGGAGGCTTTTTAATGAAGCTTTCTGAGTCTCCCTAAGAATTTGCAGGTGGCAGTAGCACTTGATTCCTTGGGGGCTTCAGGTAGGAGTGGGGGAAGATTTAGTCCCTGGGAGTGTGTATTTTCTGAGCATGAAGGGCAGTAGGCACGTGGTCAGGCATTCTGCAGTTGGCTCGCTGGGCTGTCTCTGTCAGCGCTCCTTCCCTGTCTCTCTGGCTACCCCTGAAACATCACCCACATCTCCACTCCCACCCAGCTAAGGCAGTCAGGATACCAGTGTCTCTAGACCTTTCCGCCATACCCCTTGGCGGAGCTACCGCTAGAAACGAGCCCCCGTTCCCATACCCCTTCCTTCTCTTTATTCCCCCAGAGAGTCCTGTTAAGCATAGTTATCTCCAGGGAACTTTCGGATCAAGAAATATTGTGAATTTTCCTGTGCGCCAGGTCAAGTTGTCGTAATGATTTTTTATTTGTTGGCTTTCATAAAGCCCTTTCCCTTCTTGAAGCATTGTTGCACATACTCTTTTTCATTTGCACAGAGCAACAGAGGGAGTTTAATAATAATGTCAGCGAAGTAAAATGAACGATCACTAATATTTCTCAGTGTCTGGTACCAGAATCAATACTTTATATATTATTCCATTTCATTCCTAAGTGGTGGCTAACAGCGCTCTAAAGCTTGGACTGATTAGATTTGAATCTTGGCTTCCTTACCAGCTGCATGACTCTGGATAACTTACTTCAACTCTCTATGCCTGTTTCCTGATAAGAAAAAGGGGCATTTGATAGTAACTGTTCCATGGAGTTGTTGTGAATAGGAAATAAGATAATGCACGTCAAGTGTTATGTACAGTGTTTCGCACATAGTGAGTATGTACAAATATTGTTTCTCACAGTAAACCTCTTATAAACGATTTTAACAGATGGGTAAAGAGAGGCTTCAAGTCTAGAGTCAAGCTCCGTGGATTAACCACCATGCATCCCACCTTTTAGGTATTGACAGTCATGCATTCTTGTTAGATTGACTTGAAGACTTGGGCCAACTGGTCTTGAAAAGGAATGAAAGCTCCGACATGCCACTGTCAGATAATTTTGAATTCTCTTTTTCCCAGGTGGTAGGTGCCAGGCCCTATCATCTTTTTCCCTCATCCCTACCCCCACCAGACTATAGGAATAAACTTTTCTGTTTGCAAGGGCCGTGCAGTTCCCCGCTATGGTTCAGTGGTCACATCCCAGTCACCGACCTTCCCACCAGCTGTCACGCCCTCTACCTGCTGCCAAGTGGCCCTGGAGGAATCATCCGAGTGATTTCCTGCCCCTGGAGACATCAAAGCCGGCCCTCTCCCTGTCCCCATTCTTCTTAGTGAATGCACCGCTGCTCGATATAAATAGGGACAAGTGCTCTGCAGCCTCGATGACTTGGGGAGAATTCAGGTCCACAGGAGGGGGGCTCGAGGGCCAGGGTGGGGAGGGGAAGTCCGGAACAGCAGCCAGGGATACAGCCAGGCACTCAGGTCCTGAAAGCATCCATGAATGTACCGGCAGTTGAGGTGTATCATCATATACCCGCCACCCCGTGTGGGTTTCCAAAGAGAAGGCTGCTGCCTTGAGTTCTTATTTCTATATTGTATAATAATCGGGCCACTGTTTGGAGATCATGTCAAAGATATCAAAGCCTCAGAAGCCTCTTCTGCCACTGAAGAACCAATCAACCTAAACTAATACTTTAATGACCACTTTTCCCAACGAGAAAACAAATTCAGGCAAAAAAAAAAAAAAAAAATTGAAGGAGGTTTGCTGAGAAGAACCTTGTCTGGTCAATGAAAAGAAGAAAGAGACGTCTGGAGCCATGGCAATGGAGTAGGGATTACTTTGATCTGGAAAATAGGTTTCTTTCTTTCTTTCTTTTTTTCCCTCCAGTGGTTTTTCTCAGGCAGCCAAGAGATGCTATTGAGTTTGATGAGGGAGGCCCTTTCAGAACGAAGGGGCACCTCGGACGAGAATTGAATGACCGCTTTCATGGGCAGCTACTTTAATAGTCCCATGTTTGAAAAATATGCAATTAAAGGAATACTATTACAAACAGCCCCTATTTGTTGCTTTAAAAATACTATCGATTAACTGAAAAATGAGAGCGAGGTGTGCAAGATTATTACATGAAGTGTAAACTGCAGATCGTAGGAGGGAAACACAAACACACAGGCACACACGACCCATGTCTAACACCCAAGGAGCCGGAGAGAGGGCACCTGTAATGAGTCAGAAGCTCTTTATTTCTTTACGTATTGAAAATGACTTTCAGAGAAAGTCTTGCCCACCGGAGTTTTTAATCATTTTCTTCGTGTCAGTACTGTTAATAAAAATGTGTTATTGGTTAAGAATTCAATTTCTTGTAAGCGTAATCTGCAGCAGTTGGGGGTCTTCATGCGTGAGAATGACGCTTTTTAATGAATGCTCCTTGAGCATTTTAAATGAAACAATGGGGATCCCTGGGCAGTTTGATCTTGCATTTTCCACTGATACTGCCTTTACCTTACAGCTCCCTGCCAAGTCCCTCTCCATCCCACCACCTGCCTGCGCACCACATCCTGACTCCTCTCAGATCTCGCCCTGCGTTAATTGGGAGATATTCAGCAAACAAGTGGATGTTTGTCTTTAGCGGAGGATAAAGGAAGACTTTGTCCTTCCCAAAATAGACAGAAACATCTCTGGTTATTCTTTTAAGAGATTTCCAAAATTTTTGTCCAGGTAACCTGCCTCGTTGTCATGGCAACTGCTGGATGGTTCCTGTCTCTGCCGTCTTGTCTTTTTGCCTTCCTGGATTTACTTAACAGTTTTATAACTGATATATAGCTGCCATTTAGGAGTGGATTTCTACTCTCCTGCATTACCGGTGGAAAATAAAAAGACTAAAAGTATAGTTACTATTTTTAGGCATTTGATTTTTTTTTTTGTTCACCCTGGAAAAGTTGACCAGAGATTCATGTGGCCCTATATTGTGTACAAATTAATGCAACATCCGGGTGAAATTAGTTATTCATTTTCTTTTTTAAGCTAAATTTTGATAAGCATTTATGATGAGCTAGGCACTGTGTTAAGCCTTTTAACTCTATTTAATCCTCAAAACAAATTCATGTGTTGGCCCTGTTATTGTGCCCATTTTACAGGTGGGAAGCTGAATCTCTGGAAGGTTGAGGAATTGACCTCATGTCATGTAGCTCCCAAGTGATAGAGCTGGGAGGTAAATCCTGACTCCACAGTCCAAGTGTGGCTATGTCACAGATGTTTGAAGTCGTCTCCTCAGAGATGACCTATTGTCCTACCACGCAAGAAGGCAGAGCTGGGGATTCAGGCCTTGTTAGCATGAAGGGTTTATATCAGACCTAAGTAAGTGTGTCTTCACGGACAGGGCCATTTGACATGGAAACGGGAGACTGTGAGTCAGGGAATCTTCTTAAGAGTCTGACAGTATAGAAGAATCCTGTCTGGAAGCAGAGCGATGAATTAAAGTAGCCCTTGGGATCTTTCAGGGTCCTCTGATTTCATGGGGTGGGGGCAGGCTGGTGTTTCAGGGACAGTCTGCTTGCGGGGAGGACCGCCCCAGCCCCTGGGGCAGGTGGGCAGGGGAGACAGTAGAGCGCAGTCCCTGGGGACCCAGCACACCAAAGGCTTCTGTGTAGCAGAACTACAAGCCCCCTTCACGGACAGGCTGGCTGCCCCAGGACTCAGTCACTATCCTACACCCCAACTGGGGAAAGTCCATCTCAGAGTAACGAGAGCCCCGCCTGGACCTTTAGAGCCCAGATTAAACTCCTTCAGTTTATCTACGTAGCCTGCTTGAACTCCGTACAAGTCCTTAATATCCACGGGGACTTCGACTGGACCATTCTTTCACTCCCTTTTCAACGATTCATCTACTTGAGAGGAAGGACAGGATACTGGTGAAAGGTGTGGTCTCTGAGAGCCAGGCTGCCTGGGTCTGGTCTTCCTCTTACCATTTACTAGTAACTTGGGGCCAATTCTCCTCCGTCGGCCCCAGTTTTCTTATCCATAGAATGGAATAATGAGAGCATCTGCTCCATAGAGGGAGTGAGAGCATTAGGTGAGGTGTTCCATTCAATAGCTGTTGATAGTCATTATTACACAGTTCTTAAAATTTCACGCTAGGTACCAAACTTGCCAGATAACTGTCTCATCACCCCATAGGTCAGGGTAGCTGCTGCTGCTTTGTGCTTCTGTGGTACCTGTGCTTCTCTTAACCTAACACAGTTGCTTCTTTGTCTGCCTTCCTTGATAAACTGAGCAGATTTGGGAAGGGAGAGACCCCGCGTTGCTCACCAGCCCACAGTGTAGTGTCTGTGCGTGCTGTTTGCCGTGGAATAGTATCAGGAATGGGATAGCTAGCCTGGACTCAAGTAGGGCAGGTTTTGTTAATGTCTCCCAGCAATTATTTGAGAAGTTTCCTGTTGACCCACTACTGTCTCGGGCACTGGTGGGGAGAGAGAAGAAATGCATTTATGTATTCTGTGCCTTCACAGGAAAGCCAAGCAGTATATTATGGTTCTAAGACATGACTGACCAATGGATGCGACAGTAGAGAGCGATCAGTATGAAACGGAATCTTGTTAGAGAGACATACGTCAAAGGCAGGGCTTCCGGTGAGCCAGACAGGATGCAGACGAGTCGGTGAAGCAGAGGAGACTGATTCAGGAAGGGAGAAGAACAGGAGTAAAAGTGCAGAGCTGGAGACAAGCACTGAGCAGAGGCGGGAGGGTGGGGTGGGTGGAGGGTAGACCGAGGGGCTGGGTTCGTGAATCCGCAGCTCTGTAGGCCATCGGCTCCAGAGTGGTTGAGAGCATGGATCTTACAGTAGGCAGGGTTTGAATGCCGGCTCGGCTGCCTACTGGGGAGGTGACCATGGGCAGAGAGACTGGACTCTTTAAGCTTCGGTCATCTTTCCTGTAAAATGGGAGTAAGAGCATCTCTCATCAGGCTCCTGGGAGGAGTCTGTGAAATGATGCACGAGGGGGTCGAAGCCTGACGTATAGTGAGCGGTCAGCTGTTATTTGCTTTGTTACCAAACATACCTCTCTGAATTAAAAAAAAATTTTTTTTTTCCTCCTGACTCTGGAGGTTGATGAGACATGTTTCATTTCGAGGTCCACTAGGGAGATTTTATCTGTTGTCCCAATTTTATAATCAATTGAACATGCATTCAGCTACATGAATTGAAGTTACAGTTTGCAAAAGGATGATCGTATTTCAGTAATCTGACAGCCTTGTGAGGTAGACTGGGGGACTGTGCTTACTCTCATTTTCTAGTTCAGGCACCCGAGGCATGGAAAGGTTAGAGAATTGTCCCAGGGTTGTGCAGCTAATGAGCAGGGGCACCATGGATCCACTCAGGACTCCTGACACCAGTGTAATCCTCCCCCCTCCCCCCCAGACCAAATGGGCGTGTATTTCCGGTGACTGGATTTGATGAAACCCAAGACCCACTGATGTCTGCCAAATCCTTTTAGAATTTGTATCACATAATTTATAAAACTTGCTAAAGTAAGAATGTATGAAGACATTTCAAGGGCAGTGATTTTGCATTCATTATCTCTAAAGGACTACTGAAAGAAGAATATAAAGAAGAAAGCCATTTACTGGATATCAGCTTCAAAAGTATCAGAAATCTATTGTACCAAGTGGATAGAGCTGGCAGGGACCTTGTGCTCACTGCCTCTAGACAGACCATAGGCATTATATATGCCACGTATGCTCTGGCTCATTGTAGAGATCGTTGTTTATTTTCAGCTCATGGAGTTGATGCTATGACATATTTTATTTTTGGTTTGGAGTACTTGGCTCCATTAAGTGATGCTCACAGAAAGCCTGGTCACCATCTTCCAGCAATCGGAAGGGAACCTTTTCAGGAGAGATTAGGGCAGGTCCTGATAGTGTAAATTCCTTCTCAGGTACTACAAGAGCAATTGAATGCTTCTTCCGTCCTGGAAACCTAGTACATCCTGTGTTTGAAATGACTTCTTTGGAGACTGCTAGAGATTTCTTTAGCCTGATTTCTGGAATTCATGTGGTGATATGCTACTTTCATTTTGTCTTGAAGCAAATACAATAAAAGATCTGAAGCACAAGCATGTTTAGCTTCTGATGGTCTCTGGGATATAAGCGCATGTAACAGTGGTTATCTGTCATTGATCTTGCTTTATCTGGGACCGAGACGTTTGATAATTTGATACACTAGTGGGATTATTGAGCACTTTTAAAAAAAAATCCAGGGCTTCCCTGGTGGCGCAGTGGTTGAGAGTCCGCCTGCCGATGCAGGGGCCACGGGTTCGTGCCCCGGTCTGGGAAGATCCCACATGCCGTGGAGCGGCTGGGCCCGTGAGCCATGGCTGCTGAGCCTGCGCATCCGGAGCCTGCGCTCCGCAACGGGAGAGGCCACAACAGTGAGAGGCCCGCGTACCACAAAAAAAAAAAAAATCCAAGAGCCATCAGTCATTGTTCAGAGACAAATTTCACAAATGAAATCAACAGTCTAGTTAGGACATTGGTGCTCGTACTGCATAACCGAGCCATCTGTCTCAAATTGCAAATTTGGGAATTTCTTTTCCATTCTGTTGTGGGGGAAAGGGTGGTATTTTTTGGATGAATCTTCAAAACACATGGTGCAAGGTGATAGAATGATAGAATGTTGGAACTGAAGGCCACAGAATAACAGATATCCCTGAGGTCCTGATTGTTTCCTACCAGAGAATAGTTTATCTACATACAGAATCATAATTCAAATGGATGAAGAACCCTTGCTTTGATTATAGGATTTAAGAAATTCCACGTATACTGTTACTGCAGTGGCTATACAGTTTATACTAATTTACAGTCCTCCTTGGGGATTTCCTTCAATGATAAGTTTTAGTATTTTAAGCACATAATCAAACTTTGCATTTGAAGACTTTGTTTAGTATGTGGCTACAGACTGGGCTCCAGGTCTAGAAATTTATCTGATATTGATGCCCTGAGTCACCAGTACCACTCCCAGGTTTTGTTGTGTTATCTATATCTAATATACATTCTCCATACTTCGGGTATGTTGCAACGTTTGGTACCCTTAGACTCACCTCTTCAAGTGGATAAAACTTGTGTCACATATTTAAAAGGATCTAAGGTTGATTTAAAACTTCAACCAAAAAAGGGGGTAGGCAAATGAAATTCTGTGAAGAACGGAAGTTACTCACAAGCAGTAAGAATGATTTTTATGCACCTAAAGGACGGTGGAGAAACTGCATTACTATAATATATTAGAGGGTTGTTCATCCCTACGTTGGCTGAGCTATATAGAGGCGGCTGAATGAATCCTAATGAGAGCATTAATAGATACCATGTCTATTAATGTATAACTGATTATGCCATTGAAAATATTGTCAATGAATGTAACATATTTCGAGCTATGTAGCTTATTTTACCAAAGATTGTTTTTCTGTGGGACTGAATGGAGAAACATTTGTAAATAAGCCATATTATTTTGTGGAATTTTTGGAATATGCTTATAGTAGGGACTCAAGATATATTTTTGGAAAAATTCTGATAGACTCTCTCAAAATGGATTAAGATGCTGTTAGTTCCATTGCAAAGTCCTGCTGAAAAGTCACAAAATGGAGCTAGGGTATTAGTTTTCTGTTGCTACACTTATAGTTCAAACGGAGAAACTTTTTTTTAAGAGAAGGAATACTTTTTGGAGCAAAGCATCACTACATCCCAGGAAGAAATTATTGTTAAAATTAACATCTTTTAGGTTACTATAGGCAATTAGACACTTGTTTTATCCCAAAGTAGTCCCCCTGGAAAATTCCAACATCTATGTATAAATATGTCAGGGCTAATTAGTCCTAAATTAACATGAAATTCTTACTAATATCTTACTGAAACCCTCTTTGTGTGTTTTGGTTTAAATCGATGTTCCCCTAGAACTATACTCAATATCTTCTAATAATCTACAAGGGAAAAGAACTGAAAAAGAATATATATGTGTGTGTGTGTGTGTGTGTGTGTGTGTATGTATGTAACTGAATCACCTTGCTGTATGCCTGAAACTAACACAACGTTGTCAATCAACTATACTTCAATAAAAAATTAAAAAAAAATAAATCAATGTTCCCCTAATATGGACAAGGGTAGCAGCCATCATTTTTTTTTTCTGTATAATCAACTCTACCTTCAAAATATATCCCCAATCCTTTTATTTCTCTCTATCTCTATTGCTACCACCCTCGTTCACGTCATCACTGTTTCTCACCTGCACCACTGTGTGAGTACTCGGTGACTATGGGACTGCTAGATGGCCTCCGAATTGGTCACCTTGCATCTTCTTTTACCACTTCATGATCCAATCTTCACATTGTAGCCAGAGTTGCATTTTTAAAGGCATGGCAAATCATGTCACTCTTTTCCTTGACATTCTCCAATCATACTTAGAATAAAATCCAAATTCCTTACTTGGTCTACACAGCTCCATGTCATTCATGTGTTTGCCTTCATTTGATTGTGTGCTGCCATCTCAGATCTGCAATGACCTGCTTGAGATTGGGAAACTTGATAGGATCTCAGCGATCAACTGGCTGGGAGAGGGTAGATCAGAGCTAGAAGAAACACAGCTCTAGGAATGTAGTCAGGTCACAATATCAATAGGGCATGGCAAATTTGGGTCCAGCGTAGGCTGGACTCAATATTCTTAGAAGGTCAATCTGGGAAGGGGATATTACAACGAGGTTCTCAAAGCAGTCACAGTACTCCCTAGGCTGGTGGTAACAGGTAAGGTCAGAGCACTGCCTGGCAGGGTCCAGTCCCCCTGTAACAGTTTGCAAATCACCTGAGTTCGGAATAGGACTCCGGTCCAGGAGGGAATGGGTTTATGTTCTGGAAACCAGTGGTTGGGGAACAGGAAAAAGAAAGGAAAGCTTCAGCTTGGTGGACTGAAGTACACCCAGGGTGGAATGACCCCTTGTGGGCTCCACCTGCTGTGGGCCTCCTCAGAACTCTCATTCAGGGCCACGCAGTTTCAATTTTGGGCTAAGGCTGCAGCACTTCCCCAGTGTTCTTATCTATGATAAGCCTTTGAACGTGACAAGAGAGTCTACATTTTCCTTTGAGCTTAGTAGGGTTATTCCCATAGTTTCTTTAAGCATCTTCTGATTGGCTCACAGAATCACCTCTTCACATTTCTTTCTTTTTTTATTTCTTTCATAAAATACATTAATCTTTTTTTTTTTTTTTTTTTTTTTTTTTGCGGTACGCGGGCCTCTCACTGTTGTGGCCTCTCCCGTTGCGGAGCACAGGCTCCGGATGCGCAGGCTCAGCGGCCATGGCTCACCGGCCCAGCCGCTCCACGGCATGTGGGATCTTCTCAGACCGGGGCACGAACCCGCGTCCCCTGCATCGGCAGGCGGACTCTCAACCACTGCGCCACCAGGGAAGCCCACATTAATCCTTTTAAGATCCTCACATTGTCCTTAGGGTTAACCTCCAGCACCCTTAATACATCATACCCATCCTAGTTTGTCTATTAATTTTGTTCTTGCTGGGCTATGGTAATGCTTTTTCTGCATTTTGATTTTCTGCTTTCTTCTTAAAAAGAAATTAAACTTTCACAAAACTCTGAGGTACCAAAGACTGTTCCTTTTTAATATCTAATTTCCTGGTGGAGAGAAAGACATGAGTGTTCCCTGGGAAGGTGCATCAGATAGCCTTCAAGAGACAGGTCTTACTCTGGAGGCAGGCAACAATAATGAGCATAGCAGGGGGTGCAAGGTGACGCAGCGCATCTTTGAGAAATGAGAGTTTTATTGTCTTGAGGCGCTCTCTCATCTGAAAACTGGATGTCAAGGCAGAGAAGGGAAAGGCAATTAGATTGTTTCAATGGGAACATTTTCAGTTGTCAACAATAAAGACAATTTGTAAACCATCAGCAGAACATTAGCGTCGGTTACCAGTTGTAGATGTGGGGTTCCTAGAAATCATTGAGGAAAAGGAGAGCCGGTTGGGCACCTGCCTGACTGGTTTTGGCAGTGTGCTACCTGCAGGTAGGTGGATGGGATGTGCTCAAGATACAGAACAAAAACGACTAACGAGAGGGGATTAGGTGTGGAGCAGAGGCTATGCTGAGCATCTTCTGGACCAGGACAATCAGTTACTGTCACCCTCCTCACCTCCCTTGCACCCATATCCAGCATGTAAAGATTTTGAAGTGTAATTTTATTTAGATTTAGTTAATTTCAATGACTCTGTGTGGCTAGGGGCTGTCATATTGGAGAGAACAGGATAATAGGTGAGCACAGTGCCTGGAACTGGAAGCTATTCCACAAATGCTCATTGACTGACAGAATACATGAAAATACAAATGAAAAAAAATAATGAAAATAATGAACGAAGAATGACAAAATAACTGAACACCTATCTACTTGCCTCACAGGGTTGCTGTGAGAGTTGAAGGGTTTAATAAACACCCAAGAACTTTAACAGACTTTACAAGCTGCATTCTTCAGTAAGGTACTATTTGGAAATGCATTACTTGCAAATGCACACGTGAGTGAATTTTATTTAAAATTCTTTGCGGATGGAAACCTGAAAAATGTGGCATGTATTTTGTTATCGTCTGAAAACTTAACTCCTCTTAGATATCACTTATTTCATCCGAGTGAGGGGGGGCTATAAGCAGGTTGGATTTCAAGTTGTATTAAGATGGTTAACTGCCAAGAGTAGCTGTGTGCCTAATGCCAGTCCTTTTTGCCATATTATCAACTTGTCCTTCTGTTGTCATCACGTTTGACGTAAAGGCCTCTTTCACCCTCCGTCTCCTTGGTTGTTTCCAATCTCTAAATATATATCCTCTAAATAGATAAATAGATATACTCTAAACAATCAAGTAAATAAGCTGTTAAGAATTATATGCCAATGAGTGCTGGGAAGGCTCTGACTGACCAGTTGTATGTGGTCAACACATACAGTGTGTATGTCCACCGTGTCTTTACATCCAGTGGACAAAGTGGTCAGGAAGGCATTTTCTTAACAGTTAACGCAGAATTCAGATACTGTTCGACGCTTATTTATTGCTGGGCTAAGGCTTTAACCAGAAGGCAAAGCATTGCCTTCTATAGGATTGTGATATTATTGTTTGTTTTATTTCTAGGTACAATCTAAGTTAAATTCTTTCTAACTTATAGGAATCCGATGCTTTATACAGGCTCGCTCTTGCAAAAGGATGGAGGGAGGGCTAGATTAGATATTAGGCAATGTTAGCTCCATCCATGGCTTAGACAGAAACCTCCATTTGACTTAGAATGAAGGATATACATGCTTCATTTGGCTACTTTATTGTGCCGTTAAAAAATGAAATAATTTGGACAGTCTTGTTTTATTAGCAAGAATTGCAGCCTGTAGGTTGTTCGGGAAAGGTTCTGACTGATGCATGAGAAAGTACAGGCATGGTCCGAATTGGCCACTAGCCTTCAGGCTTTGTGGTGGCCAGGACAGTGTGCACCCAGCACCAGCGACACATGGGCGCAGATTAGAACTCCATAAATAACTGTTGAGTGACTGGTGAATGAACGATGGGTGAAAGAATCAACGTGTGTATGAAAGAATCAACAGCGCATATAACTTGCCATTAGCTTTTTGTGGAATGAGATGTGTCCCAGCTCTTCGTTAGGCTGGGGAATTTGTGCTACCTTACTCGATTACCTGGGAAGGCTTTCCCTGGCACACTCAGACACAGCTGTCTGTTCAGATATGATCCAACAGCAGTCTGCTTTGTCAAACACCAGAAGCTGGTCAGCTTGGTCTTTTTCACATCTTTAAGCAACATGAAATGAATATTACAGAGCTGTTCTGAGTCACCTGCTGGCAGTCACTGTTTCCCCAGGGCCAGCTGAGTCAGAGACAGCCACTAGCTCCAGTTCAGTTCCTCTGATGTAATTGGCAATTTTACTGGGTAGCTGGAGGGGGCTCGCCTTCACCTCCAGCAGATCTGGCTAAGTCGGACACAGCAAAGGGTCTGGACAGGACTTCTCGGGGACAGTTGGGCCCGGCTGGGCAGGCTGCAGGACTCTCCTTCTCGGCATCTCATAGAGGAGTTGTAGTGCCAATGGCGGCCCTGCAACTGGAAGGGGCAGCCCCTGCACTCTTCTTGTCCAGGGCCCCTGGTTGGTGGGGAGCAGAGAACCTTGGTCTTGGTGGTGGCCACAGCCTCTGAGCCTGAGTCAGAGGCAGCCAGTGGCCAGTATTTATTTTTATTTTTGTTCTTTGAGGGATGTAGTTTTATGAAAGTAACTAAAAATAAAATCAACTGAAATAATTTTCTTATCAATAAGAGACCTCAAAAGAATGGTATTTTGTTTGGACTTAATGAAACTATTCTCATGCTGGGGGAGTAGTGCCTTCTTCTTCCTCTTTTCTTTCATCTCCACCCCAGTCTTTTTCCTTGTACATTTTGTAGTGGTCCAGAGCATGTAAGGGCCAAGGTGACTGCGGAATCAGGGACCTTATAAAAGAGAGCAGCTTAACAACAGTGGTTGTCAATAAATGGAATCAGCAAGTCCCAGCACAGCCAGAATGCAGGGCATGAGGCAGAGAGACTGATGAGCACCATCAGAGGGGGCCTTGGACACGTGAGCTGTCCAGAGGCCCAGAGGTAGTCCTGGAGGAGCTGGGGTTCCAGCCAGTTTGTCAGGGGCACTCAGTGTATACCCCTCTCCCCTCTTTGATTTTAACTCTCTGAACCTTTGAGGTCTGAGAAACAGAGTTCTGTTTAACTACTAATTCATGTGACTGCATGTCACCTGCAGAGAATCAGGCATCTCAACATTTTTCCTGATGCATTTGGGAGACACAGAGTACAAGATGAAAGGAAAAAACGATACACCATCACTTACTACCTTTGAGGAATTTCAGTCATGTCACAGAGGCTGTGAGTACAGTGTTGGCAGAAGTGCCAGGCATGTCAATCCTAACAAAGATGATTGAATGAAAAGCTTCACCAGAAGCCTGTATGAGACCCTGATTCATATCAGCTGTTACCGGAGGAGGGCTTCTTTATAAAGTTACGCCATGGCACCCCTGAGGAGCATGTCTTTCAGGAACATAGACCCAAATATTCATTCATGTGTACCTTCACATGTTTATGGCTGAATATGAAAACCCACAAGTGCCCCACAAAGAACCGTTTCCATAAGATACGGACAGAGCAGGTAGAGGTCTTACACAAATGCTCTAGGAAAAGGACGGGAGCATTAGACACCAAGAGCTGACTGAAGGAGTAATCGTGCTATTAAGCAGTCACCCTTGACTAGTTGCAAGCTGATGAATAAATTGATTAAACGAAAGAAAAAGCATTTAAATGCACACACACACAGACACACACGTGCCACTTGACTAAAAGATCCGTTAGCTTCCCCTTATTGGGAAGCCTTAACTGATCAATCCATGCCAATCAGATGGTGAAATAGATGTAAGAGAAATTGATTTCATGCATTTGACATCAGAGATAGATTGAGCAGCAGTCACCTAGGTGTTGGTACTACCGACAGGTCTTGGGATATCAAATATATGATCCTCAAACCAAGAATGAACACCATGCTTTTGGAATAGTTCCTCACATATTGGAACCATTGTTTGTTTCATGTTGACTGAAGCGTTCCAACAGAGCCAAAAACAATGCTTTTGAGACAAAAAAGCGAAGCAGAGGTCCTCTAACCAAGATGTGGGCAAAAGCCACCTGGGAGTTTATTAAAATTGCAGTTTCCTGGGGCTCACCAAGAGAGACTGGAATTCAGTAAGCCTCAAGCAGGGCTTGGGAATCTCATCTTTTAACAAGTCCTCAGATGTTTTGGGACCATATTCTGAGAAACACCAAACTATGGCCACCATCAAACTAATGGAAAACGTTATACTAGCCAACTTTTAAAAAAATTTTAATTCAGACTGATTAATCAGAACCTCACACATGCCAAGTACAGTGCCCGGGATCCAGAGACAAATATTAACAGCTCCTGCCCTGAAGAAGCTCAGAGGTTAGTGGAGCTTAAAAATCCTACAGGGTAGCTGAGAGCTTGTTACCTCTCATCCTGTGTCAAATGATATTAATACTACAGCAAACCAGTTCATTCTCTAATCAAGTTTCTTATATGAAAAAAAGTAGGGCTTCCCAGGGTTTCCCTGGTGGTGCAGTGGTTGAGAGTCCGCCTGCCGATGCAGGGGACACGGGTTCGTGCCCCGGTCCGGGAAGATCCCACATGGTGCGGGGCAGCTGGGCCCGTGAGCCATGGCCGCTGAGCCTGTGCGTCCGGAGCCTGTGCTCCGCAACGGGAGAGGCCACAACAGTGAGAGGCCCGCGTACTGCAAAAAAAACCAAAAAAACCCAAAAAGACTAGGAAAAGGTTATAAGCAATATTATTGGGAATAAAGCAATCAAACGTTAACATTATATGACATAATCTGTAATCTACACCCACCGTCTAGTATAGCAATTTTTCTAAAATAATGTAGTAGCTCAGAGGTTAATCTATTTGCTTATTTATGCCAGAATCCCATTTCCAAGGAATTCCAAATCCCAGTCCTAGCCTAGGATCTATCACGTCTCCTTGAATTCTTTTTCAAGTGGAAAACTGCAGTTGTTGCCTGGAATGGGAAATGGAGACCTCTGACCCACCACCTACTGGAGGAGATAGTGCCTGGATCCTAGAACAGAGGTTTTGCTTAAGCTTGATGGAATCTGATAATCCAGGTAGCTACGAAAGTTACTCAGCTGTTGTGTGGACAGGCTTAAAGCCTCATCTTGGTGTCAGAGAGAGAGTTATTCTCCATTTCGGGGGTTGTGGAATCCATGGCACAGATAATTTTAAGTGATCTTTTAAGGTTGTACTGAAAATTAGTTGCAAAGCTAGGAAGTGAATTTCCACTCCTGTGTCCTCTTCATTAAGAATTTGAGATATAAAGTCTTTTATGTTTCCTCTTGATCATGTTTCCTAGGGGAGGTGGGGATGACTAAGATAGATGTCTATGAAAGAATGAATATTGATGATATATTATGTAAGGCTCAATGCAAGTTGTGAATCCACCAGATGCTTGGAAAGTCAGCAGCTTCTCTATTATGCATTTCCTTGGCCTAAGCTTGGATGTTTTCCAAAAAGCAGTTACAGAAGCAAGTGGAAGGACCTGGTGGGTGTGCTTGTGTGTGTGCATGTGTATTTGTGTGTGTTGTTAAAATGAGTAATGTGTGAGCAACTTTCCAGTCTTCCTTTAACTGAATGATGAGCTTAGATTTTATAGGAAATCAAATTAGAGGCTGAGAAAACCCTGATCCTTACTTGTAAGCAAGCTGGCCTCTAGGCGATCATTTTTACAGGAACCAGGTCCTTACCACAAGTTTGCTTAGCAACACGTTTTCTTGATGACGGTTCTCAAAGCAGAGGAAAGTGAATGGAGGTCTGATTAACCACAGGCCATAATGGCTATATCAGTTTCTTTTGTAAGTGAAAGATTGTCTTTGCATATTCATAAGGGGGGTGTCTCAGCAGCACTGCTGGAGCTGTCAGGGCTGCTAAACTGTGCTGGATTAGTAAGTGTATGGGAGGCCTCCCAATGGGTGGCCCTGGGGACATTTTTTCATGATCGAAGAATTCAGATTGTACAGAATTTACTCACTGTAAAAGTTGTCAGGCATAGAAGGAGGTTACAGAATTTATTTTTCCCATAGATCTTCAAGGACAGAACAGAAACTCACTGAATAGGTTGGGTTCAATACAATCCTGAAGCCTTTGAAATTAACTATTACTGGGATGGAAGAGCCAGAGGAAACATAGGAACTGAGAAGCATGAAAGTCAATCCAATTATCTCAGCAGCTGGGGGTGGAGGCTAGTATATAAATTGGACTTTGTGTGGGATGAAGGATACATTTTGTATTTTAGGATAACTCAGATTTTCCTAATAATATACCACTGTAATGAGCTTGGCCAAATGGCTCTAACCTATTAAAATGTATGTATATACCAGAGTCATCTGAATTAGGAAAATAGAAGGCTTATATCATTTATACTAGAGTCAACCAATTGCTAAAGATAAGGCATTATTTCGTTTATATACATATATATAATATATGTACATATATATATATATATATATATATATATATATATATATGCCTTTCGAAGTTACTTTTAAATGCATTATCTCATTTAATCCTACAGACAGGCTAAACTAAATGAGGAGAATCTGGGTTAAGTTACTTACATCCTGCCTTGGAATTACTGACAAAGCTAAGATTAGAATCCAGTGCTCTTTCCACTAAAGCACTTTGCTTCCTTCTGAACACTTATAATCTTGGCATTGTCCAGTTCTACAGTTTTATAAAAGTGTCATTATGTCAAAGATTATTCCCTTCTAGAGCCTTGAATCTAGAGGGGCGATCACAGCTACCTAAGAGTAAATCAGAAATAGATTTCCACACCACGGTTCCACTCCAGCCTACATTTCACAAAGTCTAGGAGTGAGGAACGTGTCCATGGACATTTTGTGGAAGACAAAGGCAAAGTTAAGACCTAGACTCTCACAGCAGCTTTAAAACAATTCCTACTCAAGAGGCTGACTTAGCCTAGTGAATACACACACTGAACAGTAAAGACATTTCAGGGAGTTGGTGTTGCCTCTGAGCTCCTAGAGACCATTTTTGGGTCCCCAAATTCAGCTTACAGGAACCTTTAAACAAATGTAGGCTGCATTATTCTCATTATTCAATTATGACGGTCTTTCCCCCAGCATTTTAATTAGCACTCATTTACTGAGAATTAAACTGTCATTTTAGTTGAACTCAAAGGAGTACCCCAGGGACAAGCATTCCACAAGATAATAAAAGCACCATATAATTCTGAAACTTCAACAGTTTAGACTAGAGTCACGACAGGGTTTTTCTGCCAGCCAGTTCTGATGGGACTTCGTCATGACTCTTTACAGGGGTTGGGGGATACCATCGTTCTCACCTGAAAATTTGAGGCCTAATCATCTTGGATCAAGAAAAGCTGATGTTTGATTCCTGTGTGATGATATTACACAGAAAAGTCAAAAGAAAAGCTCAGCATGTTAGTGTTAGACGTTTGGGTTCCAACCCTGGTTTTGCCCCATGACTGCTGTGTTTTCTAGGTATGAATTGGCCCTGTTTTCCCACGGGTGCCACGGGTACAGGAATTGCTGGTTAGCACATGGGGCTGTGACTGTGGCTTGAACTGCTTCCTAGATCTGTCCTCGTCTCTTCAGATCCATCGCTTTTTCTTGGCATTTACACTGTGAAATATTTCACGTCTGAGTGTAGCAGGAAACTCTGTCAAGACCATGAGATGGAGAAGCCCTGTAGAATGTCCCATTGTTATGTCTGAAAAATGCCATTTCTTTTCATTTCTGGAGGTTCAAGGGAGAACCAGTGGGTTTTCTTTTAAGCTCACTTGAGACATGGGTCAACTTACAGACTTTCATGCCTTCTGTGCCAGCAGCCAGGTGATTCACCAGCTTTGAAAAGCTGAATGACCTTAGTTCGTTAAAACAAGCGTAAATCACAGGGGGCACAATCAAAATGTACAGACTTCCAGTCATAAGATAAATAAGTCCTGGGGATGTAACATACGGCATGAGAGCTATGGTTGACAATACTGTATTGTATATTTGAAAGTTGTTAAGAGAATAGATCTTAAAAAATTCTCATCACAAAAAATTTGTAACTGTGTGAGGTGATGGATGCTAACTAAACTTTTCGCGGTGATCATTTCACAATATATACAAATTTTGAATTATTATGTTGTACATCTTAAACTAATACCATGCTATATGTCAGTGATATCTCAGTAAAACTGGAAAAAATGGTCACAGAACCACAGGATTGTAGAAGAGACGCGACCTTAGCAATCCAATAGCATCTAGTGTCCCCATTTTACAATTGGGAAGACTGAGGGTCAGAGAAATTAGGTGACTTTTCCAGGATCAAATAAATTAATTTGTGGGAAATGAACACTGGAACTCAAGTATCCTGGTTTCCATGTATTTGTTTTCTCTACACATCCACGAGGCAGTGTATTGTAGCAGGGAGGACCAGGAACTCTGGAGTCCACATGCCTGGGTATGAATTCCAGGTCCATTGTTTCCTACTGGGTCACTTTAGGAAAATGTCTCGATTTTCATGCAAGTACTTCTCTCAGTGTCTAACATATAGTAAAAGCTCAAAAATAGTATCTGCTGTCATTATTGTATCTCCCTGTTTTCCACAAGTCCTTACAGCCACCTGAGAGTAGGAAGCAGGCGTCCATGTTTTGTCTGACTGTCTCCTATCCCTTACCTTCTGCCATGCCTTGTACCAGCTCTTTGTGCTTTGTATCCAAACCTCACAACATCCATGGAAGGTAAGTGTTACCCATCCATCCTTAAGAGAAAAAAAATGGACACAGGGAAATAATTTGTCCAAGGCCTGTAGCCAACAGATCAGGACTCTCATTAATTACAAAATCTAGACACCTTCCATTATGTCAGGTTGATATCCCTTGTAGTTCTAAGTCTAGGCCTTTCAGATGGTGGCTGCTGTCTCTGAGTTTTCGTTGCTCTTGTTGAGGGGCAGGGTGCAAGTACTATGCATCTTCTCAAAACATATTTTGAAAGTACATTCTCTTTGCCGATGAGACGGCTTCACATCTAAACCTCTTCCCCCTCAGCAGTAAAGATTAATCTTTTCTTACCTTGGCTGCCCTGAAAGTCAGTTAGGTGGAGAAGGAAGTTTAGGAGTCCTATGAGAAGGGAGGGTGAATTTCTAATCTAAGTGAGACTGTCTGTCTTTTTTTGTTTCTTGAGACTGTTTGCTTTTAACAAGACAGCGAAGAAAACGCCTTCTTTTAAAAACCAGAGGCAAGAATAACATGAGAGAGGAAAAAGCAAGAAAATTCTTTTTTTTCCTTCTCACAAAAATCTCTAGTAACATTCGCTCTGCTTTCATTGATGTTCTACCACATTGATGTTCCCCACACAGAAGGATGCTTAAGTCCAGAGCTCTTCCAGGGGTTTCCATTAAATCCTCATTTCCTTTTAGTTCGAGTTCTCTTATTCTTGTGTGTGATGCTGAATCTTCTTGGCACAGCTCAGGGGGAAGAAAAACCTATCCTGAACAGATGAGCATCTCTCCTGCTCACATCGATTTGTGAAAAGGAGCTTCTGCTGCATGCTTTCATCAGGACTGAAGAGTTCTGACATCTTCCCTACAGGTGCGAAATTGCAGGCAATAGGAAGGACTGAACGATGGTTTCCCAGAGGCCAAGCTGAAGCAGGCATTGGCCAGTTATTCTCTTGAACATAGAGTAACAGTCAATCGGTCAGTCAACACTGATTTGTTCTAGGTGCTGGAGTAGCACCAGTGGACATAATGGTATTATTGTCCTTAGGAGTTTTAACCTCTTAATGAGAAGAAAAGCAGGAAACACATAAATAAATTCAAGATCAGACAATAAGTTAACAATTCTGCATATTAAATAGTAAGTTGTAATTCACTAAATGTTTGTCTATGCGTTATTGCACTGAGTCCTCATGAGGATGGGTGGTGGTTTTCTAGGTAGGCCCTAGAGTGGGAGACACGTTCTCTCTGGCTGTCTCTCCCTGTTCAGTTCCTTTCACTTTGGGATGGCGCTGTGCCTTGAATCACCCTTTCTTCCTTTCGTGAAGGTAAGAGTCTCCTCCTCTATTCGAGCTCTTTGTCATCCTCTTGTCTTTGTCACTACTCTCTGCCTAGGTGAGCTCATCCAAACCAGTGACTTCATATATCATCACTGATGATGCTCCCAGATTTGTATCTTCATCCCTATCCTGTCACTTGACTTCCAGATTCTTATATTTAACCACATAACTAAGTAGATGACGCCTTTCATTAGATCCCTCATAGGAATCTCAGTGTAAAGATATCCAAGATGGAGCTCTTGATCTTCTCCTATTCCCAAACTCCTTCTCATTGCACCCAACCGCCATCCCCGCCAGTCTTGCCTCTAAAGGAAAAGGGAATCACCAGCCACTCGTGGGATCAGGCCAGAAACTTTGGAGTTACCCATCATTTCTGTCCTTCCATCATTTCTAACATCCAGTCTGTGCGCAAGTCCTGTTGACTGTACATCTACAGTGTACTTCAAACTGTTTTCCTCTTCTCCTTTTAATACCATACCAACCCAGATATTCATTATGTGCTGCCCAGGTTACTGTAGTGGCTGTCTAACCTAGCTCCCTGCTGCCATTCTGCCCTTCCATCCCACCCCTGAGAAGTCATTGCCCTGCTAGGATCTAGAAGGATCTTTAAAAAACCAAACCAAACCAGCTCATGTCCTTCCCCTGCTGAAATCTTTAAATGACTTCCAGTCCTACTTAGAAAACATCTCAGCTCCTTGCCCTGCCTTAAACACCATGTGGCTCTGACTCTCCTCCCAGCCTCATTCCAGGCTCCTGTCCCCTCTGTCAGCATTTCTCAGCCCTCCCTGGCTTTCTGGCACTTTCCAGAGCACTCCAAGCTCTTCCCTGCCCTATGACCTTTGCACCTATTGCTTTCTTTCCCTCTCTGGCTCTTAGCTGGGCTGCCCTTCATTTTCTGTGCTTCAGTTTAAATTGAACCTTTCCTGGACACTCCCTCCCTTTACCTTATTGTCCATCACCACAGCTGGTTGACTTTCTTCTTAGAACTTATTCTTGTCTGAAACTATTTACCTCTGGAGGTGGAGCAGTCCCTGTGTTTCAGGCTAGTTTCCCAAATTTCTCTGCCTTGGGCTTAGATGCTAAGCCATCTACAGCCTTTTTATATCAATAGCTCCCACAGTGGCATCTTCTAGAATCTGGTCTTACCCTGATTCCCAGCAAGGTTAACGGATTTATCCAAGCCACATAAGAGGCAAGTTTTCTGTTTGCCAATCAAAGCTCTTTGCACTTTACTTAAGCTTCAGGGACAGGGGAGGTTAATGGGTGGGTGGGTTTCAGAATAAGTGAAAAAGAATATGACTGGTGACTGCCAATTATTGAGGCATTTGCCCAAGTGAATTTCGAAACCACCTATCAGTGAATTTCGCTTAGCTACTATTTGTGTCTCTTCTCTCTTTAGTAAAATGGAAAGAAAACTCTGCTCACCCTCATGGAGACACAATATAAAGACTAATGAATTCTTTGAGCTCAACAAGCACACTTGCTACCTCTCTGAGCAGTTCGTTCCGGTTTTATTCCACAATGATTTTAAACCCACCAGAGGCAGCTTCTCAGAACAAACATTTTGGGTTTCCACTTGCTTTATTTCTTGCCCATAACATTGTCATCCTTGTTAGGTGCCTGCTGCAGAGTAACCTTTGCTGGAGAGAAAATAAATAAGACAAAGGAAGAAAGACATGACACTGAAAGAAAGTGGTTGGGTCAGAATGCAAGAGAGGCCAGTATGAACAATCTCCACTCCTGCCTGTTTTAATTATCTCCCAGTTTAGTTCAAGGCTAGCTTCCCGGTGGCTGTCATGAGCTGTGACTTCAGCTCATGGTATTTGAATACATTGAAATTTAACACCACCGACATCGTAATGATGCTCAGTACCACACGCTAATTAAAGCCAGCCAGCGGCAGTCATATGACTCTACGTGCAGGAGATAATGCAGTGAATCTGATGCTTAAGAGAGACAGGAGCGGAGCAAAGAGGGAATCAGGAAGAGTGAGAAATCTGAACTCTACACAAGGAAGGTAATTTCCAAGTATTGGCCGTTGTCTGCTGCTCTATCCTTGTAGCTCTTAGGAGATACCTCTGCTCTGTTTTTGATTCTTCAGAGTGAGGAGAGATGATGTGGTTCAGTTGGGAAATACTTAAAAGTGAACACACAAAAATGCTTCATTCCACAGGGAGGAAAACCAAAGCCTAGAACAGAAGTCCAGTGAAAAACCCAAGCTTCAGCCAGATCATTTTTCATGCAACCACTTAAAATGTGAGGCTTAGCAAATGATCAGTGAATTGATAATTAATCTGATTAATCTGAAATATTGAAGGCCAGGCACCAGTGGCTTTTCTCTACAGACGGGCTTCTGCTGGCTATGCCATGAAGTTTGCATGAACTCTACGGATACATAGAGACACAGTTAGGGGTAATGTCATCTCTGCTGATTCTCCCCTCCTCTCCTCAGCCCCAGCTGGTCACAATAAATGGTACCATCCCACTCGGTTCCTTAAGTTGAAACCCTCGGTTTCATCCTTAGGTTCATAGTTGAGCCTCTCATTCTTTTTGTGCTGACATTCAGTCCATCAGAGGTCCTGTCCACCTGCCTTCACGACAGTCCCATTCAGCCATCTCAACCACCATCTTAGTCCAAGCCTATGCTCTCTCCCCTGGACCCTGGGCAGGACTCCTGACCAGCCCCCTGCTTCCACTCATGCCATCCTACCAGCAGCCCCCTCAGAGCAGCAGAATATTGTTGTGAATGTAAATCACACCATGTCACATCCCTGCGTCAAACCCCGCAGTGGTTTCCCATTGCATTTAGAGAAAACCCGAGTCCCTCACCCTGGCCTGTAAGTCCTTACGTGAGTGCTTAGCTCCAGTTCATGTCCTTGACTTCATCTTGTCCCTCTTTCCAGTTTGCTTACCACACTCTGTTTTATTTTCTTTGTGGCACTTACCACTCTCTGAAATTATTTTATCGTTCCTTGTTATTTGGATCCCTCTCTCTAGAACATAAGGCATACGTGAGCCGAGACACTGTCTTATTATGCATTTTATTCTCGATGCTGGGAACAATACTGAGTGCCCAGAAGGGTCTTGCTCAGGAAATAGTTGTTAAATAAATGAATGAATGAAAAGATGAAGCTCGCCATTAGCGTCACCACCATGGCAGGTGTCGCTTTACGTGGACTTGTCACGTGCCAGGCGCATTACCTCAATTCATCTTCACAACAACCAAATGATAAAAGACTACTGTTGTCAGTTTACAGATGAGGACCTGAAGCCCCGAAAGGTTACGGAACTTCCCCACGATCACAGGATGTAAAGAATGAAATGAGTCTATCTGGCTCCAAAGCCTCTGCTTTTCCAATCTCACACTGAGGTTCACTGTACGGACAAGAGAGCTTCGTGGGGCATCGGTCTGAATGCATTCACTTGTTCTTCTATCCTGTCAGCTACTTATTAAGTATCAGGTATGTGCCGGGTGCCATAGGAGGCGTTGTGAGCATCGCAGTGCATGAGATAGAATCCTTGCTTTCACCTGTCTTGGACTCCAGTGGTTATTTGGTTAATGCTCATAAGAGCATTATTCTGACTATTAATCTGCTGGAGCCGCCATAACAAAAGGCAGACTGGGTGGCTTAAACAACAGACAATGATCTTCTCAGACTTCTGGGGGCTGGAAGTCCAAGATCAAGGTGCTGGCAGGGCTGGATTCCTCTGAGGCCTCTCTCACTGGCTGGCAGATGTGCACTCTCTTGCTATGTCCTCACATGGCCTTTTCTCTGTGCACATCTATCCCTGGTGTCTTGTCCTCTTCTTATGAGGACACCAGTCATAGCGGATTAGGTCTCGACTGCTGTGACTTCATTTAATCCTAATGAACTTTTTAAAGGACCTATAGCCAAATAATATTAGGATTAGGGCTTCATCCTGTGAACTTTGGGAGGATCCAGTTCAGCCCATAAGACTGATCACCTGAAAACATAAACTCTTTCTTTAGAGGCATGAATAAAATCTGAATTTCTAACTGAATGAGTGTCAGTGTTGTCTAAGTCCTGGACTGAACTCATTGGTATTAGTATGTGTTGCCTGTGTTAATTCAAAGCCCAAGACTACGTTTTATTAAGAGGTACACAATCAGTTATTCCTAAGAGAGAAAGACCTGGAGAAAGAAGGGTACTAGCACATGTGACGTTCACAGTAGCATGGGATGGCCAGAGAGGAACAGGTTTACCTTCAATATAGTAGCAAAGGCTGTTTCTGCCACCCATGTCTTCATAAATGTGTGAGAGACTTATGTACATATTGGATTTTCATATCATGTCTTCTCCTGGCAAAAATGTACAGAGATGGTTCTGAAGGGATTGTGACTGCAGACATGAGGTGTGTTCTGGCTGGGTTTGAATAACCTCTCCTAACTGATTTTGCAGGACAGTGAGCTTAATGGTTGGCTGAGACTTGCCTATTCTATGATGCCTTGCCTGGAATACCAGCATGGGTCATTCACACGGATGAAGGGGTACAGTGGTTGAAAAAGACTTAAAAAATCGTATATAAACAAGAATATCCTTATATTTGAGTTCAAAAATAGTTTTTGACCCTTTGCCTGTATTAAAAACATTAAAAATTTTTATTTTCCTTAGTACTTCACCAGTTAAACCGATAAAAGCTCTAAAGATCAGGGCAGAGTGTGTATACTTCTCTTTGTCTATACACAGAATGTAGTAGAGAGGCCCGAACAGGGTCTGCCCAAGAAATTTCAGATTTGTGGACAGATTTTTGGAAAGCCTAGTTAAACAATACAACTACAACAATAAAAAAAAGTATTGCATTGTTATTAGAGAAACAGCATGGGTAATGGAAAAAAAAGTGGGTATAAACCTGTTTGAATTCTGTCTTTAAGTTGCTGTGAGGCTTAAGAACACACCTCCCACCCTACCCCTACCCCCCATCCCCAAAAAGCTCCGGATCTTAATTTTCTCATCTGTAAAATGGGGCAGTAGGTCTGGTTCCGAGTTCTTTCTAAGATGTCCTGTTTTGTGGTGATGGGTGATGACTACCAGTTGGACTAATGGCAGGGTTGCCAGACTTAGCAAATAAAAATACAGGTGTCCTGTATTTTATGTCAACCTTAATATTAGAAGTTGTACTGAGAGGCCCCTGGAGAATCCAGAGTCATCAGGGATAAGTGTAGTGTGCGTGGCCTGCACGCCACGTAGTAGAGACCTGGCTGTTTATGGTAATTTTTGGAACTTGTAGCATTTCAGAGTGGTTTTGGATTGGTGGAAAATGTTCCTCTCCCTATTAATCTAGCCCAGGACCCAGAACTTAGAGGAAGTGAGGTGACTAAGCAGAACAGACACAACTGTAATGTATCCCCAGCTCTGTGGTGGTTCCCTGGTGGGGCAGGAGCCTGCTGGTAACACTTGCTTTGCTGGAGGCTGCCAAGTTCATGCTATGCCTCTGCCCTTCCAGACTCAGGCTTCCATTGGCATTCCGGAAGAATTTACATTCCTAACTAGGTGCTTTCATGAAAGAAAATACAAACACATCAGGTTCTCTTCAATCTAGAACCAAACTCACCCCCAACCTGGCCACATTCTTACAGGATGGGGAAGAAAAGTGTTCTGGGTCAGAGAAAACCACCTCCTTGAAGAACGTTAGAAATGTTCTGTGCACAAGAAGTCTTTATAGAAATCAGCAATTTATTTGTTCTTTATACCAGGATAGGGTTGCCCTTCCAGCATTTTCAGAACTGACTTCTCATGGTTCGGGTCAGATACTGTAAGTAAATTAGCCAAGTTATCCAACACCATGGCAAAGAAATTCTAAGTGTAGCAAAACAAGGCATGTGGGTTCTGGGTTTTGGGGTCGTAAATACAGGTTAGGAGCTTTATACCAATTACGTCTATCCCTTGACACATTTCCTTTTTAAGGTTAAGTAGGTTTAATTACACAGCTCCTTTTCCCATCTTTGCTTCTTTTTGACATTACATAAGATATTTTAGGAACAGGGAAAGGTTAATGGGCCTATGATGGGGCCTAGAATTAACTTCCTTAATTAAGCCTCCAGAAGACATCTTTTCATTTCTTTTAATGACCTGTCTTGGTTAAAAAAGACCCAAAGCTCCTGCAGTTTTGTGCGGGTCCTGTTTGTGTAAGACCTGGACGATCCATCATGGGGTCAGAGCTTTGTCTTCGGTGGTGTTCCTGATTCAGGGAGCTGCTGTCACCAGCAGGGGGGCCAAAGAGAAGAAGCATCTGGTCAGTGTTGTGACTTTGGAAAACTTGTTTTTGTGGATTTGGACATTTACAGTCCATTATCAGTTTATTTTCGTAGAATAGATGGTTAATAAGTCCTTCCTCAAATTATGCTCAGCAAGTAATGTAAATTAAATTATACTTTAAAGGTACCAGATCAGTAACAAACATCTCCATAGTTAAACACCTTGCCATGAATCTTCTCTCAAACTCATTTTCATACGCTTAATTTCTCTTGTTATTTAAGAATTTTTAGCATGTTTGTCTTAGGTGAGGGTCGGCTGTACATTCATTTCTTCGCTCGTTTTTCAAATTAGATCTCTTTGAGGAGCAGCCATCACTGGTGAGATCTTTACAGAGCCCATTTCAACATGATCGGAGTGCCCCAAATTTAAGGACACTTTCTGTATTCCTAAGTCTTTTGGATTAGTTTATCAATATCTCACTTATATTTCTTGATATCACTGGAGCAAAATATATATGCTATTAGTGTTCTTGCTTTCCCCAGGTGATAATTCTAGTGGTATTTCCTAATCAGTAATATGTATTAGGGTCTCCTTTTAAAATTATGTATCTAAATCTCTATCTACTTCTCCAGGCCATAGTGGGCAGGTTCTGATTTAGAGAGATGTAGTAGCACAATGAAATCTAATCTGTGTTTTTCAGAGTGCCCCAGGGGGTATTGATATGCACCCCTGTATGTACACGTGTTTGGAAATGCAGGCTGCTTTCCAGGTCCAAGCCCAGGGACAGCTTCTGTTCCTTCTTCTGTGAATCCGCTCTCCTACCTGATCACCTAACTGTCTGAAATGGCAGTCATTGCTGAATAGCTTCTTGTGACATTGACCTCAGCGCTGAGCATGCAACAGAGAGCTGTTATTATCTGAACTATACAAATGTGAGAGTGAATGAGTGTGCAGTTCATTGAAAAGGCTTGTTAGGGACAAAAATCCCGAATCTTGTTCCAGGTGTTTCCACTGATGCCCCCTCCCTGGTAATGGAGCAGTAATGATTTGTGTCTTGTTATGCAAAGCTACTTCAGTTTGTCAGTGGACATCCTGTGTTTTGTTACAGAGAGCGCTTATGGAGCCTAGATAGATGTCTAGGGAAACGTCTGCAAAGTGATGCACTTTTTGTTTTTAACTTTTTTTTTTTTATATTGGAGTATAGTTGATTAACCATGTTGTGTTAGTTTCAGTTGAACAACAAAGTGATTCAGTTACACATATACATGTATCTATTCTTTTTCAATTTTTTATTTTATTTTATTTTATTTTTGGCTGTGTTGGGTCTTAGTTGCTGCGTGCGGGCCTTCTCCAGTTGCGGTGAGCGGGGGCTACTCTTTGTTGCGGTGCGCGGGCCTCTCACTGCAGTGGCTTCTCTTGTTGCGGAGCATGGGCTCTAGGTGCCCGGGGCCTCAGTAGTTGTGGCTCACGGGCTCTAGAGCACAGGCTCAGGAGTTGTGGCGCACGGGCTTAGTTGCTCCACGGCATGTGGGATCTTCCCAGACCAGGGATCGAACCTGGGTTCTCTGCATTGGCAGGCGGATTCTTAACCACTGCACCACCAGGGAAGCCCTCAAATTTTTTTGCCAATTGGGTTGTTACATAATATTGAGCACAGTTCCCTGTGCTGTACAGTAGGTCCTTGTTGGTTATCCATTTTATTTATCTATTTATTTTTGGTTATCCATTTTAAATATAGCAGTGTGTACATGTCAATGCCAAACTCCCTAACTATCCCCCCCTTGCTTCCCCCCAGGCAACCATAAGTTCGTTCTCTGTCTGTGAGTCTGTTTCTGTTTTGTGAATAAGTTCATTTGTATCATTTTTTTTTTAGATAGCACATATGAGCGATTCTCTTTCTCTGTCTGACTTACTTCACTCAGTATGACAAACTCTAGGTCCATCCATGTTGCTGCAAATGGCATTATTTCATTCTTTTTAATGGCTAATATTCCACTGTGTATATGTACCACATCTTCTTTTTACATTCCTCTGTTGATGAACATTTAGGTTGCTTCCATGTCTTGGCTATTGTAAACAGCACTTCAGTGAACATTGGCGTGCATGTATCCTTTCTGACCATGTTTTTCTCTGGGTATATGCCCAGGAGTGGGATTGCAGGATCATGGTAGTTCTATTTTAGTTTCTTAAGGAACCTCCATATTGTTTTCCACAGTGGCTGCACCAGTTTACATTCCCACCAACAGTGTAGGAGGGTCCCTTCTCTCCACACCCTCTTCAGTATTTATTGTCTGTGGATTTTTAATGATAGCCATTCTGACTGGTGTGAGGTGATATCTCATTGTAGTTTTGATTTGCATTTCTCTAATAATTAGCGATGTTGAACATTTTTCCACGTGCCTCTTAAAAACAGCACCGTGTCTTTCCTCTTTCCCTAATTCAGATATTATACAGTGCGGATGCCTGTCGTCACTCAGCATTTTATTCATCTGACACACCCTGAGTTTAATTGTATCAGCATTAAGTATCCATATTAAATAGAGTGGAAAAATCCTATGACTGTCTTTTGCTCTCTTCTTCAGGACAGGACTAGAATTAGCAGATTAATCTGTAAAATAGGATGGCCAGACTGGGAGGTGTCAGGGGGCATGTGGCCTGGGGACAGAGGATGTGCTGATCCATCTCCAAGTTCAGAGCATATTATGTGAGGTGTAAGGAAACCCAAAGAAGTTAAATCATGGAATCTACAGTAAATAGCCCAGGATCAAGAGAAACCAGGAAACCAGAAATAGGTGGTAACTTTTCTGGGTCTCTACTGCCGTCACCTGTAAAATAATTCAGTACCTTGTAAATTGGTTTGTCGTGAAGATTAAACTTGTTAATACACATGAAGTACCCAGACTGGTGCCTGGCACATAGTTAGGTTGTATTAATGTGTGAAATAGCATTATTATTATTGTTTTCATCAGCAGAAACTGGAGGATAAGGTGGGTTCTGGACCTCAGCAGCTGGAGGGGTAGGTGGAAGACAGGGTAGGGGGATGGCTTGAGCTCTGAGCAATAATGCTTAGCTGGAGGTCCTGAAATCTTCCCCGCTCAAGGGCCTCATTAATCTTGGAGACCAGTTGAGCTGAGCTTGAAGCAGAACATCCTGTGAACCCCAGTGTGGGCATATGGGGGAGCCCAGTCTGAGACCCAGTTTCTAGAACTGTCTTCTCCAATTGAGCTCACATCTTGTCTCTCTCCCCTTTTGGGAACACCATCGGGCCTCAAAGAGAAGAGCTCTGTGACCACCAGAGAGAGTGGCTGGTGTCCACGTTTACCGTCGGCTCTGCTTTAGGCTGTAATTCTGCTGATCTGTAGATGACACAGGTGGTTAGGTGTTTAATAAATGATTTGAGATAGATCATTTCCCTTCAGGGTGGTGGCAGAGCCAACATAGCTATTTTCACTAATAACATCAGTTCAGTTCCTTAGCATCCATCATCGGAGAATCTCAAAGATTAATCCACTGAAAATCTTTCCACAGCTCTGTGGTTGCTGTGTGTTTTTCACAGTTCCCAGAGATGGGTGATAACTATTTTCCACAGCGACTGTATTCATTTAATCATGTAATTCATCAGACAGTCATCGAGTGCCTGCTGTATGTTGACAATGGCACTTGATTCTCAAGATACAGAAGAAGAATGTGACGTGGTTCCTGGCTTCAAGGTCTCGTGGAGCAGTGCAAGGACAGAGACAAGCTGGCAAACACCGCAGTTCAGTGCAAGTGCTGATAATAGAGCGAATATGAAGTGCTGCCAGGCTCCAAGGATGATCAGCTCTCCCTTGGTGGGAGAGTCATGGTAAGGAACAGCCTCACAGAGGGGGCTAAAAGGAATTATTTGGTCTTAAAAGATAAGTAGTGGTTTATCTGGCAGAGAGAGAAAAACGAGTATTCCCAGTAGAGAGGCAGCTTGGGCAAAGGGAGAGGCATGGAACACGTGTATTAGGAGGTGGGCATAAAAGTGGGGGAAATAGGATGGGGCAGGTACAGAAAAGCAATATCACCAAAGATCTTGCTTCAAAAACTTGGAAGTATTGACTTCATCAGAAATCGTTAGAGGACTTTAAACCAGAAGATAACATGATGAGGTTTGCCTTTGAGAACGTTCTTTCTGATGACAGTTTGGAGGATGCAATGGACGAGAGCAAAAATACTACATAGGGAGTTGAGGGATGCAGTTGAGAGACTAGTTTAATGCCCATGTTATAGATGATAAGGACCTGAGCTAAAGCGGAGCAGTGGGGATGGAAGGGAGGACTCAGATTAAAAAATCTTTTAGAGGTAAAATCAAAAGGACTTGGTGGCCAATGGGATGTCTAGAAGTGAAGGAGAGGTACTTTAATACCAAATATATTTACTCTTGGTTATCTCAATCCACAATGCATCTTCCTCCTCCAAATGGTCCAAAGCATATCCATTTTTTGCTCTTAGAGGGAAAAAATGGAGGTGATCTTGCTGCTGGAGCAAAAAAAGAATTCATTTTAAGGAAGTATTGGATTTTATTGGGGTCCTTTCTCCATTTAAACGCCCAGAGAACCTGAGGTGGTCCCCTTACTGAAACTTTATAGACAGAGCTAATGGAGAAGGCAGAGAGGCAAGGTCTTCATCTCTAGATCAGTGCTTCCTGCATTTAATGTACATACAATTACCTGGGATCTTGCTAAAATGCAGATTCTGATGCAGTGGGTCTGGGGTGGGGTTTGGGATTCCACGCATTTAACAAAGCTCCCAGGTGATGCCAGTGCACTTGACCTCAATTTGAGCAGCAAGTCTCTAGATGATTTATTATTCTCAGAAATACAACTTGTTAGTGCAATGAGACAGCCACAACCAGATCGCACCAATAGAGGAAAACAGCACACGCCCCAGATGATGCTGCCGCTGGTCTTTCAGGTCTCTTCTTGGTGGGGCCTCTTGGGAATGGGGTCTGTTCCAAGAAGAGAGCTGACAAAGTCATACACAGTCATAGATAGTCTGAGCCAATAGGTGTCCTGGTGTTTTACAAAGAGCCACTAAGAATCTTACCACCATGCTGCCCCTGGCAAGTCTCACTGAGTAATGAAGTCCTGACTCAAACCTGAAAATAACTCCAACCCACTGGCCTGCAAACAGTCCCACCTAACCAACATGGGATAACGTAAGTTTTGTTAAACTTGCCATGGGTTGAGGAATATTTTGGGTGAAGTTATAAAAGCCTCTTTTAAGCCATTGCAGTATTTATGTCCCTGTCACCAGAGACAAACAAGACTGGAAATCTGCAAACTGGTTCCTTCTTATGAGTCAGCACTCGTCCACATTAGACCTCTACTTGCCAGCCATGTCGTGCTTAAGTTACAGTTTGTTTGTATATGTCATATGTCGACTCTTTAATCACAAGAGCATAAGTGCTAGGGACCAGGACCAGATGCCAGGGTTGGCATGGCCTGGTGGGAGACTGGCACTGACAAATGGCCTTGGGTGGCTCAGATCCAAGCTGGCCTGCTCTGGTTGCCTGAAATAGAGAGGAAACTTTGCCGTAGAGAGACTACAGTAGGCTCTGAAATGGAGAGGTTTGTGGTATAAGAGAAAGGGCTGTTTTGGGAACCAGCAATAACCGGTAATGTGATTCTGGATGAGGCGCTTTGTCTTTCTTGGTCTTGATTTCTCTCTCTGAGAAATGAGGAGGTAGGCTAGGTCAGTGGTCCTCCAGCTTTCCTCTGCAGAGCCCTGCAGTCCTCCTGGAGGAGCCAAGAGCATCAGGCAGGATCTGCCCAAATCCTTTCCAGCTCTGAGTCATGTGAGTTGGTAGGTCCCCAACATGTCTCTGCCTTTGGTTCTCGGGGTCGTGGTAATCTCTTTCCAGTCCGCAGAAGTGTTCTCATTTGTGAGGCCTTTGATTTAGATTTTGGACTTCCTACAAGAGTCCTATCTATACTCAGCCCTGATAAAATTCTAGAGGATAAGAAGGCTTTGGAAAAACTTAGCTCTAATGCTGCCCTCAGGAATTCCATGAGCATGGATCACACATGTGGAAAATACTTACAAAAAGAGATATTAACAATACAAATGTGATATCATGTATTGTATCTCCAGAGTACACCTCATCTTAAGAAAATGGATTGATATTTGAACAACCAGCTGCAAAATTGATTTTAGTAAGCCAAACCAGAATTAACCTACTTTTTGAGAAATGCATTTATTTGGGTTCCTGGACCATGAGCTGGAGTTCCATAGCCTGTGCAACCACTAGACTTACCTTTGTCTCAGAATATTTCTTCTAAGCAGCCTAGAATCTTAGCACCTCATTTAAAAGAGATTGGCTTGTTTTCATTGTCTCCGTTGTGTGTATATACGTTTAAATTTTCTGTGGACTGCACTCACATGGATAGCTACTATCCTGATTTTCCCAGGGTGGTTGTCCTCTAGCAGGATGTACAGGTATGCAAGTGCTGAAGTGCCTAGAGGCAAAGTTCAAAGTGGCTCTGTAACATACAACTTGTAAATACAAGGGACCATTTCACAAAGGATTTCCCTTTGTAACACTGACAACAGCACCTTAAAGGCAGCAGGCATACTTGTTGAATGACTGAATGGCCATTCTTTGGTTTATTTGTTCCGTGGAGTTGACCCCTTCAGAGAGCTTTGTGTGAATTACTGTTTTCTTCTTTGGAGAACTGAAATAAAGCTCTGCTTTTCCTAATAACTGAACTCTCATTGTGATTCACTTAGCCAGATGGGGCTTCACGGTTACCTGGCTTTGATTGGTAGAAGCTATGCCCTGTCATTTTACTCTTCTGTTTCCCTGAAAGGGTCCCCCTCTTTGGCTCTTCCCCTTGAGCACAGAAGAATCACTCAACACAGAGGCTACTAACAAAAAGGGGCATTTTGGGTGTCAATAGGGGTAAGTCATGATTAGTTAATAGAAGCTTGATTCTCAAAAATCTAGGGGATTTTTATCACACTCAATATGGTTTTCTATTGGATTGTGTCAGAATATGCAAGTTCATGTGCACAGAGTTTGAATTCATAGATTTTTTTCTTACTACAAACAAAAACCTGATTGAAACATGACATTAGAAGGTTGATAAATTGGACTCTGCTTCCGATGGGCCTGAGAGCATCTCTAGAAAATAGTATTATGTTCCTAGGGAATTGGCATTTTAAAGCATGGTGTATGAGAAAGGTGGTTAATAAACTATAAAAATTATGAGGGAATTGGCATTTTAAAGCATGGTGTATGAGAAAGGTGGTTAATAAACTACAAAAATTATGGGATTATAGGCTCTAGGGAATCTGTTCTGGAACTCAATGGGTAAATGGGTCCAAATCACTTAGCTAAGAAAAATATAGGTAAGATAGCGTAAGACATGAGTGCAGACATACTGGGAGAAGGGAACAGAAGACGGGACTTTTTATCTCCTTCCTTGACCTTGAGCTTCTTTGGAATCATCATGTCCATTCATAAAGAAAGGACAGGAATATCTGCCTCTCACTTTTCAGTGATCTTTGGAGGTTTGTTGAAGTGATGATGGGAATATGATAATGTTGTGTCGTAGCTATACAATGACTCATCGTGATACGGCTATGGCAAAAGCATAGACATCGAAGCCACCCAGGCCATTGTTCAAATCTCAAACCCTCCCACTTATTATGATACCTTGAGAAAGGTATTCAATGTTTCTGAGCCACAGAACTGTGACATTACCTTTAAAATGGAGAGAATAAAGTTGTTGGGGTAAAAATGTAAATGTATAAGATGCCATACTTTACACAGTAGATATTCAAATCACGGTTCTCGTTATCATCGTCATCATATCACAGGCAAGAAATAAGAAGTCCATTTCCTAAGCATTCGTTTATTCAACAGATGTTTTGAGTGTTCACCGTGTACATTGGAAATTAGTTATGATTTAATGTCAACTTATGATGTCAGTGGAGACAAAATGAAATCATGTGAGTGCACATACAGGGAATATGCTGCCCTTAAATAAAAAGTTAATGTTCATAACTGACCAACAAGGTTTAAGTTGCACACAAATTGTTTCTGTTTGTTGTGTTTGTTTTTAGATTTGTATAATCATTCATATCCTTGCCCGTTCTTCCTTATTTGCAATATGGTCACATAGTAGATTAAAACTGGAGCCTAGTTAATAAACTGTGGGCTCCTTTTTGTGCCTAGGTACAGTGCATACAGACTTTAGATTTTATCCTGGAGGAGATAGAAGCCATTTGAAAATTTTGAGCAGAGGAGTATCATGAGCTGACTATGTTTGCAGAGCCTTATTCTGCCTCTCCGTGGAGAAGAGATGGTTAAGGGGCAAGGGTGAAGGCAGGGACACCTTCAGGTGGTCATTGCAATGATAAAGGGGTAAACATGGTAGTGATTTGGTGTTGAGTGGCAGTAGTAGGAGGCGGTGATACACGGTCAGATTCTGAATCTGATTTGGAGGTAGAACTATAGAATTTGCTGGTGGATTGTAGTGTGATGTGAGAAAAAGACTCAAGCCTGAGTGCAGAGATTTTGGACTGAGTGATGGGAAGAATGATGTTTCCACTTAATGGAGATGAAGACGACTAGGTGCAAGTGGGACCATTTTCGGTGAAGATGCAGAGTTGACAATTGGATGTTTGAATCTAGACTTCAGGGGAAATGTTGAAGCAGGACATAGAAATTTGACAATCATTGGAGTTTAGATGGTATTCAGTGTCAGAGGACTAGATCACCAGAGACTGAATTTAGAGAGAAAAGAAGGTGAAGCCCCAAGACTGAGCCCTAGAGCCCGTCATTGTTTAGAGGTCAAGAAGGTGAGAAGGAACCAGCAAAGGAGAACAAAAGGCAGACTGATGGGGACATAGAAAACAAACTTATGGTTACAAAAGGGGAAGTGGGGGGAGGGATAAATTAGGAGGTTGGGATTAACAGATACACAATACTATATAAAAAATAGATAACCGGGCTTCCCTGGTGGCGCAGTGGTTGGGAGTCCGCCTGCCGATGCAGGGGACATGAGTTCGTGCCCCGGTCCGGGAAGATCCTACATGCCGCGGAGCAGCTGGGCCCGTGAGCCATGGCCGCTAAGCCTGCGCGTCCGGAGCCTGTGCTCCGCAACAGGAGAGGCCACAACAGTGAGAGACCCGCATACCACAAAAAAAAAAAAAAAAAAAAAAGATAACCAACAAGGACCTACTGTATAGCACAGGGAACTATACTCAATATTTTGTAATAACCTATAAAGGAAAAGAATCTGTGAAAGAATATATATATAAAACGGAATCATTTTGCTGTACACCTGAAACTAACACAACATTGTAAACCAACTCTAATTAAAAAAGGCAAAACAGAAGAAAAAGGCAGACTGACGGGAAGGAGGAGAACTTGAAGAGAGATTGGTGCATCAGAAATGAGAAAGGCGGTAAAAAAGTAAGATGCATTTAAGGAGACAAAGTGGCCAACTGTGTGTCAAACGCTGCTAATAAGCTAAATAAGATGAAGACTGAGAACTGATTTTTGGATTTGGCAAAGTGAAGGTTCAGTGCTAACCTCGGCAAAAGCTGTGATGCCGGAAAGATTGGAAAGGTGACCTGATTGGAATGTGTTCAGAATAAAAGAGGAAGAGAAACAGAGACAGTGAGAATAGACATCTTTGCTATGAAGGGCAAGAAGGTAATGGGGGAGGAGGGGAGAATGATTCAAAGAAAATGTAGGGTCTAAGCAGGCATGATATGAATAAATACGACCCAGGCTCTGATGGGTCAGATTGGATGCTGGCTGCGGGTCTGGAGCAGAGCCTTGGTGGGCCTGCTGATCCAGACTTAAACCTTTTGGTTGCTGGACTACGGAATGTCTAGGAGGTCCCAGGGGAGAGGTTGGGTTGGACAAGTAGGCGAGGGGGTACTTGGGAAGCTCAGTGTAGTGGGTGTTGATCAGCAGGTCCAGAAGCGTTTCAGTATTTTCATAATCAGGGTGGTAGTGCCAGTGTGTTCCAGCTGAACATCTGCCTTGGATCCATAAAGAATTGTTTTTCTTTATTATCTTCATTTTTCAAGTTGAGGGTATTGCAGCATATTTCCATGATGATGAGAATGACCAAAAAAGAGGGAAAATTGGAAAATGTGGTGATGTCCGAGAGCAAGGTGAGAATTACAGGACCTCCTTGAGTTGGGGAGTGAGGATGGGGCCAGTGCATAAGCGAAAGGGTTGCTTTCGATTGAAACACAATCTCTTTGTTCCTTAGGACAGGAAGGCACACGGAGGAGAGGGCCACAGGCATACGTTAGCTGCCAAGTGGTGGTGGAGGGCGTGTGGGATTTCTTTCACGTTTGCTTCTGTTCTCTCTGTGAGAGAGGAAATTTATTGACACCCCACATTTTTCTCTTCCTCAGAATGACTGTGTACCTACACTTTATCTGAGATTTATGTAGAATTCTGGGGAATCCTGGTTATTAGACCAACTTTTGATTCAGAATCTGCATCTCCCACTAAGAGACATCAGACCACGGAACTTTGGTCCTCTTCCAGTGGACGATTATTAGAGCCCAGTTTCCTTTAGAGCCAGTTTGTTTGGAATGTGATGAACCCTGGCTGTCTAGTGCCCTGCTTTGCTATGGAGTGGCCCAGAAAGGAAGCATTTCTTGCCTGGCACAGTGCTGTATCCAGGGCCACCACTGAACCTGACTCAGAGCAGGTAGGTGTTCAATAAATATTTGTTGAACGACTACAGGAAGGAAGGAAGGAAGCAAGGAAGCAAGAAGATAATATTCAGTTTGCATCAAGAAAAGACACACTAATCCAGCCTAGTAACATATGTTTCTGCTCAGGAGATTTACATCTTGTTTATAACTAATTCCTCCGTCGCATGTTTGGCATTCCAAGATTTTTGCCTCGACTCAGGAATACATCCAGAGTGGCTGAAGGATGGCAATGCTTGATTGCTTTTGCCTCTCCCTCTACCTCTGAAGTTAATCTGATGCTATCTGAGTGCAAAGACACAGACAGGGAGGAGGTTAATGCAAATTTAGCCAGGAGTCTAGTGCCACTTCACAAAATATTGATTAGGTGTCTGATTTGCTCTCCCCTGACAATGGGCCAAAGGAATGAACCAATGAGGTGGGCTCAACGCCAGCTCGTCATGGTCATTCGATAAAGCCAGGCAGCCAATGAGCAGCTGCTACCTTTTGATTGGGTGAGAGGCCAGAGAGGGGGGAAACCATCTTAGCAACAGCAGGAAGGATTGCACACGCCCTTGCACAGACCTGATGCCTTACCACCCTGCTGCAGGGAACGGTTGCCGATTGTGTCTCTTAAGGCTTTTGTTCAGCCACAGTCCTAGCTTCCAAAGGACCAGTTTCTTTTCACAGATCACACTGCTCACCTGGTCTGTCAGCTCATAATCCCTTTTTAATGGAATGAAGGGGCGACCTTCCCCTCTCTGCCCCCTCCAACGCACATCTTATTAAGAGCCAACTTTGATCTGCAGGTAAACGGCACAGGCTTTGTTCTCAAAATGGGCTGTTGTGACCCCTGTCGGGGAGCCGACCCCACCACTGCCCTTCCCGACACCACATGCAGATGGGGAGGGAGGTGGCGTGGAGGCCAGGCCCACTGCCCACCTGTTGTTTCCTGTGCTTTCTGGAAGAACCGTAGAAGGGGTTTCCCCAAGCCAGCGCAGGCTTCTGTGTCGCTGTTATTTTCCGTACAGGCTTCCCCTTCATTGTTCCCTGGCCTTCACAGCCAGGGCCCAGGAAAGCTTTCCTGTTTTCAGCATGACACTTGGCAATGCCTTTCGTAGCCACTGGGTTGCCAACATTTAACACTGTCATTTGAAAGGCTCCCCTCTTCTGGTCTCCACTGGGTTTTAATGTTTTCTGAGCAGCTGCCCTTATTCCCCAGGTGCCAGGGCCTTGGGGGCTGCCTGCCAACCCTTGGTTTCCCCAGATTAGTAGCTGCCGTGGCCTCCTCGTCTCCCTTCTGTCCCCCCCCCACCTCATATCCTGGCTCTGAGTTTATTTTGAGGCCAGGGGTGACGGGGGGTAACTGGGGGGCTGCACACGGGTTCCCAACATCTTTCTTTCCTCCAAGGACTTTGCCGCCTTGCTCTGACAGCTGCTTTCAGCATGAATCTTCGATCCAGGAGCATCTGTCCATGGATTATCCAGTCCCGCTGGTGGCTCTTACTCATGTTCCCTGCTGACAGTTACAGATCCGTCTGCGTAGGAAAGCCTATGAGGTAGGGCCGACTTCACTCTAAGCGGTGTGTGGCTGTGTTTTGTACCAGAGCAAAGGAAGTTGAGATCATGTCATAGGAATTTTCCAGTCCAAGAAGGATTATTGTCTAGGAAATGGTAGCCAGCTGTTTTCCATCTTCTTGCCTAGCAAACACAGGGGAATGACCTGAAATGGAAGCAAGGGAGAATTAAGACAGACATGAAGAACTCGTCTCTGAGTATCTGGCTTAACAGAACCTGCAAGATGTTACCGAGTGAACATTTGGAATGGCTTTCCGAGGGAGGTATGATCCCCGCCCACTGGAGTTTTGTTTAGGTGTCTTCTCTCACAGGTGCAGTGGGATGGACGTGATGACCTCCAGAGCAGCACAGCTGGGCTTTGGAGTTAGACTGGCCTAGATTTAAGTTGCAGCTTTGCAGCGGCCCCAGGATGTGGTGTTAGCAAAATTTCTTAACTTCTCTGAGCCTTTTACAAACATCTGTACAAGGGAAGTCACAACATCAACCATATCGTTTTAAATAAAACCGTTTACGTAAGGCACCTCGCTTAGGGCTTGCCGTGTAATAAGCTTTCAAAACTGTTGACTCTTCCTCCCAGTTCTAGAATTCCCAGAGCTTCGTTCCATCAGTGGACCTACGGATACAGTGTCATTAATCAATTTTGGAAACTGAGCATCTCCCTGGAGCCTAGCATCATGAGATCTGCCCGTGGTTTCTGCCCATGACAATTTATGTTTTAGGCCAGAAAAGAAGCCAAACAAGTGATGTAACAGGGCATCCGTGTGGCAAGGCGAAGCTAATGCCACTTGTACAGAGTCAGTGAGTGTAATAGGAATGGGCCGTCTACCCGGGTTAGAATCATCCAAGAAAACATTGCAGGAAGGTTGGGTTTCAGTTCAGGAACTATCATTTCTGTCCTTTGACTCTGTTTTCTTAGCTGTAAAATGGACACAATAATAGGATTAAATGGTATTGGAAGCAGATGAAATGCTGCAGGCATGTTTGACTGCGAAGCTCATGCTTTCACCAACACACACACACGGCCCTCATCACAGGACATCCAATCAAATATTTTTAATGTGTCAGATGAATTGATAAAAGTGATAGCTGTGAATGACAGCTGGACGGAATTAATCCGGTGCTGCCAAGGAGCTCCACGACAGTGACCTTTGGTACCCTCCCTCCCCAGCAGCCGCAGAGAGACACTTCTCCCTCTGTGGACTGTGATTCACACATACGCATTTTCCCTTTTATCTCCCCATTTGCATGCTCATATTAGACATGGATTTGGTTGGACCTGCGTCTGTTGAGATGGCCAGCCAATAACAGAAGCCCCATGGGGACGAATGCCGTCTGGCTTCGGGAGTGGGTCTAGCGAGTGAGGTCTGGGTCAGAAAGCTGTTAGCCGCAGAGATGGGGAATGTATTCAGCTGTCGTCACTTTTTAATTAAAATAGCCTGGTGGCACTTGCATCCCCCCCACTCTGTCGCTCTCCACCCTCTCCCTTGCACTGGGTCCTCCCGCAAAACAGGACAAGTATCTTCTCCCTGGTCCAGGGTCTCTGGGGCTTGTTCAGAGACCATGAGAACCCTGACCTTTAGGAGGAAACAGGCACAATCCGTGTTGTCTCCCCACCTCCACCTTTTGTAATGGCAGGGTGGTGAGAACATGTATAGCATGGAAATCTGCAAATGCTGCAAACCAGGGCTTTTCCCTCCCTGGAGAGTGACACGTTAAACATGGACCATCACACCCCTAGAAGAGACTTGGGGTAAATTCCCAGCTGGTAATTCCTGAGATTACTATCATAACATGGGATTTTCCGTACTCTAGATTTTCTTTTTTATTTTCTATCACATTAAATCCACTTGTTTCATTGCTTAGATGGAATGGAAACTTGAGAAACAAGATGGGCTCATGTTTAGAGCCTGCTCAGCTGACCTGAGTTAAAATCCCTGCTCCTTCATTGCTTGTCACATGCTTTGAACTTTTTTACTTAACTATTTGAAGCCTTGGTTTTCTCATCTGTAAAATGGGGCTAATAATAGTATCCACTACTTAAGGTCATTGTAACATTCAACGTAATCTCTCACTGAAGCACGGAGTGTGGTACCTGGCATGAAACAATTGTGCCGTAAGTGGACGCTATCTTATGAGTCAGTATGTATCATTCTGGTTGGGGGACACGATAAAAAATTGATCAGGGGTAGACTAGCCATGTGTGATTAGGCTTGTCATGAATGTAGAAGTTTAATAAGGACATTATTTGACACAGTTATCTGAACCATGTCACAGAGACGTGTATGAATAGGGTGCCACAGCGCTTAATTAAAATGTTTAACTTATTACCCTGGTGTTTTCTGCATTTAAAGATACTGTGCACGACAAAACGTAGCACAGTCCCCACTGTCTCAAATTGGCATAATACGCGGATTATATCTTCAGCACTTACAGCAATATGCAGATGAAGCATCAACATAGTCGCAGCTTCATCAACACAAAGCATTTATTTTGTGCCTGTTTTCTGTAGGTGCACCAGAACAAAATGATTTTGGACAAATCCAGCTCCTACTCTTTTCGAGTTCATGGTATATAAGAGAGAATACCGGCAAACCTTGTTCTAGTGCGCTTCGCAGATAGATTTTTTTTTACAAATGGAAGGTTTTACAACCCTGCGTTGTCAGATGATGGTTAGCATTTTTTAGCAAGAAAGTATTGTGTAATTAAGGGATGTACATTGCTTTTTTTAGACATAATGTTATTGCACACAACAGATTATAGGATAGTATAAACATAACTTTTATAGGTACTGGGAAACAAAAGCATTTTTGTGAATTACTTTATTGTGACATTGGCTTTATTGCATTGCTCTGGAATTGAACCCACAGTATCTCAGAGGTATGCCTGATACTGAGATCTAGCATAGGTGGAAAGACAGATCGGAGATTCTGAAGGCAGAATAAAAATTCTTGCACCAGGAGCCAACTTATAGAAAGGTGAAGTTTCTTATCTGTGTGGTGAGATAGAAATTCGTTTTAGGTGAGCGTGAGTAAGCCTCTTTGGAATCTTGTACACAGGCCAATAGGCTTTGATTAAAGTCTGTTGCCTAGGTTGACAAATTTTAAGTTGTTTTTCTTTGAAGTGCAATTTTCTTCTTCACGGTGAGCCACAAGGGGCCAGTTGAGCGGAGACCAGTGGCAAAGCTCACCCAGCATTTACCAGTCTGTTCTCAGAAGCCACCCCACCCCCGTTGCACTGGTTCCAGTGGTAGCTCTAGATTTAGTGGTTCTCCACAAGGCTCTTCTGTGTGATGAGTCTTCACACTCTTGAGATAAGTACCCTCAAGTCACCCTGCATTAGAACCACCTGGGGTGCTTATGAAAATGAAGATTCCTAGGCCAGAGTCCAGCATGGTAAGTCGTGGGGGTGGGACCTAGGAAGTTTGCGTTTGGTCATGGGCCTCGGATCACTGCTCTCCACACCAAACCCATGCTCTCGATCCTGCCCTTTCAACATTCATCCTATCCCAGGCCTCCTCATTACTTCTGCTGCTGCTGCCTTAGTTCATGCGTCTAGCTTGGCTACTACAGTCCTCTCTTAATTGGTCTCCTAGCTATTCTCTTTACTAGTAATAGTAAGCTAAATAAAATTCAAATCTTACGGTGTCAGATCCTATATAAGATCCTACAGCCACTATTTTCTATAGGATGACTTCGTCTCTTTACTAGGACACGTAAGGCGCTTGCCAGCCTTGCCTCCTGCCTCATCCCCTGGCTACCCCTTATATGCTGCAGCCACGCTAAAGGCGGGTCTCTGAATACAGTCTGCGTCAGGGGTCCGGGCCCTTGCTCGTCTTCTGGCATCTGGCTAGAATGACCCCCCCCCACCCCCCCCCCTTATTCTGCTCCTTGCTCTCTGACAAATACCTACTTTAACACAACTGCTCAAGAATCACCTCTTCTGAGATGACTTTTCTGTCCTTTTCCCTTTTTGTGCCTGCATTCTCCCTCCCGTCTGTATTTGCTTTGACGATAGCACTTATAGCACTCCACTGCAGTATTAGTTAACAAGTCTGTCACTCCCTTGAAAGCACAGCCCATGTCTTTCTCCACTTGGTATCTCAAGGAACATATTAATGTTTTCCAGAATAAATGAATGAACCCATGAATGGTACAACATGGAACCTAAATTTATTCCCAGACTAAATTTGCAGCCTAAGAGTTGGCCACATCATCCTTCTTTTCATGATGTATATCTTATCAAGAGTTCTGAAGATCACAAGGAAAATGAAACAACTTGGAGTTTCCCACATGTGAGTGGGCTCAATCCAGTTTGACTAACACATTCTAAAGCCCACAGAGTGTTCCTTCCCTTCATGATGTGGAGATAAAAATAGGGAGAATGAAATAAATGAAACCAGTGTCTTTGTTATATAAACCACAGGGTAAATTGGGGTAAATGAGCAATCTTTATGGCAAATGTAACTGATCTTTCTGGAGAGTTATTTCATTTAATTGATTAATTTAATTGCCTAGCAAATGAAATCTGAAAACACTATCCCTGAGAAGACTTACTTGCTACAAATCCCTTCTCTTCTCTAAACCTCATTGATTCCAGTTAATTTCCCATCATTCCTCCCCTCTGTCTACAGTGTGATTTGAGCAGTTCACATTTTCTTTCAAGGCTGAAGTTCAAAGATCGGACATAAAGAGTTGAAGATTTTCAATTCTACTGTCTAAGGCATTTCAGGAATCAGTGGTTGCTCTCCTGTGTTGCTGGTGGGGATGTGAAATGGAAATTGAGTATGAGACTTCTTTTCACCCCTAAGAATCTACCCAAGACAAATGAAAGGACGTGTACACGTAAAGACTTTGTATGTGAACATTCGCAGCAGCAAAACCACAATACCCCCAAAGTGGAAACAACCCAAATGTTCATGAATTGGTGAATGGAGAAACAAAATGTGATATATCAGGCAGTAGAATACTAGTCAACAGTAAAAAGAAATGGAATACCAATGCGTTCTACAACATAGATGAGCTAAAAAATACGCTAAGAGAAAGAAGACAGTCACAGAGGTATTTATACTGTGTAATTCCATTTATATGAAGTGCAGAGAAAGCAAATTTATAGAGACAAGAAGCAGAGTGATGGCTGCATAGGATTGGCGAGGTAGGAGCAGAAGTTGCAGCTGGGAGGAGATTTGGGGGTGATTGAAATGTTCGAAAACTGGATTGCGGTTACAGTTGTCCAACGCTCTGCACTTACATATAATCATTAAACTGTACAGTTACAATGGGCGGATTCTGTGGTGTGCAAATGACACCTGGGTAGAGCTGTAAAAATGGTTGACACTGGTGCTTTGTTACCTTCGTATTTTTATTATAGTGGTGGTACACTTTCAAAAACCTTTCCCAGGTCATATGTTTTAAAAGTCTTTAATCACAGCATCTAGATTTTAAGTTGGTTTCTTTCCTTTTCTATGAACCCCTGAGACCCTTCACCTTTATACCAGTGGAGACATATTCAGACTGTAAAAACTTTTTTCTCCTTCAAACTAATTAAGCTCTGATGACATCAGCTGTATTTTCAGTGCACCCGATTAAGGCCATGATACTAATTAAATTCTTGAATGATTAAAAATGCAAATTACCAGACTGGGTTGAGCAACAGGCCTTGCTTCTGGACTCCAAGACAGTAGGGGACAACAAGCTTCATCTCAGGTGATGGAGCTCTCACATCTAACTTGAGTTGAATGAGGCAGTATTAACTGTGAATGACTAAGATTTACCTACTTTTTATGGGTCAATATTTCATTTATAGACGCAACGTATTTCTAGGTGGCTCATACCTTTGTGAGTACATTGAGAAGTGCTGTATTGGGATGGAAGGAACCCCCAGCTTTGGAGTTAGAACCGAGTTCAAATGCTGCCTGTCACTTACCAGTGGTGTGATTTTTGGCTAATTATTTAACTTCTCTGAGCGTGTATATCTTTATAACAGGGAATTTGATTATCTAGCTTGAAGAACTTGGGGGCTAATTAAATGAGATCACTTATGTCACTGGGCCTAGCATATAGGGAGCATTTAATAAGTGGGACCATGGGGTAGCTTAGATAATAAGCTCTTGGTTCATTCAACAAATATTAACTGAGTGCCTACCATTCATTTACTCCTTCAATTTATTATTTTATTATTATTTTTTTATTTGGCTGCGTCGGGTCTTAGTTGTGGCACGCGGGATCTTCATTGTGGCACACGGGCTTCTCTAGTTGTGGTGCGCGGGCTCCAGAGCACGTGGGCTCAGTAGTTGCAGTGCACAGGCTCAGTAGTTGTGGCACACGGACTTAGTTGCTCTGCTTCATGTGGGATCTTAGTTCCTCGACCAGGGATCGAACGTGCGTCCCCTGCATTGGAAGGTGGATTCTTAACCACTGAACCACCAGGGAAGTCCCTATTCCTTCAATTTAGAAAATATTTATTGAACACCTGCTATCTTTCTGGTAGTATTCTTAGTGTTCAGGATCCATAAATGAATTTAAAAAGACGAACTCACACCATAGCAAAGCCTACTTAGAAAATATCTATAAACATAATAAATAATTAAATTCTATGATATGTTGCAAAGTGCTATGTCCTATGGCAAAAAACAGAGTAGGATGGGGAGGGGACCTAGAGTGATGGGGCTGAGGGAAAGGATGGATTGCAATTTAGGGTGATGAGGGAAGAGCTCAGTGAGTAGGTAGAAAATGAGCAAAGCCTTGGAGGAGGTGTGGGAGCTGGGCATCACCCAGCAGCTCTAGGGAAGAGCCTTGCAGGCTGAGTAAACAGCCAGTATATAGGGCCCCAAGTGTCACGTTCCAGACACCTTCAAGGAGTACTGGGAGGCCAGTTACCATGCCAGACGCTAGATACACGTGGTAACCCAGTGGTCAGAAGTGAGTTCAAACTCTGTCTCTGTCACTTGCTAGTTTGGTAATCTTTGGCTAATCTTTTAATTTGCTTGAGCTTGTATCAGTTCATCTATAAAATGAGATTTGAATACCTGTTTTAGAGGATTATCTGTCCCAAAGGATTGGAACAGTCATTTACCCCCATCATCTCTGAAGCTACAGTTTGTAAATCGCGCTTCAGCAGAACGGGAACTATGGTTTTATTTGTGTCTGGTTCGGATCCACTTAGTTACGTATAGCATCCTGACACGGAGCCTATTCCAGTACTTTGGCGTGGTTGGTGGGGCAGCTAGGCGATGAGACTGGCTGAAATAGAAGGACCATTCTGAGATGTAAAAAGGAATGAGAGAGAGAGCATTAATTTATTCATTCAACCAATAGAGAATTGAGCTTCCGCTATGTTCCGGGCACTTACTGCTTGGAGAAGAACAGTGTGGAGTGTGGTAAAGCGTTTTAAATACTGAGGATAATACATTTTATATGTATGTAAATGTGTGCCTGTGTGTGCATGTACCTGTGCAGTTTTTCTCAGAATCAACCATGTGCCAAAGGTGACTCAGACATTGATGGAACCTTTATCAGGGACTTCCGGTGAGTGAACTGTGGGTTGGGGGTTGAGAGAACAAGGAAAGGACATGGGAGCTCCTTCAACTTCGATGCTGGCCTTCTCAGATGTTTCTGTCCTTCTCTCTCGCTGGCTGTGAACTGTGTCCTGGAAAGAACACCGGATTGAGTCAGAAGACCTTGGTTCCACAATCAGCCCTTCAGGTTTTAGCTGTGTGATTTGGGCTTGTCATGTGACTCCTCTGAGCTTTATTTTTCTCATTTATGTAATGGAAATAAAACTTCTCCGTCACCTGCCACCCAAACGTCAAAGGTCAAATGAGGAAATGCATTTGAAATCATTAGATAAACTATAAAACTGAACATGAGTTGAAGGAGGTGCAGGTCGTTGTTGGAGAAGGAGGCTGATAGGACATGGGGATGGGCAGTTATCTGCTGTAGGAAAGAATGGTTTTGGCATTTCTCCAAAGAGTAGACATTTGGTGCTAATTTATGCACATTAGTTAATTCTGCTTTGCTGGGGGGCTCAGATGGGACTCCCTGATGGATGTACCATCCATGAAAGAATCATGAAAGCCACATGGCTCAAAACTGTGATCCTTTCGGGGATGGAACTAGAGAGACAGGCTCTTGAGAGGCACGGGCTTGGCTGACAATTTCAAAATCGTTTGCTCAGTGAAACCCTGCTGAACCCTGGGCAGTGGGATGAGTAGAGAAAACGCTTTTGTCCTAAAAACTGTTAGGTTCATTTTCCACCCCGCTCCCCAGTTGTCTAGGTTTTATGTTCCAGGCATGTAGGGATACAGTCACCCAGTGGTAACTGGTGATGCTGGGCCCTTCTTTCCAAGCTCTGAAACCATCTGGGCTGGCTGAGAGTGAGAAGGGAAAAGGCAGCATACTTTTCAGGAGGAGGAAAACACTCTCAAGAGTCAAACTTGAGGCAAGTTCTTGGAGCAAAGAGAATTATTGAGGGGGAAGGCAGCCAGAGGCTCTGTAAAAGCATGTGTCTGGTTCTAGCATAAATTGAGGATGGGCAAGAAGGAATCACTGAATCTTAAGAATTGTTGAACCTCATCATGGGCGAGACTCAGGTGAACCACAGGTGCCCTTGTATCTCTGTTTATGTGTTGGTCTCACTGTCCACACAGTAAGCTCCCAACTAGGACCGAGTTTTTTGCATTTTTTTCTCTCTTGTCATTTCACAGTTGCTCCCGATATATGGTGGAGTGGGATGGTTCACTGGCCCTTTCCACACACCAAGGCTGGCTAAGGAAGGAGGGCAACCCCTGAGTCTTCTGTGGGGAACTTACCTCAGTGTTTCATAATCCTTAATACTTGGGGAAGATTCTGATTTGGTTAAAAGATAAAAATACTTCTCTTCTTCAGTACCTGTTCATTTTCACTATGCTTGTAGCACTAACAGTGGGCTGGAAATGGACCAGAATGATCTCATTTCTAAGGCAGAGCTTCCCAGGGGCGCTGTGACAGGCTTGGGGTGGCTGGGATAGTTTACATGGCATTTATCCGAGATATGGATGGTTGAAAGTTTCTTATAGTGGGAAAGTATATAAAAGCAGTTTTGATAACTATTTAGAAATTTTTAATTCTATTTGAACATTCATTGTATGGCTTCATCTGTAAACTTGCTGACGTCCGTAACGACTATTTGGGTATCTAAAACTCTATGAATGCCCCCACCCTCGCTCCCCCCCCCCCCCCCCCCCACACACACCAGAGTGTCCTGGGAAGCTACATGCAATTCACTTTCCCCGGATCATCCTGTTAAAATGTCCGGGTATTAGTTTGATTATTTTTTAGTCATGATTTTTTCATCAGTGATGTTCTTTGCTTTGCCTGCCTTATAAAGTGTTAGATTATTTTCCTGATTTCATTTTCTCTAATATTTTATATTTTGTCTAATAATATAAAAGGCATATGTGATTTTAATCATTACTTTTTTTTTTTTTTTCGGCTGTGCCGTGTGGCTTGTGGGATCTCAGTTCCCCAACCAAGGATCGAAGCCAGGCCACGGCAGTGAAAATGCAGCGTCCTAACCACTTGACTGCCAGGGAATTCCCTAATCATTACATTTTAAAAGCAGATATTAGATGTTTCTAAATAGAAAATGATTTATTTTACTGGGAGAGTTTATACAAAGTCCATATTTAGTATCTTCCGTAACATTTACTAATTTAAAAAGTAAGTAATGAAATTTAATTAATTTTATTACTAAGTCTCAAATAGAATCTCCCAGATTTTTTCCAAGGTATCCCAGTTATGCAATTGTTGTAGCTTCCTGTGTGTGATGATATAAAAAAGTTAGGGCAACATTGCCATAAATTATTCTTGTTGCGAATTTTCACGCTGGGAGTTGGGGTGTAAGTGGAAAGAATGTTAATCTTGGTGGAAAGGATTTGTTAGAGAAATCCAAGATGTTGCTATTTTCGCTTTTAAAGTTCCATTTGCTAAAATAGTGAAATAAGGAGGGCATGTGGAGCTTGAAGACATTTCACAATGCTGGACACTGTCTGTTGGGGTTGGCTGTGTTTCTGCAGGTTCATACCTTGCCAGCTGCATCTCCCTTGCTTCTTCCAGGACAGAATGGGTTGAAAGAGCCAGCAGGAACTGACAAGGTAAATGTCACTACATCCAGCTGTGGCCATACTTTGAAATTCAACATGGACTTAACAGATTTCAAAGTGTCGTAGAATTCATACAGTTCCTGAAACCACATTTAAATGAAAAGCAAGCAATAACCCTCCTATTTCAAAACATCTGAGCAAGTGTTTTTATATTGAACAAAACACTTAAACTTCATTTCTATTGAATGAATACACCCAGTACAGGAGAAAAAACACCAAATGGGTCTGAAGTTGACCTTAGATTACTCATCCAATATTCTGGAGGGGTGTGCAAGGGGTACCCCCTTTCTTCTGGAGGGCTGGCTGGGGGGAGAGGTCAATGCTGAGACAGAGCATCTGCAGCTTTGAATGCGTCTCCCACCCCTCGCCGCAGGGGGATGGGGAGGGGGAACAGGCGTGAACTCAGGGGTCTCAGGGTGAGACTACCATACTTAGCAAATAAAAATACAACAACACATGGAATATCAGGGATATATTTATACTAAAAATTATTTGTTGTTTACCTGAAATTCAGTTTAAATTGGGCATTCTGTTTTCATCTGGCAACCCTACTTAGAAAGAGTTGGGGGGAGAGGGATGTGGGAAAACACGAAGAAGCAGAAGAACAGGAATCTACAATAGCGAATTTTATAGCAGGAAGATGGTGACAGCAGCATCATTCCTATGTCATGTACTTGGAATGAGATTTGCACAGGATTTTTAAGGACACACAGGGCAAGGTGCTGGTCAGGAAGGGCTTCAGACGGGATCACTACTGATTCTTGAAGAAGATGAAAAATTACCCACAAAAGGAAGATGGTGGGAGATGAGGAAGGACATTCCAGGCAGAACGAAGCAAGTCCATGGCACGGAGGATGAAACGACTACAGTATCTGAGTCCATGAAGCCTTTCTGGTCCCACCCAGAGGAATTCCTCCTCCCTTCCTCTCTGCTCTCCTGGCTCTCTGATGGAGCCTAATCGCTGAGCTCTTACACTTTCTGCTGTTGAGACGTCTGTGATGTGGGCCCACCAAGTTACAGGTGGTAGGTTATAGAACAGACTCATTTACTGTCCTAGTTGAGCAGTAAACCCAGCAGCGAACTGAGTTGAACAGACCCTGCTTTTTGCAGAAGATTGAGAACAAATACGTCAAATGTTTTTTCTCAAGCAATGCAACATGCTGCATATATGCACATGTACTTAAGTAAACACAGAGAATTGATTTATAAAACGTCAGACCTTAGGTATCTAGGATTGCTTCCCCACAAGAGAAATAGCAACGTGAAAGTAAACGAAATGGAAAAATAAGTAAAATTCCTTGCATTCCCTCAAATTTGTCCCCAAGCCAACCTATGCTGCTTCAGTATATGAGGTAAATTCTCCATTGCGCATCTCATCAGTCTACTGCTTTGGAATGTTCTCTCTCAGAAGAGACAGATTGTCCTATATCCTGTGTGTGGCACTTTTACCCCCCTGCTTAGAATTCCCCAATTGACGTTCTTCAAGTTACCGTGCTGTGTAAATAAATAAGTAGGACCGTGCTTTCTGCCCTCTGGGGCACAGAAGCCGAGAAGCCTTGGGTGTCTGTGGGAGGGGAACTTTCTGGCCGTCCTATTCCCATAATGGTATGATCTGGAGGCAGCTTACCCAGAGATAAGAACATTGAGAAGGTGGCTTCGTCTAGTAGCTTTAAGATGGAGATATAATCCCTTTTTGTGTGTATGTTTGAAAATGTTGCTTTCCGGAACTTTACCAACCAGATTAAGTGCTTTTGTTGTCGTCGTTTGTTTTCATTTTGTTGTTGTTAGGGGGAAGGTTATTTGGAGAATTATACTTTGCCCATCAGCCGTCTAAGGGTTCAGAGTGGTTTGAGCCTTTCAGCTCTAGGAGTGTTTACCTTGCTCCTGAAGTTAATATTGTATGCTGTTTTTCCTTTTCTTTGCACATGTCCTAAAGATGCTGACCTTGCAAGGATTTTACTCAGACCTCTTCCGACCTATCTTAGCCGACTCTTCAGCGCTCTCTGGGCAGAGGTTGAAGTTCAGGCACAAATCTTGCTTTGACTTTTTTCTTAGTAGATAGAAGCAGTGGTCACGATGGCATCTACATTACCTGAGAAATGCCCGTATCTGGCTGTATGTTCCATGGGGACAGTCTGCTGTTTTTGGCACCATGTGGAGAGCCTGGTCCCCTTTGCCTTTCTCAGCCCTAGCGCCTCTCTTTGGGGTAGAATTAATCCCATGCTTTCTTTGGGCCCCACCAAGGGTTGGTTTCTGCTCTCCTGCGCCACCTGCTGTCACCTGCTCCAACCGCAGCCTTCCCAGGCTCCAGCCCCAGGCTCCCCGCAGGAGCCCATGCCAAAACCTCAGCCCAAGCAGATGTTACTTAGGCTGCCAGCTTTCTGTCCTGGTCTTATCTGTGCTGCCTCCACTGGCTCACCCGATCAGAATCCCCAATGTCCCCAGATGACTTGCCTCAAGTCACGCAGACCCTGAGCTCCTTGGCCAGAAGAAGGGAGGCTGCCAGTGCAGGGGTTGGTGATCAGGGGCTCGAGCCAGCTTCTTGAATATGTGGTCAGTGGAGGCCAGCCTCCTCCCAGCAGTGAAAATGCAAATAGATTTCTGTCACAATGTCAACACACCCAGGCAGGGCACTGATCCTTTCATGGGCTCATCAACGTGTCCCCAGTGTGTTCCCTGACTGGGCCACTAGTTTTCTCCCAAGTTGCGCAGAAACTGGAAACTTTGTTTTTTTAGCAGTCTGGACTTTCTTACATTCTCACAAAACTTGGTGATTCTAATCAGGGCACCACAAAGAAAGTGGAGTGCTGCTTGTTAATAGGTTAAGTACCCCCGTTTATTCCCTATTCTAGGTTAGGCATCTCTCGATGGCCAGGACTTCAGCATGTGTTTATTCTCTCACACACAGTCTGACACATAGTAGGTGCCTCCCAGAAGCTTGTTGAAATGCACAGATTCTCTCTGGCCAAAATCCTTCTGGAAAGTCCTTTTCTATTTGTCTATTAAAAGTAAAAGCTGTCAGATCTGAGATTCTGATTGTTTGTTCCTGATTTAAGCCTGAAAGAAAGTAAGTCTGACTTGGTAGAAAGAAATGATGAGGGATAGCAGTGATTTCTTCTGCTGCTCTCATAAGAATGAGGATGGTCACCAGCTGAGGTTAGAATAAGTAGCAACATATGTGTGCAGGGGCGAGTTGGGTTAGCTACGAGATAGAACTTCCTGAGAGCAAAGGTTACAGGATACTTTTATAAATTACAAGTGGGGGTTTATGCCAGCAACACATCCATTTAGTTCAGTAAACATTTATTAAGCTCCTACGTCATGCCAACACTGTGCTGGAAGCTTGATAAAATACAGTGCCCGACCACAGAGAAGACTGAGACACATAAACAGACAATTTCAAGTCATTTCCTAAGTGCCACGAGAGAGAGGTGTGCCTGGGGCGTTGTGGGAGCATGATGAAGGGGCACTGATTTGAGCTGTGTCGTCAGAGAAGGCTTCCTGGAGGAGGTGGTACGTGTACCGAGTTTTACCACTGGATGAGAGGTATCTCAGTGAACAAATGCAGTCAGTGCATTCCAGGAAAGCTGGACAACTGGATTAATTGATGTAGAAACATCTTTAGATGATAGAAAGTCCCTTCAGTCCTACTGAGTTGAGTCATCTGCAAAATGACATTGTGCCATAGGAAATGTCTTAGAAACCTGGTGACAAGAAGGGGCTCAGTTTTCTGTTCCACGTTTAATCTGTCAGACATTATTAAGATAGCCTTCTGTAATTTTAGGAGGAAAAAGGTAAAGGAGGGAATCTTCTTTTCTTCATGGATCATGGTCCTTTCAGCAGCCTCTCTGCTCCAAACTTGTGAGCACTGCAGAGCTGGCATGGCCTTGATGCATCGGACTTGACATGTTTGGGGGCTGCCCGCAGAGCCATGCTGATGGGAGCCCCAGACCAGGCATTCTCCATGCGTTCCGGGAGGCCACAGAGAGGAAGGCTGGGGCTGGGCCCGCCTGCTGGCTCAGAGAGAATAAACACACTGCTGCCTAGAAACTCTCTCAACAGCTTCTCTTTGAATTCCAGCAGATCATTTTACCAGGCCCCATTGTACAGGTGGGAAAACTGAGGCTGAAGGACACGAAGCCACTTCCTAGGTCCTGGGGAGTAACGGGTGGCTGCTGTGTATTAATTTAGCTTCTTGTTTGTCGCTTCAGTGCCTCAGCTAGTACCTCCCCAGGGTGGGAACCTCTGAGAGGCATTTTTCCCAGAAAGAAGTGCTTTTGAAATGGCAAGCCAGTTAGTAATGGCCCGTTTCCACTGGATACCCGGCGTATTGGGCTGGCGTGGTGGGGTTGGGGGTTCCCCGCCTCCTCCAGCGAGGTCATTCAGCCCCAGCCACGGCAGCTGGTGTCTCCAGGCCCTGGACCACCACCGGAGAAAGGCATCCGAGGAAGGATAAAGAGTGCAGCCCCGGCTGCGGGCCTGAGCCCTCCATGCCCACTTGCCCGAGGCGGCCCTGGCCGGGTCGGTGCCAGGCACTGTGCTGCTTCTCCACCCCCTTCCCGGGCCCCTCTGCTCATCTGCTTGCTCTCAGCGCTCCAGCCATCCTGAATGGGTCTTTGTGTGCGCCCCAGGAGCTGGCTCGGAAGAGGCCTGATAGAAATGCTGGACAGAGATATCTCCTCTGGATCCAGGCGCCGCTCGGCGCGGTGCCCATCTTGTGGAAGGCAGGTCTTTATTGTGCCGCCGGCTTGTTGCATATCTGGGAGCGAGCTGGGGCCTGGGTGAATGGAAGAATGTTCTGCACCCTGCACAGTGGGGTCATCACCAGGGCCAGGGGGATGGCAGTGTCTTGGTCACTTCCCGGAGCTCTCTTTCCCACTCTTTCTCTTTGCTACTTTGCCCCCAGAGGTGACTCTATTCATATTAATACCAAGAGGTGCAATTAAATGGTCACTTCTTATGTGCCAGGCATTGTGTTAAGGGTTTTATCCCTTTGAATTAAATCTTCCCAACAATCCTATGAGATATGCTCCCATTATTATCCCCATTTTACAGGTGAAGAAACCAAGGTGGGGGATATTAAGGAACTTTCCCCGGTAATTCTGAACACAGGTTGGATGGGTCTCTGCTCTTGCCTCCTCCTTCTAGCCTTCAGGGGGTCTCTCACCAGACATGGAAGTCCTAAGCCCCCTTTACACTTGGCCCCCTGAGAAATCACCGGCTCTAGGGTGCTGGCTGCCTCGGGAAACCCAAAAGGAGGCAAAGCCTGGTTCTGGCAAAATGCAGAGAGCCTTCTGGCCTTCTGAAGTCCCATCTTGTTTATACTGTCAGCCCTTTGTGCTTTTTTAAAAAAAACAAGAGTGACATTTTATTTTATAAGATAGAAGAAACTATGGATGTAGAAGGAAAACGTTGGGGTACAACTCCATATTGAAAATTTTGCTAAAGAGCCCTACCTTTACCCCCAGGAAATAGAAAGGTTGTGCGAGGCAAACACCACCCGAGGGCTAGAGCCCAGGATTCATGTTCGCGGTCACCCCCTGCTCTGGCCTAGCGTCCCGCTGTAATGAGAGGATAGAGGTTAATTCCCAGTAGCCGACTCTTCAGCACTCTCTGGGCAGAGGTTGAAGTTCAGGCACGAATCTTGCTTTGGCTTTTTTCTTAGTAGATAGAAGCAGTGGTCACGATGGCATCTACATTCACACACATGTGGCAGGGCTGTCTAGCTTGAGAGGTGTGGTCCAGAGCTTTCTTATGGAGCCAAGCTCAATGGCCCTTTTCAGGGACAGACATTTTAACCATGGATTTGAGAACAGCCCCGTTAGCTGAGCCAAGTGGCCAGCTGGGTAGGGCTGTGAGTATTTCTCTGTTGGCAAAGAGGCTAGAGCAGTCTATGGTCAAACAAACAAACAAACAAAAACAGCAAGAGAAATGCAGGTTAGATCTTAAGAAGAACTTCCCAGCTGTGCATCACGGTACACTGACAGGCAAAATAAGTTGTCCTTCAGAGTCTGTTCGTATTTGCTTGTTTCTTTTCTTCATTTTCTCCTTTTTTTTTTCTTTTTAAAAGAAAAGTGAGCTCTTCACCTTCCTAGGCTGTTATCGTTGTAGTCTGTGTTACTTCTGGGGAAAGGGGAATGACTGTTATAGGCCTTATGTAGAGGGAGATTATGTCCATCTTTTACACATGACAAGAAACCTTGCAGAATTGGAATCCTCAGATTTGTGTGTGATGTGGTGTGTCTTCCCCTCTCCCCCACTCCTAGCTGCTCTTGCATTCAGCACCAGAAATAGCAATGCTGTAAAGATGGTCAAAGTGACTGAGTACTTTTTCTATGTGTTATTCTCCAAGTTGCTTTCTACAGTCTCTATGCATTACTCTGATTAATATCCAAGGATCTTTACCCAAGTATGTTTCTCCATTAAACCATTCCTAGCATCATGGGGTATTATGACCGTCTAATTGTGATGATCATGTTTTGAGTAACTGAAACATAAGCACAAAAGAGAAATCCCCAATCAAAGTTAAAGGCTTAGTCAAGAGGCTTAATCTGTGGATGATTAAGGTCCTGAGATGCAGGGAATCGAACAAAGAAGAGTCACAAACACCCATCGGCTCCCCTTCTCCACTCAAGCTGCAGTCGTTCTTTGGTGTTTTTCTTAGGAGTCACTTGTTCCTTTTTTACTTTCTTAATCTCATTTCTGAGAGTGGAACTCACTATTAAAAGAAATAATAGTTAGGGCTTCCCTGATGGCGCAGTGGTTGAGAGTACGCCTGCCGATGCAGGGGACGCGGGTTCGTGCCCCAGTCTGGGAAGATCCCACATGCCGCGGAGTGGCTGGGCCCGTGAGCCATGGCCGCTGAGCCTGCGCGTCCGGAACCTGTGCTCCGCAGCGGGAGAGGCCACAACAGTGAGAGGCCCGAGTACCGCAAAAAAAAAAAAAAAAGAAGAAGAAGTAATAGTTAAAGATAGCAGAATTCAAGAGCCTGAGGGATAAGTCAGGGTGGACACAGGAAAAGGACTTTTTGATTGGGACAAGGGGGATGTATTGGAGAGAAACCCACTGGGACGGGACAAGTGAAATTCACTTCCAGTACATGGGCTACTGAAGTTTGAGCAACTTTCTGCGTCTCAGTCCTTTATTCATAGGATAACATGTGAGTCCCTGGACAATTTCCTCTTTGTGAATAAAGCTATCAGTTTATTCATTGGATTTTGGTCGATAAGCAATGCAGAATCACCACGTTTGGACTGTGAACAGCAGGCAGCAGAGTATCACCACGAGTGTTTGAACAGAAGAGTGACGTGATCGGGGAGGCATGCGTCAGGAAGACTCAACCGAGAGTCACGTGTAAAATGGATTACAGTGGTATCGGGAAACTAAATGGGAAGATAGAGCGAAAGCCCAGTGGAGAAAAAAAAATGAGAACTTCACCAAGGATGATTGCCGCAGGGATCAAAGAAGAGGACTAATTCAAGAAATGCAGTGGAGAAAGAATGGACAGAGCTTGGCAACTAAGTGGCCATGAAGGAGGGGCATGAGAGGGAGGAATTCACAATGACACAGTCGCTGTGAGATTTCCCCAGAGAGCAATTGGGCATTTGTCCAGTGGCCAGTGGGAGTAACTGAACTTTCTGCACTTTTCTTGCTGAGAATCAAGGAGGGAGCAGCAGTGGCCTATTCACTGTGTAAACTTACCCCTATAACCTATCATTATGGGTAGACTATGGCCTTGACATAGAGTGAGTGGGATCATATGATCCCATTGCCACCGCTGTGGCCCCGCTCTTAACGGTGATGATCTCTAACCCTCAGATTACTGTGAGTTAGTGGGGCTCTCTGCACACAGAAGCAGGGAGAATTCCCCAAAGAATTGAGAGGGAAGAATTTAACAGAAAGTCATGCAGAGTGAAGTAGGTCAGAAACAAAAACAAATATCGTAAAATAACACACGTATGTGGAACCTAGAAAAATGGTACAGATGAACGTATTTGCGGGGCAGGAATAGAGATGGCAGACGTAGGGAACGGACGTGTGGTCACGGGGTGGTGGTGAATTGGGAGATTGGGACTGACGTATGTGCACTGCCATGTGTAAAACAGATAGCTGGTGGGGACTGCTGTATAGTGCAGGGAGCTCAGCTCGCTCTGTGATGACCCAGCTGGATGGGATGGGGGGTGGGTGGGAAGGAGGTCTCGGAGGGAATATACGTATACATATAGCTAATTCACTTCGTTGTACAACAGAAACTAACACAACATTGTAAAGCAACTATACCCCAATTAAAAAAATATATCTATTAAAAAAAAAGCCCCATGGCGATATCCTGCGTGACCTGTTTTCATATTACTGGGTGACACTCAGTGTTCTAAATTACTTTGCACCCTCGCTCTTCTTGTCACCATTTTCCAGTTCATAATTCCAAGGCTCTGATACCAGATTTCCTTGGCGTTAAGAGTGAAATGGGAAAGGAGTGGCAATTGAGTTCTGTGTTCATTGCTGTCGTGCAGTCTGAAGACAGCAGGCCCTGGGAAGTGTAGTGAAGATGGCATCTTATTGGCCTTCAAGATGAAAGAGTTCAGTAGGGGACCACTGGGCTTGTCTCACTGGCATCTCCCTGTGGGCCTCTCAGATAACCTGGCAGCACATTCTTTTACCCTGACTCCAGGACAAGAAAGAATATTCTTTCAATAAGCAAAGCCCAGATGACTAAAAGCTCTTTCTTTAAAAGAAAGGCCCAGGGGGTTTCCTCTTATGATCCAGGTTGGTCTCTGGCCAAGGACCTATGAAATCCCCTGAAGATGAGCATCTCTGGAGGGTCCAGCTGAATTCTTAATAAAGTGCAAGAAATTTGACTCTTCTCACAACCTCACTTGGTTTCCCACATTGAGGCTGCTTTTAGCCTAAGCTATCCTTTTTTTTCTTGGTTGGAAATGCCAGTATCTTCTCTTCATCAGTTGATATAGGAAAACTAATCATCCCTGTTGTTAGGTCAGGCAAACCTCAGTTTGTAAATTTTCCTCCAAAGCATGGGGATGGGGTTACTTCTTTTTATTTTTAATTTTAATTTTTTGGCTGCGTTGGGTCTTCGTTGCTGCGCGTTGGCTTTCTCTAGTTGCGGTGAGTGGGGGCTACTCTTCGTTGCGGTGCACGGGCGTTTCGTTGCGGTGGCTTCTCTTGTTGCAGAGCATGGGCTCTAGGTGTGCGGGCTTCAATAGTTGTGGTGCGTGGGCTTAGTAATTGTGGCTCGCGGGCTCTAGAGCGCAGGCTCAGTAGTTGTGGTGCACGGGCTTCAGTAGTTGTGGCTCGCGGGCTCTAGAGCACAGACTCGGTAGTTGTGGTACACGGGCGTAGTTACTCCTCAGCATGTGGGATCTTCCCGGACCAGGGCTCGAACCCGTGTCTCCTGCATTGGCAGGTGGATTCTTAACCACTGCACCACCAGGGAAGCCCAAGATGGGGTTACTTCTGATTGCCAGGTCCCCACAGTGGCTGGAAACTGCTGGAGAGCTTCTGGGTCAGACGGTGCAGTGGGCTGTTGGATGAGTCCCTTCCTAGGAGGGTTCTCAGTATCAACCCTCTTGCTCTAATGCCAGGCTTTTTGATAAAGTCACTGAAGCCGGCTTAGGTCCCTAGAATGTATTTACCCATCTGCAAATGAGATTGCCCTGATTTCCGTCTTCTAAAAATGGCAGGTTTGACCCCACAACCCTTTAGTTTCCATCTGAGTAGGAAAGCTCAGTACTGAATGACTGCTCTAGGTGTTTCTGGTTACATGTGGGTCATCTTGCCGTGTGAGAATGTGTTCAAATTTTACTTTGCAAGAGCCCCTGTTTCCCCCACCTGAAGAATACCCTCAGACTCGGAGCATGAACCTGCAACTCTGCCGCCCTAGCCATGCACTGATGCCAAGAAATGAGGAAGTACTTCTGTGATCATTTTCTTGTTGTTTTCGCAAAAGGCCGTTTGGCTAATCTTGCAGGCACTTCTCAGAGGCAGTCAGTTCTCAGTGATCTGCACATGGATGACGTGCCTTGTGAATTGTTCACAGATAATTGTTAATTCCATAGTGGCTGTTTGACGGCCACTGCTTGACAGGCTCCCATGAAGATAGCTCTCAAGGTTTTCCCCTCAGCTAGGGACACCTGGGAAACATGACCATGTTCTCACGTTCGCATGATAGAAAATAAACGGGGAGGTAAACTGATTGAAGAATCGTCATATAACAGTTTCCAAATCAGAAAAACCCCACAAAACGTTGGAGTAATCCTTTATGGAATTGGATTATTTCTACCCAAACATCCTTCCATGATTATTAAAAAAAAAAAAAAATCAAGCCGTCTATAGACTGACTCCATCTTCTTCCCAAAGCCACAACTTACAAGAATGTAATTACAGTATTGAACCCTGAACTGAGTGGAAGTTCAGGAATGAGAGAGGGTATTGACACACATAAATTCTTCTGCCAACTTGGGATCCCATGGGGCTTGCACTAAAAGCTTCCCTAGCCCTTTCTCAAGACAGTCTTCAAGGGAGCTGACTCCGAGCCGTCTTATCCATCATCTAAAATGGAATGAAACCCAATCGAGCAATATAAAACCAAAGCAAAAATCAGTTGTGCTCCATCCTCTCTTGGGTCAGAGCCTCCCATGCCTCCGCCACCTTAAAAGTGGAGCGTGCATTTTCCGTGTGCAGAGACTGCACGAAGTGGGCCCCCTGCTCTTTTCAGGGAGGGAATGTAAGCAGATCCCCAAAGAAACCACTTGGCTCAGCGATTTGAGGGCTTGTTGTTATTGGCCTGGCCTAAAAGAATTCAGCGAGCTGCACCTTTGCCAAGGAAAATGCAAAAGCTTCCCCAAAACAGTCGTTGAGGGTCATGGGCTCATCTGTGAACCCAAGTAGGAAAGCAAGGCAGACAGAAAATTCAGGAAATTGGAGAGGCTCCTTAGAGATGGTTTTCTCACTTGGCCATGGGCGGAGGCCAAATGAGCCGAAGAGGTCACGCCAGGCAGGGTGAGTGGGGTCCAGAGGGGAAGGAGCTCAGGCAGAAGGCTGCCTCCTTCCATCATGAGCTCCTGATGTCCTCGAGGAGTGGAGTCAGTTTCTTACCCAGTCTGGCTCTGCGCCAGTCCCCGGCAGTCCTCTGCTGGGCTCGGCATCTGCCCCCTTGCTCTGGACCCTGAGAAGCTGTCGGGCAACGCTCTCTGCCAGTCTCAGGCCGGGAAGAAACTTGCCGTGGCCTGACTCCTGCTTCTCTTGGCTTCTCACATCTCTTTTTTGTTAAAAATGTGAAAATCACGAACCCTATTTTTGTACGTCATCTTTCTCTGAAGCACCCTATAATTCTTCGCAGCAGTTTTACATTTGGTTCTACCCTCCCCCCCCCCATTTGTGACCTCCATGTCGATAGGCCTGGTGATCCCAACTGTATAGCTCGTGCTGACCGTGGTCCCCAGCTGTAGTAGTTCCTAAATCAACGATTGTTAATTGACTGATAGTAATTAAGATTACTACGGGACATTCTTGAGCATGACTTTTTACTAACACTTGGATTTCTATCACATGTCTGAGCATATGGGAGGTGTTCAGTCAACCCTTGACGGATCCACATTTTTCTGATGGATTAACAATCTTTTGCAGCCAGGAAGAGACTAAGTCTTATGATGAATCTAGCTTCCTCTCTGCTTCTTTCCACTCCGGAGATCTTTCTGGGCTTTGTCTCTTGCATCCCCCTAAACATTTACCCTTATCCCCACCTCTCACCATCTCTTGAGACCCCACGATGGTTTTGGAAACATCCCAAGTATCTTGGACCTCGCCTGAGGCTCTCTCCTCACTTCTCCCTACCTCTCAATTCCCTCACTGATCTCGTGTTTCTCCCTTTTCCTCCACCCCTAAACTCTATGTCTTTTCCCTCCTCCACTGAAGCCCTCCATCCTCTCTACTCAATCAGAGGTCAATTCTTTAATGCCCCGCTTTTCTTGTCTGCCATGCCCACCAGTTCTGCACTCATTTTTATAACTCTGCCCCAGTCCCCATCATACAAGCAAGTGAAATACATACCACGTACCAGCATCCCTCAAAGCCCCATACCTTGCTTTCCTCCTTATTAGCAACCTTCACCATTTTAATTTCTCCTGCCCCTATTCTATCTTCCCACCCGGCCCTGGAAGGCTTGCACATATACGCAAAAGATAGCCTGACGAGCAACAGTGTCACCTATGCTTTTTACCAGTACCATGTGTTATTAAGTAGTGGCCACTCACACTGGAGGTGGTATTTTATTTTATTTTATTTTACTTTAGTTTTTCACTTTTTCATTGAAGTACAGTTGATTTACAATGTGATATACAATGTGTTAGCTTCAGGTGTACAGCACAGTGATTCATTTATACATATCTATCTATCTTTCTATCTATTTATTCTTGTTCAGATTCTTTTCCCTTATAGGTTATTACAAAATATTGAGTTCCTTGTGCTATATAGCAGGTCCTTGTTGGTTATCTATTTTGTATATAGTAAAGTGTGTATATGTTAATTCCAAACTCTTAATTTATCCCTCCCCCACTTCCCCTTTGGTAACCAGAAGTTTATTTTCTGTCTGTGGGTCTATTTCTATTTTGTAAATACGTTTATTTGCTTTGGAGGTGGTGTTTTAAAAATTTACTGTAGTCTGACTTTTTATAATCCTTATTAATATTAGGTTCTGTCTTTATACTCTGATACAGTGCCTATTAAAGGTACCATTTTTCTTTGCCTTCGTTTCCATGTCTTGCTGATGCATTTTACATGTGTATATTTTTGCCAATTTCCCCATTGGAATGGCCAACAATGAAATTAGCTTTGGAGGCAGCATTCAAACAGAGATCAGGCAACACTCAAACAGGGAAGATAAGGAAGGAATTCAGACATGAGGGGTGGGGGTCTTTGACCAGTTGGCTTCTAAACATCTCTTTTAAACCCTCAGATTCTCCTTAAACTGATGAGAGGGTGGGAGTGTGGCCTTCTCCTTTGTGTTTTCCACTATTCTAAAGGGCGTTTGCCTCACCTAGGAGGTACTTAAATATTGGAATTCCTGAGACAGTAAAATAAATAATTCTGTTCAAGAGAAACAGAGGAAAAGGCGTAAGCACATTTTGCATTTAGGTGGTCATTGAATATATTAGGGCATGTGATCCCTAAATGGGAGTTATATGCTCTGTGTGAGGATTTCCTGCATTTCTCTTGTCCACTTTCTCCGCTTGGAACTCGGGTTGTTCAGAGACCCCAACACGCTTAGAGCTAAAGGGATCCCCAAGGGTTATTTCAGTCCAGAAGGTCTTCCCGCCTGGGCCCGTCCTTTGACCAAAGAACTTCCAATGGCAGAGCCCTCCTGACCTTCTCCAGACAGGAAGTGATCCTTCTAGTTTTGGGTTGAGCTAGCAGAGTATTTTTCTTCTGTGAGTCAAAAAGCACTCTCTTTGGAGTTTCTCCCCATTGGTTCCATCGTATTCCCTGAAAGCTAGAGCAAATCCCGTCCCTTTCTACCTCAGAGCCCTTTGGATATTTGAAGATAGCAGTCATTTCCTGTGCGGAGTCGTATCTTCACCTGCCTAAACGTTTCCACTTTTCCAGATTCCTCCTGAGATGAATTGTGATCCCTTTTTTCCTATGGTCGCTCTATTATAAGCATCCTCCACTTTGCCTGGGGTGGCGCAGAACGGGATGCACCGACCAGCCCAAAGGGAAACAAGACTCTCCCTCCCACTCCACTCATTTTCCTATTCTTCCACCCATGAGCATGTGTCCTTCCTGTGCTCCTTCTCTCTTTTTTTTTAATTTTATTTTTTAACGTCTTTATTGGAGTATAATTGCTTTACAATGGTGTGTTAGTTTCTGCTTTACAACCAAATGAATCAGTTATATATATACATATGTTCCCATATCTCTTCCCTCTTGTGTCTCCCTCCCTCCCACCCTCCCTATCCCACCCCTCCAGGTGGTCACAAAGCACCGAGCTGATCTCCCTGTGCTATGCGGCTGCTTCCCACTGCTCCTTCTCTTTGAGAAGTATTCCTGGATTTTTATTCCGTCCTTCACAGCAGTCAGTCACTGAAGGTCCTCAGGTTGAGATCCAATTACATGAAAGGAATCTTTTTTTGTTTTGTTTTTGTAGCTTTCCTTGAATTCTCTAAATCCTTGTTGCTGTTTTTAACTTGATTTCAGTTTATAACAACATGTAAGTGTCTTCAGGGTGGGTTGCCTCTTTCACATTCAGCCCAGAGCCCAGTATAGGTATAGTATGGAAATATTTAGTGAGTCCATATCATGACTTGACACGTCTCCTTCGTCACACTATTTCAGCTCCTTTTGCCCAGGGTATTTCTGTGTTCATTTTATCTTTGGTTCTGTAGTGTCGAGGTTGCTTATGGAGAAAGAGCCAATGAAGAAGCGATGGTTTTTAGTAAGTGGAGTTTTATATTTTTACTCCCAGCTCAGTCTTTCTGTGTGGTTCAGTACAGAGCTGCTACCAACATCAGGGAGGTAATGGAGTTTAAATAGAGATCAGCGGGAATTGGCTTGAGATTTGGCTTTGCTGAAATTAATATGCCGTGGCCCGAGTCCCCTGGCCAGGACAGCTGGAAGAGTCACAGAGGCAATGTGATATGGTGAGAAGAGCTCTAGGCTGAAATAGATTTAGGTTTGATCCCTATCATGGCCACTTATCTTATGGGCAATTAACCACTCTGAACTCAGTTTCTTCATCTATAAAATGGGGTTAACCTGACTCCATCTCAGAAATGGTATAAGGGTGAAATGAGATAATGTGTCACCACACACATGGTGGCATGTGAACTCTGGCCGGGCCACTGTTGTCATTCTGCAGCTTCCTTACTAGGTTCTGGCAAATAAAGAGCATCCCAGTAGGCCCACTGGTTGTTTCCCCAGCTTTTGACATAATGACACAGTCTCTCCGGCAGGCTCGCTCTGGGTCCAGATGTCTGTGTCACACCCAGCATGTGGTCTTCACAGCCACCGCGTCGATCAATACTCCTTCAGGGTGCCGCTCATCGCCCTGCACTGAGGAAGGTCCGGGAGCCCCACCTCCCCTGCTCTCCAGAGGCAGAACACAGTCTAGACACAGGAGGCACGAGGAAGTCGGGAAAGCTGGGCCCTTAGCTCCACTGATGGCTTTTCTAGAGCATTGGACACCTTTCTAGGTTGCATGAGCCTCCCATTCTGTTTGCAGAAAGAGTGCTATATTTGATTTCCTACTCTACTTAACTGCCAGGGTAGGTGGGAATGAGTGAGGCGGAATCTCTCCGCAGAAAGATACTATGTGAACATACAGTCTGTTTCCATCAAGTGGGGAGCAGGAAGTTGCCAGGACTCCAAAAGGATGGGTGCCCACACTGGCCAGAGTCCAAGAGCCTGGACCATCTCCCTGTCCTCAGACGGCAGAGACCACGCCTGTCTCACCAGTATAGCCCTGGGTGGATGTCCGACTTTATGATACATTTGTGCTGGTGAGGGAATTGGACGTGAAAAAGAGGCAAGTGGTTGCCAGTCACCACGTCCATACAGAGTGTAAACTGTGCAAGCTCATGACTCATGCCATACTCACCTGGACCAGAGACCCCCAGGCATGGGGAACTCTTGTCTCTCCCCACAGCGGTTCCCTGATTAATTACAGAGGGGCTCACACAGGGGCTGTTATTCATGGCTGGAGCGGGACTCCACAGCCCTGGGGGTGCGCACCCCTGGGGTGTGTGAGCTCCTCTCCCCCTCCTCCCGGAGGCCCCGACCCACCTGGGTACCGCCTTGCCATGCCCCGCATCTTCCACAAGGGGGAGCCCCCGGAGGGCAGCAGAATTTGGGAAGCGCTGAAGTTTTCTCCTCCTGTCCTCTAACTGATTTTCGCGTACCCAACTGTTAGATTCCTTTGTTGCAATGTTGGGGCCTGAGCTGACACTTCTGGAAGCTTCGGGTGAGAGCCACAGTTGATATACCATCTTTTCTGGTTTGTTGTTATTTACCTAGCATCATCAACTAAGGTGGAAAAGTAACAAAGAGCTTGAAGACTTTCATGGATCCCAGGCCCTGGATGGAGGCAGGCAGCTTCAGACAGCATCAGACAGAGAACCAAGAAAGCCGAGGGGCAGCCGGAAGGTGCCTGTGGCTGCCGAGCCCAGGTAGGTACCCGGGAGAGGACGATGGAGGGGCACAGGGGGCACAGAGCCCCTGATGGTGGGAAAAGTGGATGGACAGGAGAGACGGAGGGGGAGAAGTGCAGACAGGACCTGGGAGATTGAGGGAGAGTGAGGGAGGAGCCCCAAAGGAGTGCAAAAGAAAAACTGCTCGCTCGCAGGTCGTGATGCAAAAGACTGACCACAGAGCCGGAGAGGGAGGGTTTGGGGGCTGAATCAGAGACTTAAACTTGTTTGAAGTTGGTTCCAACTCAGCTGCCCAGAAACTTCACAGGACATTGGAGGCCAGGAGTTTGAGAGCAAACGCTCAGTTGCACAAGAAAATTCAAAGTGAGTAAGTGTGCCTGGAAGTCGCTCTCGCCGTTATGGTTGTGTGTCACAGGGCCACACCTACGCCGGCCTTTTGACCTAAACGAGGAAGAATTCTGGTCTGACGGCAGTGTGTTCAGGTTCTTCCCACTCTGAACCAATGTTTCAGGCTTTCCCTCCTTCCTTCCAGTTTCCCACAGTTGCTCTCAGGAATGACTAGGAGTCAAGTTCTCATTCTGCCATTTAGTGAGATTAGCTTAAGCAAGGAAACCTCTTGTCTCCGTTTTCTTTGTCTATAAAAGGGAGATAATAATATATTACTGATGAGCCTTATAGGATTTTTCTGAGGGTTGAATAAGTAAGATAATGTGAATAAATGCTCTTAATAGATTATGATTGCTAGCCAAATAAAAGATGGCATTAATAAAAATTAGTTAATATACCCTTACTACTCTCAGCAGGGTATTCTCTTACGGAGCTTTGTGTAAGAGTGAGTGAGTGAGTGAGTGTGTGTGTGTGTGTGTGTGTGTGTGTATCTGTATAGATGCGTGTCTTTGGCAGATAAGTGGGAAACTTGGTGTTCTTTGCCTTTTAGCCATCTTCGAATGTTCTTTTTCCCAGCCTCGGCTACATTTTTCTATGTCTCAAACATGCAGATAGTGATTGATGGTGTCTGCTTTGCTCCCTGGAAGAGCGGTTTGGCTGTGTCCTGGACTCTGTGCCACCCAAGTCAGTGTCACACCGTGTCTCAGGCACATGCTCAGACTGAATATGCTTGGAAGAAGCGAATAAGAGGCTGTGTTTTTAATCCCGTCACCATATTCCCTGCCTGGGATGTTCTTTCCAGTCCGCTTGTTACTTAACTCACTAAAACCCCTCACGTGGGAAACTTGGGTCTGCATCCTGAGTCAGGCTGGTTGAGGCGACCTGTGAAGGCTGCTGAGGTTGGCTTTGATACCTGTGGACACATTCACCCTTTCTGCGGGTTCCAGATGAGTGTGGAATACGGGGAAGGCAGTGTAGACTGGGAGCAAATCCTTGGACTTCACTGAGCCGTCTCTTCCCCTTCTGTCCAGTGAAGTCCTTACTACCCTTCCTTGCTGCATGCAGATGTAGATGTGAGGCACTACTGAGATTATATCTGAGCGCAGCAAAAGTTTGTCACTCTCCAGTGTTACATAATTATAAGGTATCATCATTGTTACTCTGCTGCAGGTTTTTTACTAGTGATTTATCCGTATTTTACAACTTGCATTATTTTAAAAGCTATCTTTCCCCAGATGTTAATGTACTCTCCTTTTCTTCTCCACCAATTGACCGATAAATATTTACAGAGATGCTAAATGATACACCTACTCACCTTCAAGAAGTCGGTATCCCATCCAAATCACGTGTATACATGCACAGTATGTCCATAGACTGTGTTTTTCTACAACCTCCAAGCACGTGTGTATCCCTTCTATTTTCAAGCACGTACTTACTCCCTTTTTAATATAAAATATATGCAAATATATATTTGAGTAAAAGACATATGCTGACATTCACACAGCATACTTACTTAGAGAACAGATTTAATGGGCAATAGGAAAGACACATCACCCTATCAGCATTCCAGCTCTTTTCGAGTCCAGAAGTGACCACAATACACAATTCGTGTGGTTAAAAAAAAATCATGGATCAATTTCTGCCCTGTTCCTAGTAATGAATATCAATATCTTACATCTTGCAGACAGACTCTCAGCAGCTTTAGATAATTTTAAATGAGTTTTTTTTTTTTAAATACACTTGCAAAGTCAATTATTTTGAATCTCATCTGAAGCAATTAAAAAACATCCTGACATTTAAGGTGATACTTTTTTCCCAAGTAAAATAATTATAAATAATACTAATTATGAGCAAATCATTCAGTTACTCTCAGTCTGGTTCAACCTTTAGGCTAATAAACCAATCCATTAAAATTCATCTTGCTCAAAGGACCAATTTGTTAAAAAATATAGTGACCTTTCACCACAAGTATGATTGATACTTTCTTCAACAATAATCAGAGCTGTCTTTCCCAGAAGAGAGTGTGGTCAAGTGGTAGGTGTAGAAAACTAGGGTTCTTTTATGCCTGTCTCAGTAATACTTCTCAGGTCCAAAAGGATGTTGATGAAGGTGGTGATGGTAATACACAAAACTAAAACTCTGATTTCAAAAAGTACCTAAAAGAGATGTCTGTAAGCCTCAGGACAGTTGCTTACAAGAAGTGACAAAATCATTAGCACTGGGAAAGATTTTAGTAAGCCCGTCTGTCTGCCTCTGGGGTTTCATTTCCTCCAAAGATGTAGGGCAGGGATTTGCAAATATGGCCCATGGGCCAAATCCAGTCTGCCACCTGTTTCTATAAATAAAGTTTTATTGGAACCAAGCATATCCTGTGATTTGCATATTGTCAGTGGTTGCTCTCCTGCTATAAAGGCAGAGTTAAGTAGTTGCAGTAGACCCCATCCAGTCCACAAAGCCTAAAGTATTTCGTATTTGGCCCTTTACAGAAAAAAGTTTGCTGACTCCAGGTGTAGGGTAATGAAAACAAAATCAAAACCAGTTGTCTTTGAATTTACGCAGACAACTAATATTTAAGCAGCGCTTTACAGTTTATAAAGTCTGACCACGTTCTTTTGCAATTTAAAGGACAGAGGAATTGCAGACTTTTCTGTGGTCATTCAGCCAGTAAGTGGTGTGGGTAGGACTTAGCCTCTAGAGAGGGAGGGGCCCCGCCCTGATGGCAGCCTGGATGGAAGCGGCCTGTGGAGGTGGCTCTCGGGGGGGGAAGTGATGGCCGTCCATCTCTTTCATCTGCGCAGAAGTGCTCGTTGCTGAAAGAGAGTTGAGGAAGCAAAACTCCTGACATTCTGTTCCCTCTTTATCTGACCTTGACATGGGTGATTTTAACCTTGTTCTGCTTCTACCTCCCTATTCTCATAAGCAGAATGGTACGAATAAACAAAAAGGAGAGGAAGGTGCTTTGCTAAGCTTTATTGCTTCAACTCTCGCTTATCCACACTGAAGGAATGTGTCCACCCTGAAATTGGCACTGAGGCGCGGATATTCTGAAATAGCCAGTAACAGCAAAGTCTTTGTGGAGTATGCTATATATATATATATATATTTTTTTTTTTTTTTTTTTTTTTTTGCGGTACGCGGGCCTCTCACTGTCGTGGCCTCTCCCGTTGCGGAGCACAGGCTCCGGACGCGCAGGCTCAGCGGCCATGGCTCACGGGCCCAGCCGCTCCGTGGCATGTGGGATCTTCCTGGACCGGGGTACGAATCCACGTCCCCTGCATCGGCAGGCGGACTGTCAAACACTGTGCCACCAGGGAAGCCCTATGCTATCCTTTTTAAAGTTTGCTTTTTGAAATGGCAATACCTCTCAAGTATGTTTTCCTTTTACTGGGTTTTTGGTCAACATTATATTTTCTCACTTGAGCTTGTTGTGTCTACTAGCAAGGTAGGCCACAGGAACTGGATATAGGAGGAAGGAAGGCTGGGATGAATACCTTGCCTTTGAGATCTATGGATATAAAGCAAGTTCTTTGCAGAGACCAAAGACTTTCTGAATCTTATATTTTCTTGGAAAGGAGGTAAAGGATAAAACGAGAGAGATGAGAATAAAAAAATTCTAAGTCAGACCTTCCCTGAAGATTCTGAGCCAAAGATAAGGATTTCAACAATTGATCTAATTCAGGTTTTCCTCTAACAATGTTTATTTGGAGTGTGCACTCTGGCACGCACCACTAGGAGTTGAAGGAGTATCACATTGACTAAGATTCAGATATTCTTCAGGAACTGATCTATCAGAGAAATGAGCATGCGTGTACTTGTCTATAATGCGATTAGAAGTAATTAATGGAAAGGGAGCACAGATTAAAACATCTGCGCATGCTCAAAGAGACATTATTCTTCCTTATTGGAACATCACTGATGATACTGTGGAGGAAGTGGCATTTGGTGAGACTCAAAGAGTATGTAGATTTTAGACATTTGGAAACAGTAGGAGGTGGGCATTCTAAGAGGAAACAGGGAACAAAGTCGCAGAGCAAAGTATAGGATTTGTGTGTGATCAGAAAATCGTTCATCTTGTTGGGAGCATATGGTTACATAGGCATGCAGGAAGGTGTGGCAGGTGGAGAAGGTCAGAGCCAGAATCCAGAGGGAGTTGTAGATTAAAAAGTTTGGTCTGTTTTCAGTTGATGATGAGAACCATCGCATATTTTTCTGCAGGAGAATTACATGATCATACCTGTGATTTATTGGAAAAGAGTGTAACAGATGTTTGAAAAGAACTTGGATGCAAGGTCGCATTTAGAAGCTAGAGCAGTGGTCCAGGCAAGGAGAATAACGTTAACTCCTTTGTCTTGTGCTGTGTTCGCAAGAATGCTCCTCTACAACCTGACTGTCATAGGTTATGGCACTGGCTGAGGGCTTTCTGAGGGCATTTATTTAATGACATGTCAGTGGCATTTACTCATAAAACCAAAAAGCCATTGGGGCCAGAAATAGGGGTTTTGGTTACTTCCCCAGACAGGATGCAGTTGGGGTGATTATACTTGTGATTCATCGAGGTCGGGAAACAAGTCCTCCACAAACAAACACCCCTCCCCTCCAAGCCCAGTGACTCACGGCTTCTTCAGTTTGGAAAGCTCTGGAGTCCAGGCAGAATGTGAGGTATGATGTTAAATCATAAATCCTCAGCGTTCATTGTTACAAGAGAAACATTTTTATTCATTCTTATGATCACTGAAGCAATAAACATCGAGTGAACTCTTACTGTTTTAGGCACAAGGACATGGAGCTATAAAAACATAGTTCCTGCCATAAAGTATTTTCCAGTTTACCTGGGAAAACAGATATAACATAAGTAGAGTATCCCATAGATATTATAATAGAGAGATGCAAACAGTTCTAAAGGGTCAGAGGAAAGACCTGTAACTGCTCTGGGAAGGGAGGAGTGGCATTGGAGTTGGGTCCTGCACAGTGACTGTTCATCATGTATTCCTTCGCTCATTCAGCAAATAATTATCGAGCACTTACTATATGCCAGGCACGGTTCTAGACAAGAGATTTCATACTTTTATGGCGCTTGCTCTCCAGCAGGACAACTTGGGTATTAAATAGAGCTGGGAGCCAAACAAACAAGTTGCTACACTCAGGGAATTTACGTTCTTGTAGAGGAAGATTACAGAGAGTGGCAGCTAACACTTCGCTCCAAGAAAGAGCAACAAATGCAAAAAGAAACATGAGGCCAGCCCTACTGGGAAAGAATGGAGAAAGGAACTGCAGGTTTGGGGGTATCCAGTATGACAAGAGGGCTTATTTATAGACCTGAAATTGGAGGCACAAGTCTCCATGCTGTTCTTTGGCTGGAGTTGACAGAAAATGGAGACTCTTCTCACATGGAGACACACAGCATTGGGTCCCCAGACATTCTGATTTTGCAGTGCCTCGCAGGCTACTGGGGTCCCTGATTCAGGAATCTGAGTACTGTGGTTTGGACTCACTGATGATTTTTCCATACCTTTGTCTGACTGTCCTGCAGTGGCCTAGTGCCATGGAGATAAAAATTTAAGACACTGGCTGCCTCCTTGCTTAAATATTCAGGTCAAATTCTGTCACAGCCAACTCTGTCTTGGAGGTCATGCTTGATCCTCGTTTTATCAGGTTGTCTAAAATAACCTGGCCATGAGGTGGTTATTGTTATGGTACTCACTGGAATGGGATCTGACCTATATAAGGAAAAGAAGTAGGACAGGAATAGCTCTTCAGCCCATCACAGACTTGGAGAAATCCAGTATAAGCAACTGCAGAATCACAGAGCTGGACGGGACTCAAGGTGACCTAAGGTGATATTGACACCTGCCTCTAGGCAGATATATGCCTGTCTGGAAATTTAATATAAATTCTAGAAGTCATTATTTTAACAATACGTAAAAATGTACCCATCCTGAATAGTATAGTTCCCTTCAGGGCAGTGATGCTGCCTAGCCTCGGGCAGAACATCTTTGAACCTCCTATTTTACAGTAGACCTCACAACCCATAGCATATCCTTTTGGATATACTGAGTAGGAGGAAATGGTTGTCTTTGGAGGCTGTTTTGCATTTTCTAAAAACCAAGTGCTGTATCCAGTTGGTCCAGCCGAATAATACCATTTTTGATTAAAAATGAATTTAAATGCAGTTATGAAATTATGAGGTGACATTTTTGTTTGGCTCGTAACCGGTTCAGAGGAGACTTGTCAGCACTTGCAAAAGTAATAAGTACATATTCTCCCAGATGGCTCATTTGAGGGTCTGTGAGCTCTGGTAAGCTGTACAGCTTCTCATTCTACTTGGTGAAGTACTTGAGGTCAAGGAGTGTGCCTTGTCTCAAAACACCCACCTACCAGGTGCATGCCAGGGGCTCGTTATAGAATTAAGTAGAAAACAATAACATCATCACTTTACAGTCGTATCATGAATCCTTTGCCCATTGTGATTTTTTCACCAAATGTGAACCCCGTTATCACTTCTTACCTTGAGGCTAATTACCCAGCACATGGCAACAAGGGCAGCAGTCTGTGTGGATACAGCACTGTTCTGGGAAGAGAGTTCAGCTTCTGTTGTGAGTCGTATGGGTAACTTGGGGAAAAGTGCTCAAGCCTGTGTCCCCATCTTTAAATAAAGAGATTGAACTCGATGACGGGAGAAGGTCCATTTGAGGAATAAAATATCGAGTAGCTACTTGGCGCCTATCTCTGCATGTTGTGGGAGGTATTAGTAAGGCCTTAGTGTGGATACGGATTCTTGTGTTTGCAAGTGACAGAAAACCAGCTTGACTAAGTTGAGGTAGAAAACCAAACTTCAGCAAAGGCAGGGGTCCACCAGACTCCAGACATCACCAGAGTCAGGGACTTGAGCACTTCCACGACACCCTTCCTCCGACTTTGTCCTCGGCTTCTCTCTCCCAGTCAGCTCTATTCTCTCAGATGTGCCTCCTGGGTGAGCCTGAAGAAATTTTCAAAACCTCTGGGAAGTCCTCTGGGCCAGGGGAACAAGATACCGTGCATGACTTGTAGCTGCTGTTAGAACCATGAGGTTGGCTGGAGAGAGGGGCAGCTCCCCCAGAGAAGTAGAACCCCTCTAAAGCCTGCTGTCACTCTTTGCTGCCCACTCCCACCCTTTTCTCTCAGCTCCACGCCCATTGGCTGGGGACCTTCTACTCTTCTTGAAGCTTCTGCCCAACTTCACTGTCTCTGAGGGCCGAACAGCACAATCCCTACCTGTCCACACTCCCAGAGCACCCTGAACCCGTCTCCACCCCGGAATGTTGCTTGTTGTGGTCTCTTGATCAGTCTTTCTCCCTCATGAGACTGGGAACTCCTCAAAGGCGATAACTGCCTTCATTGGTTTTGTGTTACTTTATGTATTTATTAGATTGCTTATTTATTAATTATTGACAATCTACTGTGTACTAGATTCTGGGGATTCAAAGTGAAGGAACCCAAGATTGCTGCTCTCAAGATGCCCAAGGTCAAGTGGGGACATGATAAACAGACACTTGCAGTACAGTGTGGTGGTGTGAGTCCTCCACAGACAACCGCACTGGTGCTCTAGGAGCACACGGCACACAGGAGAGTCTCCTCCCTAAGCGAGGACAGGGGTTGAGAAGTCCAGAGAGAGTTTCCGAAGGTAGGAAGGGGCCACTCCTGGTCTGTGCTGGATTCTGTTGCATAGGATTGAACCTGGTTGTATAGGGTCTAGAGGGAGGGGACATTCTTCAGGGGTCTCTGAAAGTACAGTGTAACCAAAGGCTTATGTTTGAGTGGGATAGATAAGGCAGATAAAATTAAATAATAATTGGTTATTAATTCATTAAATAATTGGTAAATAAGACAGTTTTCAATAAAGTACTAGTTTTACTAGTACTTTGCACAAGGAATACAGAAAAAATTGAGATTACCATGAACTTATAAGGGACATCCTTTGGAGCACGTGAGCAGTGCTTCACTTCATGGGGAGTTGACAGTGCTGACATCAGAGAGGCTGGGTTTCAATCTCACTCTGCCAGCTATTAGTTTGGTGATAATCTCTCAATCTCTAATTTCTACATTATAAAATGAAGACACTAAGTTCCACCTCTCAGAGTTATACTGAGGATAAAATAAGACACGTAAATGAAAGTACTTCATAAACTGTAAAGCACTATACAAACTTAAGTTATTCTTCAAATCCGTTTATTGTTACAACAGAGAGTTCTTAACTGACAACAATATTTGGAAATATGAAAAAGTGTATAAATACCGTTACATGGAAAGATACAGTGTTCGCATTGAGAGTTATGTTAATTTTGCTCACTGGCTAAGCATTGTGGTTAATGCCATTGCAAAATGCATCACATATTAACGAGTTGACTGACTTTTCCTGTATCTCTGACTCTGAGGATAGTGCAGTTTGACTCAGCTGACCATGTCACAGGGTAGGAATTAAATCGTTTGGATGTAGTGATTATAAGGTGTCCTCTCCCCCAAGTGAACTGTATTTCTGTAGACAGAAGGTTCGCCTGAGGATTTCCCTCTAGCTATACTACTCTGAGAGGTGAAACTTTCCCTTCAGTGCCTCTGTTTCCTCCTCTTTGAATCATCATAAATAATGATAGTATTGTAAAGAGTCACCCTCACACAGAGGATCTGAAGAAGTGTGAGCCCATTATATTCTGTGTGAGTTTGTCTTAGGTTCTGCTCAGGTGTGGGAGAGGGCAGGGAAGTACAGCCAGCAGATACAGAATGACCCGCTAAAGGAGTCTGAACTTTGAGTCCTTGAGTATATCTCAGAGACTAGGATGAAATACTAAATTTTAGTTGTCCCAGTGGTTTAGGCACACGGTATAAATAATCTTTCGCTCCATGTACTCCTCCAGTTTTCCAGAGCTCTTGGCCATCACCTGGGAAGGAACCCCTGCCTTGTCTCCCACGGACACCACCGAGGCCAACCTGGAGCTGCCCATTACAGGAGAGAATGACCCTACTGCTTGTTCATGTTGCTGTGAGGGTAGCCCTGAAAATCATGGAACGAGGCATTAGAGATTTGTCACTCATTCAGTGATGAACCCAGAGTCCATGGAAGTAAAGGCTTATCACTCCCAGGCACGGGGTCAAAGCCATGGCCAGTTGGTAGTTTTCTTTCTCCACCCATTATTCAATTTACCTCATCTTTCTAAAAGTTATGTAAGGAAAGAGAACATGGCTGCTTTTTGGAATATTAGACCTATGAGATAGTAGTACAAGTTCCACAAAATAACAGGGTATTTCTAAGGTCAAACAAGTTTGAGAAATTCTGAATACGTCCCCAGTAGAGATACAAGATGTACATGCACATGTCTAAGGCTGCAAAAAATTGAACTCAGCTTTCCCAAAGTTATTTGACTATAGAACTGTTTTATTTAGTAATATTCATTAGCATCTAGAGTGCCTCTTTTTCTTCTTCAGTACAGTTTGGAAAATGCCATTTTCAGAGGAGCTTCAGTAAATCTTCCTATTAAAGGCCGAAGTCTATGTCTTAGATTGAAGAAAAGCTGAACATAGCTTAGATACGACCTTGTAAATAGGGAATACTTGTCTACCATCCCCAGGATTCTTTTCAACAGCCCATTCTTTATTAAGTTGGAGGTTTGCAGGCAGGGGAACTGAAATAAGCATTGGCGTTCTGGTTCATTCATCCAGTAAAGCTCTATTTTCAAGATTTATTCAGAAAAAAAAGTTTTTCTTCTTTTTCATTAGACTGGCTAGATCTCATGGAAACTCCCTTGAAAATGTTGAAATCGATGCCCTTCCCTCCCCTCTGCCCTTTTGCCTTTCTTTGTAGAGAATAAGTCTGGATTTGATTTATAACTATTATGGTTTGTATTTGATGGAACCCTGTGGAAACCTCTTCGCCAAGGGCAAGAGTAATAACTAGTAGTTTTAGCTGCAATCACAGAAAAATCCTTTCCTGTCCTTCGGTCTTTTCATTGCTCTGTGATCATAAGCTATACCTTTAATGAAACCTTTCTAATAAGTGCTAAGGTTGTGTTCTCTTTCCATAGGTTCTCCAAAGTATGTTTTGTTCCTACTGACAAAATAGTCAGGAAGATAGTGGAAATGGAATCAACTCCATTCATCATATGCTTTATTTTATTCCTCTTCTCAGCGTTCATTGATGAACTTTCTTCTCCAGTCACTGGTTTCCCCTGCATTGCTTCAGAATTTATTCATTTCATAGGATGTCATATTACCTGTGGTGACACAATGCTTTGCAACTGACCTCAATCCATTCATATATGTATTTTCTCTGCCAACTAGAACTTAAAGCTTATTAGAGGTAGGTACAGTATATTTACATCTTTCGCGTTATCTTCAGAGTCTCATTCGTTGTACAGAGTAGACATTCATTTATTTGAATTGATTTAAGAATAATTTCCATGGAGTTGAATGTGAGTGAGGATAGCAGCTCCTCTTTGGGGCTTAATATCTCTGTGCCTAGAACATAAATGTTGGAGTCCACCTGACCTGAGTTCAAATGCCAGGCCAAAGAAACATTAATGTGTGCCCTTGATCAGGTTACTTCCCTGAGCTTCCATTTCCTATACATAATGGAGAGAGTCTGTCTACCTTTTTTAAAGCACTATTGAGGATAGTAGTTAATAGTTTAAGTTCTGGTGTCAGGCAGATCTGTGTTTGAATCTCATCTCTGCATCTTACTTGCTACATGACCCTGAGCAAGTTAGTGAGCCTCTCTGAGCTTCATTTCCCTCCTCCTAGAGCTGGGGTCCATCTTAGTATTTATCTCATGGAGTAGTTTGAGTTAAATAAAATAATGCCTGTAAAACTTAGAACGGTACCTCATACCTAGTAAGAATTCAATTAATGTCAACCATTACTATAGAAGAGCCCCTAGCATACCTGGCACTGGTGGGCTCAAATAAACTTTAGTCCTTTCTCCTGCTAATTCTCATCTTTAAAATAGTTGCCACCAGCAGACACACTTTTTAGACCCGTTGGCTAATGGGACTTCAGCATAACTTTTGTGTATGAGAGGTTCTCTGACTCTTTTAACCTGTCTTAAATGGCACCAAATCTTCTGAAGAAAAGGCTTTTATGCGGGGGAGGTCATGAACATCTGGATTAAAAAGAGGTTACGTTCTTAAAGTGAGGTGGGTTGGAGATATTTTTTATTAAACATAGCCATTTTGTGATTTGATTTCCCCAGGATATGAATCAGAGAGAAAAAAACTGAAGTTTTGTCCCAGAAAAAAAGGGGAGGACAGGCAGAGGATTTTTCACTGGTAAGGCAATTTACACACTTGTCCTTTTCATAGTGACTCATGGTCTGTGATACATTTCATAGCGATGTCTATGAGTTTCCAAATCTGGAAGAAGACATATCAGCCAAATAAGGGAGAGAGAAGAAAACAGCCTTTTAATCCACCTAGTTACCATTCACAGAGCTTTAGACGTAGAACTCCAACAAATGGCTATTCCAGCACCCCACGTTTAGTCACATCTTTAAACCCATTGAGAGGAAGAATTAGCTAATCACGTCCAAAATATCTTCAGCAGACCAGCAGAGGAATTCAGTCTCTAGCTCCAGTGTTCTAGAAAAAGTTCTTTCTTCCCAATCTCTTCTCTTCCCCAACCCTCCCCCTTTCTTTTTTTTTTTTTTTTTTTTTTTCCCCCCCCCCCCCCCTTTCTTTTTTTTTTTTTTTTTTTTTGCTATAATTTAAGGCTAAATCTTCACTCTTTTTTAGCTTTCATATTGTCTGACCTAAGTCCATCTTAAAATGAGTTTGTAAACTTTTTAAAAAGTTATTAAAGCTTACCCCTTAGTCTTTTTATTTTACTATTTAAGCAGTCTCAACTCATTTAAAAAACTGGCTTAAGTCCAATTTTTTCCCTACTTTACGTAATTTCGGGTTACTATTCTGAGGGTGTTCCCCAGATACTCTAATAATAGAGTAAAAAACACCAGCACTTTGTTATATCCACTTGGGTACCCCCAGGACCTACTGCACTCAGCATACACGTGCTTAAATAAATGTTGAGCGAATGCATAAATATGGCTTCATGTTTCTATAGCTTCTAATACTTTATTGGAAAACTTTAACTTCCTTAAAAATTTGTCTGAGGTTCTCTTACTTTCACAACAAAAAAAATCTTCCTTTTAGTTTTAAACCCAGTAAGGGATAAAATGGAGACGGGACCTTAAGTCTCCAATTCTCAGTCACATAAGTTTCTTGACTTAACTTGAACATTTTCTAAAGCCAGAGCTGCTGGTGTTTTGAAAAAATACAGACCCCCAAACTCAACTTTATTCTCAGATAATGGAGAGAATGATGGAAGGAGCGCATACCAGTTCTAACATGTCTTTGTTTGTAAATATATCTGAACGTCATGTTATTTTTTTCATTGTAAAATGTGATTTGTTCAATAGCTAGCTTTCCGTCTCCTCTGACCCTGAGCTCCAATTCCACTGCCTTTCTGCAAGCTTATCACTTTTTTTTTTTTTCACATAGTGTCTCCATATTTTGTTATGGGCACGAACTATTAGTAGGACATGACAGGGCACTTTTAAACTCTTCATCAAGATGTACATGGTGCCTTGATTAAATGGTACATGATCATTGTAAAGGTCTTAGGACACCTCACCACGCAGTCCTTGCTGGTCCAAGATTTCTTTAGTGCTGAAATCAACCAGCTTTACCATTTATTTCATTTACTTTGCTAGAACTGACAAAGGTGGGTATTAAATGATTAGGAGGACAGGGTATCTTGAATTGAGCTCTTTAAAGTCAGGGACTGTGTCAGAAATTCTTACACTCCCTTCCCCTGATCCATGGTCTGGTAGTACAGAGCAGGTGCTTAATACCTATTTCTTATATTGAATTGGCATCTATTAGCAAATCCCAGACATCTGAGACTCAGTCTTGACTTTGTACATAACAATGTGCCCTTGAATAGGTCACTGAGCTTTGTTGTGCCGTCTGTAAAATGGGATATGTATCTACTCTTAAAGAACTAATGGGAGTGTGAGAATTACAGGAAGTTGGGCTTTACAGAATATTGGTTTTGGATTTCACAGACCAGGCGGAGTTCCGTTCTTTAAATAAATACTTTACAAACTGATGGTCTTTGTGTCATAATCCTCTATCAAGCAAATAATCAAAGCAAAGTGACTCTTGGTGACCTACTTGTGGATTAATATTTGTAATTAGAATGTCATTTTTGACAAATTCCTACAACCCTCAATATCTATTTTTTTCCCTCAATTCACATTCCATTGCTATAGTCTTTATTGTTGAAATGGAATTGTCAACTTGAAGCTAATTTGAAAAATGGTTTGCTGCAATCTGGGTTCATAAATCTTAACAGGAAGAGCCAAGAGCCAAGTAGCTCAGAGCACTGTGAAATCATTAAATGAGGCTCCTGGAATATATGAGAGTCTTCTACTTTCTCATCAATCTGAAGCAGAATGCCCAGAAAGAGTATTTCATAAATGTTAGCGTTGGGCGCTGGATGACCTACGAGCGTATTGCATTTATCAGTGAGGGCAATCTGTATTCTAATGTTGCCTTGTTAAAAAAATAAGTCATTGTAAACTTGAAAATGAACAATAATGATGATTTCTCTCATTTTGTTTCCTCAGTGTTTCTTAAACCGAATGCCTAACACAAAGTAGGCATTAGAATCACCTGGAGGACTTGTTAATTCATAGATAGTTGGATACTATCATCAGAGTTTCTGATGAGGTAGACTTGGAGTGGGATGGGTCCCAAGAATTTGCAATTCTAGCAAGTTTCCTGGTGTTGCTAATGCTTCAGGTCCAAGGACCACACACTGAGAGCAGTTACCTGATCTCCCTTATGATTGCCAAGGCTGATAAGAACAAATATTCCATGAACTGCTCCTCTTTTTCAAACTACTTTACTAAAATGGGACTTTGAAAAGCCATCAGTGGCACAAACCACAGGTGGACATCCATGGGTCAGAGTGTCTATATAGAACTGTGATGAACCCTGGAAAAAGAAAGCCAGATTTTTTTTTTAAGTTAAACTTCTAGCTCCTTCACACTATCGTGGTGTTTTCCAAACTTCTTCTTGAGTCATCTGAAAATATGTTACCTGAATCTTTAAATGCAAAAGAAGGAAGATGTGTCTTCATTTTCCCCCAGGTTGTCATTTTTGGTTCCATACTCTCTTTCCCAGAAAATAGACCATGTATTCAGGTATGTATTCAGGTATCTTCTCTTCTTGCTTTAGGATTGACTTAGATCCTAGACAATAATTCTCTATCAAGCTATTTTAGGTCAAGCCCTTATTTCCTATAGGCACGATGTTATCAATTCAGGGGTTTTTTTGGGTGTATTTTTTGTGTGTGTTTTTTGGTTTTACTGGAAGCCTATTTCATTCAATTCAATTCAACACCCATTGAGTGATTTCATATGCCAAGCACTATTCAAGATGTTCAGGAAAAGGCATGACCAAGATCTACTCAAATTCCTGCCCTTGCAGAGCCTACATTCTAGCAGAGACAGACAGTAAACTTAATACATAAAGCAATATGTTCCTGGTAGTAGATGCTATGGAAAGGAGGAAAATCAAGCAGGATAATAAGGTTTAGGACTTCAGGGGCTGGCAGGAAAGGGTCATGTGTGCATTTGCAATTTCAAATAGGGTGCCATTTGAGCAAAGACCTAAGACAGGTAGGACTGTAAGCATGTAGTTATCTAGGGAAGAGTGTCACAGGCAGAGAGAATAGCCTGTATGAAAGCCAAAGGGCAGGAGCATGGCTGGCATATTTAAGGAACAGCAAAGAGGACCGTGGGGCTGAAGCAAAGTGTGTGAAGGGGAAGTAGTGATAGATAGGAGAGGTAATATCAAGGCAAGGTCATGATCATGTAATGTTTGGTAGGTCACTGAAAAAGATGTTGGCTTTAATCTGAGTGAAAAAGGAGTCATTGCACAATGCTGACTTTTTAAGAAGGACCTGTTTGAATGTTGTGTTTAGAGAATACTGAGTAGGGCAAGGATAGGAGCTAAGAGGCTAGTTACAAGGTTATGCCAGTAACCCAAGCAAGAGATGATGTGGCTTGGGCCATGTGTTGACTGATCAGTACAGGTGGTGAAAAGCAGTTAAATTCTATATATTTTGAAAGTAAAGTGCAACGGGATTTCATGAGAGATTGGATGTAGAATGTTAAGGGAATCCAGGTGTTGGCCTGAGAAGCTGCAAAGATGAAATTGCTATCAGTTGAGATGTAAAAGACTGTAGGAAGAGCAAGTTTGTGGAGAATGTTGGGATTTTGATTTTGGGTATACTGAGTTTGAAATGACTATTAGATACCTGATGGGAGATGTAGAGTTGGTTGCTGGTCACGCACATATGGGGCTTATGAGAGTATGCGGAGTACGTTTGGGCTAAAGGTGGAGTCATCAGCTTGTCAGTATTGAAAGTTTTGAGGCTGAATGAGACGATCAAGGGAGTGGGTGTAGATAAAGCAGAGAAGAAGAAAAGGACTCAACCCTGGGATTCTCTAGCACTAAGAGGTCAAGAAGGAAAAGAGACACCACCAAGGAGAGATTGAGAAGGAGTGGACCATCCAAGGAGAAAAACTGGGAGGCTTTGGTGTCCTAAAAACCAAGAGAAGGAAGTGTACCAGTTAGAGGGGAGTGAAAAATAGTGTCGGATGCTGCTGCTGGGTCAAGTAAGATGAAAACTGAAAATTTACTATTGAATTTCACAACTAGAGAACATCAGTAACCTTGACAAGAACATATCTGGTGGCATGGTGATGGTTAAGGTCTGCTCTAAATAGTGTAAGAGGGTGATAGAAGAAGACTTGGAAATGGTGAGGAAAGACAACTCTTGAAGTTCCTGCCAACGAAAGCACAGAAATGGGAGGGAAACAGGTGAGGAAAGTGGGGTCCTGCTAAGGGTGTGTTGGTGGAAGTGGTGGTGTTTGTGTTTGTTTGGGGTTGGGAGAAATAATGATACAGTTGTGCGATGATGGAAGTGATCCAGTAGAGAGGGACAGATTAGTGTTTTAGGAAAGATAGGAAGGATTCCTTAAGCAATTTCATTGGGTCTGCAAATAGTGATGGTATCTAGAATCCAGGTGGAATATTCGGCATCCCAGAAATCAGGGATTTTTATCTATGGTAACAGGCATGTTTAGGGGGGAGTAATGCTGGTGGGGCAATAGGTGTAGTTGTCGAGACCATGTGTAAAATCCCTTTTGATTGTTTCAGTTTTTTCCATGAGGGAAGAGCCAACATTATCTCGTAAAATATCAAAAATGATTCAAAAGAAAATACAGCCCACATATATGCCTCTTCAAATATTTATTCAGAAAATAAAACAAAGCCAAACACAATATGAAAAATATGCAATAAATGTTTCATTTTAGGAGCTTTTCTAAATGAACTGAATTGACTGAGGTTTTTGAATAGAGATGTACTATCTTTTCAAGTAGGGACTCTTCCTGACGAATGTCTCTGTATCAAGCATAGGCATTCTTTGTTGCTGTACTGGCCTTCACATTTATTTAAAATTAGGGATATTTGTATAGAAATCTTTATTTGCCAATTCAATGTGCGTGAATGTCTACATATGACATTTTTTCAGATGGTGAATGTGGGTAGAACGTCTCCATGAGAACTCTTCTACAGTGATCTCTTGCTCTCCATTTCAACAGTATGGGTGATCACTACCGTCTTGTCAGTGGGGTCAGTTTGACATTTTGTAGCTATTGGCTGCAGTTCTTAAGCAGATATTAATAGGAGTTGTAGCCATTCTTATTTATGATGAGGTCATAAACTTAATCAGAGATAGGAAGCACCTATATGATTAAAAAAAGAGAGATAATGGGCCCTTTAAATAGTTTCCTCTCTGGGGTAAAAAAATATGTCACTTTCTGGAGGATTGAAACTGTATCTTAGTATACAGTATCAGTGCTTTGTATCTTAGTGCTTTGCTTGAACAAAATTTGAAAAACATAATTCAGAAGGCATTCCATAATGTTTTACAGTGATAATAAAAAATACTTATGTAAAATGGATGGTTAGAAAATACTCATTGGGGTTCTTCATATTGGGGAACAAGTGAGTTTGAAGCAGAAGAAAATAACCATAGTATTCAACTCATAGGGTTGTAGGGAAAGTGTAATGATATTGCCCATATAAAGTTCTTGTTACAGTAGATGGCTCATGTAAGTGTCCAGTAAATTATTATAGTAGGTATAAGGTGATGGGGTTCCATTGGAAAGATACAACAAAATTTTCAAAATTAGGGGACTGTTCTTAGTTAACTGTGGTTTTTCTTCTTTTGGGGGGTGTCAGGGGGAGGGTGGCAGAAAGTTATTAACAGCCCAACATTGCTTTATGAGAACCAACTTTTAGCAGTAGGAGCATATAGGGGCCAAGTGAACAAGAAACGATCATTCAGCTTTTATGTGCCAGGGCCTATAGTAAGCATCTAATGTATACATTTTATTTGGTCCTTACGAAAGACCTGCACAGTAAGTTGTATTAACCCAATTGTATGGATGAAGGAATTGAATTGGGGAGAAACGTTCAAGTGCTGCAACAGGAAAACTCTCTGCAAAATTTTAAGTAAATTAAAAGACTGACCCCATCAACTAAGCTGCTCACAAAAGAGCAATATCCTTACCAAGATCACAATGTGATTTGATTCCTAAGCTCCCAGTCTCACTATACAGGTTATTGAATAGCTCATCTAAATCCAACTCAAATCCAAATGCCTGTTGCTGGCTTGGTCAGAATCAAGGAGTCAGCTTAGTTTGCTATCTTTCGTGGCATTCAGTTCATGCTTCCAAACAAGTATGTAGAAATGGTTCACACTTTGGTATTAAAAGGTTGAAGACAAAAGGAACATCTCATCTTCTGTCACCTGAGGGAAAAAACTCTTCCCATTCCCGAAAACTACAACATAGTTTCCTTGGAACCTGGTTGCATTTCATACTCAAACTAGTAACACTCTGGTTGATGAGAAAGAGAACATTCACTCTCTCTTCCTAGAGGAATGCTGAAATTGAAAGAACAAAAAACCCAAAAAGAATATCCAACCCAGTAATTGATACCTAGTCTCATAGTCTGTCATACAGAGTGAAGTAAGTCAGAAAGAGAAAAACAAATACCGTATGCTAACACATATATATGGAATCTAAAAAAAAAAAAAAGTTCTGAAGAACCTAGGGGCAGGACAGGAATAAAGACCCAGACGTAGAGAATGGACTTGAGGACACGGGGAGGGGAAGGGTAAGCTGGGACGAAGTGAGAGAGTGGCACGGACATGTACACTCTAGCAAATGTAAAGTAGATAGCTAGTGGGAAGCAGCCACATAGCACAGGGAGATCAGCTCGGTGCTTTGTGACCACCTAGAGGGGTGGGAGGGAGACGCAAGAGGGAGGAGATATGGGGATATATGTAAATGTATAGCTGATTCACTTTGTTATACAGCAGAAACTAACACAACACTGTAAAGCAACTATACTCAAATAAAGACGTTAAAAAAAAAAAGAGCATTAAAAAAAAAAAAGAATATCCAACCCAACTTAAAAACTTTTCTATTCAGAACAAAAGAAAATCCAGTAGAACAATAATTTCCTTTTTTCAAGGGGAACCAAATGGTGGTATCTTGGTTTTAACAACTTTCTGGAGAATTCTTCATTCATGGTAATCAATTGATTAACACTGAGCAGCTCCATTTGTGCAGGAAGCAGGAATAGTTTGGCTGGCAGAACAACTTACAAAATTCTGTTCATGAATATTACGTAAATTCAGTCAATTCCCTCAATAACGAATATGTGCGATATAATATTTTACACCTGAGTTTAATCCCAAACAAAAAAAGAAAACACCAGCGTTTTGAAAAAAAGTTAATGTGGAAATGTCAAATCACTAGCTCTTAACCTTCTCAATTTTTTTGTTTTTTCTTAAGATAGGAAGGTGTAAACTCCCCACTCAGTCTGTAGCCGCCTGAAATAGGAAAAATGATGCCAGGACATCAAAAAAAAGGTTTTTTTCCTTTCTATAACCTGAGGTGGGGCGATGGGAAGTTCTCATCTGAGAAGGGACAGGAGAATTTCCTGCATTTCCATTATGAGTTTAGTATGAGAATAACTACGTGCAAATATATGAAGGATGCATACTTTTCGGTGGGCAAAACCAAAATCATTCATCCATGTCCACAAAGACCAGTTTAGAGAAATTGAAGCTAGTTTTAGCACAGAACTTAATGGCTAAAAGGGTAGATAAAGACAGAACTTAGTTACTAAGAGGAATCATGATTTTCTTTTTCCCCAAAGAACTTAAAAATCTGTATAGGCTCCATCTTGGATAACCTAGGTGCCCTTCTACCTGGAGACAGGATTCAGCAGGAATGATTCTCATGGGCACAGCTTAGTGTGCCATGGGAAAGTCTTCCTTCCTCCCTGTCTCAGGACTTGTGTATACAGTGTATAGGCTTTATACTACAAATGTCCTGTCTCAGGACTTGTGTATACAGTGTATAGGCTTTATACTACAAATGAAACTTCATTTCACTTGTTTGACAATTTCTCATTGCCCAGTGGCCAACTCACTTGTTCCTTTTGGCTGATTGCAGAAGGGCTGCAATCCCTCGAGAGGAGAAAGACAATGAGAGGGCAGAGACCCAACCCAGCTTCCTCCAGCTTTAGTCCACTTCATTTGAGGAGTCTATGACTCATCCCTGAGTCCCCCCACCCCAAGCAACTTCCATCAACTCATAGTCCCCAAATGTGTTGCTGAACGTTTTCTTTAGTGGTGCCAGCTTGTTCTGAGATTACAGGGAACGCCGATTTTATTAGAGTTCTTTCAACAAACTCGTTTAATTGTTGCTGCCCTTTGGCAAGTGCTGAGTCACTCTCAGTGCTTCATAGCATTCCAGGAACACCTCATCCTTCTAACTTTCCTTTTTTTTTTTTTTTTTATGTCTTCCTTTTGTTTGGTTTAGACCAAGCCTCTCCTCTTTTTTCCCCAACAGACTTGTCTTTGGAAAAGACTCAGAAGAGCCAGTAAACTTGGCTTCTTCAGTTCTGCTTCTCATGTGAGTATAATTTACATTTCTAACTATTATGCAAGTGTCATTAAACAGCATATTTCCCCAGGTTTTTGTGGAAGAACTGCTTGTTTGATCTTTGCGACGCTAGCACTCTTTTAGAATTAACCACGGAAAAACTTGATGACACTTCCGTGCTTCTTGTAAAATTCATCTTCGGGGTAATTTTATGGTGTGTGTTTTCCCCCTTGAAAGTTTTAAAGAGCTGGATTTCTCTCTCTTTACAGAGTGTTCTAGCAGCTGTGTCTCATTTGCTTTTGCAAGGGCATTGGAAGAAATTGCTATTTTGGAAACTCCTTAACATATGGGATAATTGTGTACAGCACTTTACAGTTTGCACAGTACTTGCCCATTATTTTACCTAGTCATTTCTCATAGAAGCCCAGGACATATTATTTACATTTTCCAAAAAGAGAAATAGAGGTCCTGAATAAATAGCAGGAGCTTGGCAGGACAATTTATCTCACTCTGGAATTAATCAATAGATTAAAATCTCTTCCTTCAGATCCTTTAATACCCATGACCAGAAAGCCTCATGCTTTTAGACCAACACACCCACTGTGCATCTGAGGAATATGTGGTCCACTAGCTTTAGGTCTGCCCTGACAAAAAGCTGTCGGAGTGATGGGACGTTGGGAACTGTGCTGTTGAACTGCTTTTATTAAAAGTGATGCAGTGGATGGCTAAAAGCACTGGTTCCAGGGTCACGCTGCCTGGGTTTAAATCCAAGTTCCAACCTTTATCAGCTGTGTGACACTGGATGCATTACTTGACCTTTCTCAGCCTCAGTTTTCTTATCTGTAAAGTGGGAATATTAGTTGCTCCTTCTTGGAATTATTGTGAAGCTGAATTGACCGAATTCATGTAAAGCTCTAAGCATTGCACCTAGCACAGAGTAAGCCCTCAGGAAATGTTAGCTGTTACCAGGCTGTGATTCAAAAGGTGGCTCTCTGGGTCATTTTTTCTGAGATTCATTTAAGTTGATTTGTTTCATGAAATTACACAAATGGCTCAGTCAAGACCGGAGATAGTTGGCAGCCGTAAGAGGTGGTTGGTGGGGTAGACAGACCTTATACTAGTACTTCCTCTGCTCTTAAGAGCTGTGATCATCATAACTTCTCAGTCTCTGTGTCATTCTCTTTAAAGCACAAAGCTGCAACGCTGTTCCTCCCAAATAATATGGGATTTTGACAAAGAGTCCTATTTACTAGTACCCACTGTATTTCATCCTAGTACTTTTGAAATGGTAGCACACAAAAAAGACAAAAGATGACATTGGTTTTCTTACAGTTCCGGGCAGAAGTAAGGTATAGAGGAAATAGCAGGGATCTGCCTAGTTGCAAATGTTCTCTTGTTGGAAGAGTTTGCTGGGTAAACTGGGCAGAGCACTTTGCTTCTCTGTGCCTCAGTTTCCCCAACTACAAAGAGGAATTATAATACCCACAGGATGATCAGCCTGTCCCCCATTTGCTGGGACTTTCCCATGGCAAGTGCCGCATCCCCAGAACCTCCTCAATCCTGGGGAGACCGGGATGGTGGGTCACCCTGAATATCTGCCTCTCATCTTACTGGGGTCACCATAAGGGCAGTGGATATGAATGTGCTTTGAAATTTCATGGGCTGAACAGTATAGGCAACCCAAATCTGAACACCTAAGTTCCCAGAATAGTGCTATGGGTTACTGGAAGAAAAACATGGTAATACAGTATATCGTTTCTTAAGAAAGAATATCACACTTTTGGGCTTCCCCGGTGGCGCAGTGGTTGAGAGTCTGCCTGCCGATGCAGGGGACACGGGTTCGTGCCCCGGTCCGGGAAGATCCCACATGCTGCGGAGCGGCTAGGCCCGTGAGCCATGGCCGCTGAGCCTGCGCGTCCGGAGCCTGTGCTCCGCAATGGGAAGAGGCCACGACAGTGAGAGGCCCGCGTACCGCAAAAAAAAAAAAAAAAAAAAAAAAAAAGAATATCATACTTTAATTCTTGGTACATATTTTATAAACTGCTTAGAAATATATGATGTGACTGGCAAATTCCACTAATGTATATATCGTGTTTTACATCATTCTTAAATGTTTAAATACATGTAATTGAAAGTATACAAAGGCGTATTCATATAAAACAGGACAATTACTTTCACATCACTACAAAGATAATTTGCATTGGAAAAATCTCCTTTGAAACATCTTTACTGCCTGAAAAGTTCAGTTTTGCACCCAAGGCATATTTTTGAAAGGATTACCATGTACAATAAATGGATTAGTGATTTGTCTTCGAAAACTTCAAAGGAAAACAAGATAGTCTGGGGAAGATGATGTAACTGACCATCTATTTGGTATTTGCAAAAGAAGTACACACCAAAGGATAATAGTCTATTACTGGGAATTAACTTGAGGCAGCAGCATCAGTGTTTAAAAGATGTGCAAAAAACAAAATTTTTTTTTTTTTTTTGGCTGCATTGGGTCTTAGTTGCGGCAAGTGGGATCTTTGCTGAGGCACGCGGGATCTTTTGTTGCGCGGGCTCTTTGTTGTGGTGTGCGGGCTTCTCTCTAGTTGTGGCATGCGGGTTTTTCTCTTCTCTAGTTGTGGTGCACAGGCTCCAGAGAGCATGGGCTCTTTAGCCTGTGGCACATGGGCTCTAGTTGAGGCGCACGAGCTCGGTAGTTGTGGCACGCAGGCTTAGTTGCCCCGCAGCATGTGGGATCTTAGTTCCATGACCAGGGATCAAACCCATGTCTCCTGCATTGGAAGGTGGATTCCTTACCACTGGACCACCAGGGAAGTCCCAAGATGTGCAGAAATATTAACTGAAGTACACACTCAGGAATTAGAGTAGTTTCCCCAAGATGATTTATTTAGTTTTCTTTCATATCATATAGAGAGTGCACTTGAGTGGAACTTCAAAATGTACAAGTATGCATTTGTTTGGAAATTCAGAGTTTTTTTGATGGACTTTTATTTGTGTTTTACCTAGAGGCATCCAACCAGAATTCAAGCCAGTGTAAAGTCTGTAAGTGAGGCTTTTTGTAGACGTGAATAACAATATAAATAATACAATAATATGTATTAGTAAATACAGTGATATATATTAGTAGAAGCATAAAAACAAGTTCAGTCAAACTCAGTTGCTTACATTAATAGAGAAAAGTAATATTTATCTTAAAAGTTAGACTTCTAAAATATAACAGCTTGTTTTCTGCTTGGCTTTTAAAATGGAACATGTAAACCTCTAAAAAGATATTAAGATACTTGAAGACCCTGAACGTGTCACAGAGTTTTTCTTTATCTACCCCAGAGGACCTACTGCAGCCTTGGGTACGTGACAGATGCTCAGTAAAATCTTGTTAACTTATATTGAGTGTTCTATGTACTAATAATAATTCAAAATAACATAATGAAACCGGAGTGAAAAGGGCATGGTCTACCATTCTACGTTCAAATTTTTCCCAAGGAATGAACTACTTTGCCTCTCAGACAGAAGCAAAGAACTCATTCAAAAGCAGAGCCGAAGGCTGATGGAGTTATTGTTGTTTATATTTCCCTGGACAGAGGAGTAATTCTGTTGGCTTCAAAGGCCTTTTCTTCTACCTTCCATCACGACATGCTCGTGCAGGAAGAAGCCTTCGTCCTATTCCTACATTTTACAAATGGAAACCCAGAGGGGGGAACAATGTGCCCCAGGTCAGATTCAGACCTTCCCAGATATTTGTTGACCTGAATTTAACTTTTCCAAATTTCACCAAACAGCTGTAGGGGCTTTTCTTGGCCCCTTTTTAGTCCAGGAGACTCCCTCCTCCCTCTTCCTTGCCCTCCCATCCATGATTATCCCAATGCCGCTGCTCCTTAAACAACTCCACCGCCTTCTGTCACTTTCCAATGGCATTTTGTTTGCTCTCAGACGACACACTTGAACCTCCCCTCCAAGGTCTCAAGCTAAAGGAATCTTCTAGATTACCCGAAGTGGAATATAAATTGAAGGGCCATTCCTGCATTTCTTCGTAGGCCTGCAGCCTTGGAAACAGTGATGCATAGCTCCGGGCTTGTACTGATTACCCTCAAGCTTCAGTAATGCGAGTCAAGGCTTTGCTTTATGGTTAATTTAGCTGATGATGAGAGCAAGCTGAAACTTGTGAGGACAGACATAAGTTGGAACAAACCGAGGTCATAGCTTGAGCAGAACCTCCAAGAAAACAGATTGCCTGTGGCTCTTAGCGAGCATCCTTTCCCCAACAGTAGTGAGGCAGACCGAAAGCAGAAAAATGACAGTCTCCTTTGAGGGGCATAGGAGGGCACAAAGATTTTTCAAAACTCAGCCCCACAGAGAGGAAATCTGCTTGATATTTATTCAGGCCCCTTTCTTTTAAATCTTGATTACCCTTGGCTCAGCTAGGTGCTAGAATTTATGCACCAGCGACAGGTGATTCTTACGTAAGGATGGAATCTTGGGTGTGATAAATTTGGTCTTGAGACATCTCAGCTCGCTTGCTGCAGATGGCAGTGTCATGATGGCAGAGTTAGAGAGGGGTGTCCTGCTGGGCTGTGGGCTGTCTGTGAAATGGCTACTCAGTTCAGAACTGTCTGAGCCAATTCCTTGAGCCTCAAGGTCATGACCAAGGGGCTCAGCCCAACTATAGGGTTGACATTCATTCTAGCAACGTTCTTTCCTGCCCCCTTAGACACTCCTGCTGACTCCCTCCTACTCAAAAGTCCAACAAGAATCAGGTAATCTGTGTTCTTTGTGAATATCTTTGTAATTTGAGGTCTTTGTCTGTTGTGATTAACCGTTGTTAGGCGTGAACTCTACGTTTGTAAGGAATTGCGTATACTCCAGAATTTGCATCAACCTGGTTGGTTTGGCCAAAGAGGTATTTTTAGCCACTACATCCCTGTCGGGTCCTGCAACTTTCAGGGCACAGGTTCTTAGCCTTTGTTTTGAGGACTCTGGAAATCCCCCCAAAATGCACATACACACACAAATTGTAAACATACGTGTCTCTTTTTAGGGAGACCAGCTTTCATAAAATTATCAGAAGTCTGAGATCCGACAAGTAGTAAGAGTCGCTATTGTAGCTGAAGGAAATCTTCTGGAGCATCCTTTGTCCTTTTCAGGTAGATTTCCCACTTTGAATTTTAGATGGAACTTCATCAGAGGGTGGCCACATCAGGCAAGCTTTGGAGTCACATAGCCTTGATTCTGGCTTAGACCCTGGCTCTACATTTCCTGACTGTGCGAGCTTAGACATGCCACTTCTGTATGCCTCACATCCTCATTTAGACAACAGATAAAACGGGGAAGATATCACCTACTTTGTTATGCTATTGTAGGAATTAAATGAGAATATATATAAATCTTGTGGTATACCTGGCATTTGCTTACTGTTCAATCAACTGTAGCTAGCAGTGGTAGGAGTCGCGTGGAACTCATGTCTCTCGAGCATGTGGGGTGATGCCCAATGTCATGTGTCTTCTACCTTGCTGCAGTTTAAACCTATATCCTGTCTTTATCTAATCACTGAGTCGTCAGCTGCCATTTCATGTTCTTCATAAGCATCAACACGGTTTACCCACCACTCTTAAGAAATGTCACATTCCCGTCCTCTAGCACACCTCTTATGGGAAAAAGAGTGAGACTAACTGGCATTAAACTCCTGGAATCCCATTTTACAAGTGTTACTTTCTTCAGAAAAATCACAGTTTACTAATTTTAACGATTTTTCAAAAGGGGATATATCATGTATATTTTAGCTAGGGACATTTCTTTCTTACCTTTATGTGCAATAACTTACTTCATCTTCTAGCACATAGTAAGTACTGGTCAATATTTGCTGAATGAATGAAAAAGTAAATCTTAAACTAAAAACAAGGGACGTATGCATGAGAACATTAGTTCTTTTCCTAGTCATTCTCTCGTCCATCCTTATTCCCCCATACTTCTTCTCTAAAGACCCCCACAAGCACGACTCACCTTGGAAACTACGCAAAAGGATGGCTCTGTTTGTGGACATGTATCATCCTGGTATCATATGCTGCTTTTCATTGTGGGATTCGAGGCCAACAGTATCCAATCTCAGTCTCTCTTTTTAAAGCTGATATTTCTGTAGCAAGTGTAAAATCATCCTAAATGGGGAACCCCATTTTTTTTTATACTAGAGATGACAGTTTTTTGAGATTGGCCAAAAGAAATTTTTGAAGAGAGAATGCACTCAGTTAACAAGCTGTGTTTATGAAACTGTCATGCAAGCTAAATGTGGCGCGCTGGAGAAACAGGATGGTAGATTTCACTCTGCACCCGGGAGATCTGTATCTCAACTCTATGGATAAATACTGTTCAAGGGTATGTAAAAATTCCTCCTGTATATATGCATTTTTGTGGGTCTAGCTCATCGCCTAATCCACAGAAGTTACTTAATAAATATTTGTTGAATGGATGATTCATATTATATTTTTATTATAATATAAATAACTTATTATTTATATCATTCCAATAAGGAAAGTATAGTAGTTCTCCATGTAATTTTTTTTTTTTTTTTTCCTGCGGTACGCGGGCCTCTCACTGTTGTGGCCTCTCCCGTTGCGGAGCACAGGCTCCGGACGCGCAGGCTCAGCGGCCATGGCTCACGGGCCCAGCCACTCCGCGGCATGTGGGATCTTCCCGGACCGGGGCACGAACCCGTGTCGCCTGCATTGGCAGGCGGACTCTCAACCACTGCGCCACCAGGGAAGCCCCTCTCCATGTAATATCTTTATGGACATATATTTCTGAAGCTCAGCTGACTGATAAACCATTAAAACAAAGTATCTTCTACACCTCTTTTCTATGACAGCTAGAAATTTTAGAGAAGATGGGTGTAAGGCTGTTGAGTGAGCGTGCATTGCTGTTCAGTGTGTTAGCAGTAGAGTTTCGCCATTACACCCATTCAGATAGAACAATACTTAAGAAGCCAACAGCAGTCTTGTGGGCGTGCCCCCTTCCCTGTTTCTCTCAACCTTACATTTTTCATAAGAGAAATAACAAGCAGAATCAGAATGGCACTGGCCTGCCTGACTTAGGGCTCAGACCATGTAAGTGTGGCAGCACATTCAGCAAGAAGTCTCTGGAGCCTCTTGTCACAGGTAGGGAGACTTACCTGAGAAGTTAGGGGAAAGGTAGCTGTGTGGCCAGAAGAGCTCCCTCTAGCAGCCAGTTTCCTCGTGAGGCGTAATTGCATCTGCGTCATTGGTATCCGGAAGGCAGTGGTTATGTGGGAGAACCATAGAAATAGGGAGGTCACGAGAGTGAAAGGTAATGAAACAGAAAGACATTATCCCCCAAAGGAACTGTATCTTTCTTTCCTCTTTCCTTTATTGCTACCCCAAGCTCTGTGTTCACCTTTGGTTACTCAGAACTCTATCTCAGGTGTGTTTTCCCACATCCCCACCGATGCTGCTCTTTCATCCTCCTTGTCTTACAAAAGCACCTAAGCAAACACATGGCATCGGTCCTTCCTTACCTTACATTTCTCTTAGGGATTGAGAAAAAGTAATCAACATTTATCGGGCATCTATAGGGGCCAGGTAATTTTACTCACTCTCCAACTCAGCAGGTTTTAGATGAGGAAAAATAAGTATGAGGAAGTTAAGTAACTTATCCAGAGCTGCCACCTAAGTGGTGAAACTGGGTTTGAAACCCTTGGCTGTCAAGCCTCTGCATTTCTCCATGGTCCTCAGGACAGATAGAAAATCCCGAGAAACTGAATACAAGGATATGCTTGGAGATACAGAGCATTCAGTTTGAAGATTTACGTTTTTACTTCCTTGAATTTCTTCTTTACACAGACTCACACGGAGAGGCTCTCATCTGTGTACCCGTATATGTGAGTTTAAGCCTTCTCCCATCTTCCTACTCAGACAACAGCAAAGGTTCCATTTCACAGTTGTGGAGATCAGGGTCTATGACTGCGCTTCTGGTGTCGGGCAGACCAAGACTGTCATGGGAGGTGAGAAAGTAGAAGAGGGGTGTATCGTGGTGCCAGACCAAAGAGTTGTGTGTGACCGAATACTGGAGCACTTTGGTTTTCCTCTTGCCCATGTTGGTGTTCGGAGTCACTGTGCTTGAGTTTGAATTTAACTCAATAATATAACCCATTTGGGGGTTCCTTTTTCTTTTTCTTTTTTTTTTTCTTTTTTTTTTGCGGTACACGGGCCTCTCACTGTTGTGGCCTCTCCTGTTGTGGAGCACAGGCTCCGGGTGCGCAGGCTCAGCGGCCACGGCTCACGGGCCCAGCCGCTCCGCAGCACGTGGGATCCTCCTGGACCGAGGCACGAACCCACGTCCCCTGCATTGGCAGGTGGACTCTCAACCACTGCGCCACCAGAGAAGCCCTGGGGGTTCCTTTTTCAAGTAGCTTCATTCATTGTTGAAGTGCCTGTGCTCCTGTCTTGATAATCTCTCAAATTCCTTCCTCCTCAACCTCACTCCCTGCCACTCTTCTCTACTGAGTTTGAATCCCTGGTACAGGATAGTACACTGAATGCCAGGTGTAAGTCAACAGGTATCTCTGTGAAAATCAGGAAAAACAAAAGCTTACCACTTCCCAGTACTTGTTAAAACATCCCGAAACAGGGCTTCCCTGGTGGTGCAGTGGTTGAGAGTCCACCTGCCGATGTAGGGAACACGGGTTCGTGCCCCGGTCTGGGAAGATCCCACATGCCGCGGAGCGGCTGGGCCCATGAGCCGTGGCCGCTGAGCCTGCGCGTCCGGAGCCTGTGCTCCGCAACGGGAGAGGCCACAACAGTGAGAGGCCCGCGTACCACAAAAAAACAAACAAAAAAACAAACAAAAAACCATCTCGAAACAGCTTGTGGGCTGGTGCCAAGGTCAAGGAGGTGAGCCCACACGTGTGATCAGTCAAATGGGAATGTTGGGGTTTCTTGGCTGGATGTGTGTCAATATCACTGTGTATAGAAGATGTCTGTCTGCTGTACCAGCGTTTGCCATCACACTAAACCATCAATTTAAAGACTGACTAATGTCCTGAGCACATTTGTCTTTACAAGAAGTTCCTTGCTTCAGGGGCAGATGAATTTTTGTCTATGATTCTTTGGTCTCCTGTTTCCTTTCCTGGTCTCTCCCTGATCACCTCCTGTCTCCTTCATGCCTCTCTGCACCTCTGCACGAGGAATTGTACTCTCTCCTTGCCCGTTGGCAACATCAGCATACATGCAGTGCCTCGTACACCATCCGTCTTCCCTGCTAAAGTGGACATTCCACGCAGACCTGTTTTCCCACTCATATATAATTCATCTGCCAAGTACATGGCTTGCATAAACTAGGCATTCAGTAAATGTTTGTTGAATGAATGCAAGGTAGAATGAATAGACACGCACATTAGTTTATTTTGCTGCGTGTTTGGCTTCACTGAACCATTTGGATTTTTTTCTTTTCAGTGTCATTCATTCTTACTGCCTTTCTGCCTTCCTCAGTCAATATTTATTGAGAGTCTTTGCTGTGTCAGTCACTGGGCTGTATGTCAGCATGAGTGAGACATGGTCCCTACCTCCTTGGAAGGTCCAGAGTGTGTTGTACTGATTATGTTGGTTCTGAGTCAGGCAGCCATACTTGATGAATCACCGGCCACGGGGAGTGGAGCCTTGACGTGGCTGTTTGTGAGAGGATGCAGAGGAGGAAGACATCATCCCGACCTTGAGACTCTCACAGCTCATAGGGTAGTGAACAAATAGAGACGTGAAATATATAGGATAATATATGCCCAGCAGTAGGAAATGGTGGGGTACGATAGAAATGGCTGGGGTGTCCTGCAGAGGTACAATAATAAAATTTTCTCCCTGGTACAAAATCTCCTTGATACTTTATACAGTACATAATTTATATAACAAATATTTTTTCTGTACTACTATGTGCTTGACATTATGCCAGGGCTGGGCACATGGCAATGCAAAGGAAAAGCGTGAAACTTGCTTCTAGGAAGGTGCAAGCCAAAACACAAAATGGAAGTAAGGATGAGTGAGCAGAAGTGAGAGTGAGAGAGAAGAAAGGAGGGATGGGGATGGGAAGAAAGAGACCAAATCGAAGAGCTCCTGGTCAGTCCCCTTCTCTTAGGTCCAAAGAATTCCAAAGATGGGGCCTTTAAACTCAGGAATGTTAGCTTTCTCCCTTAGACATTTTTTTTCGAGAAAGAGCTTGACACTTTTGAGGTGACAGAATGTGAATTTAAAAAAGTAGAAATATGAGAAATGTCTAAATAACTCCAGCAGTCTAAGTTATTGGAGGCTAGCTTATTGCCAGGTGACTTAACTCTGACCTAAGATTTCCAAAGAATGTTCAGATTTTAGCCATCTCTACTATCCATACACTATCAACCATTTAAACAAAGTTTTAAGTCTGTTTCTACTTTCACAATGACTATGATCATTAGATCTTGTGTTCATTTAGTGCATATTTGGGTTTTTTGTTGTTGTTTGTTTGTTTTTTAACTTTTTATTTCATATTGGAGCATAGTTGATTAACAATGTTGTGATGGTTTCAGGTGTACAGCAAAGTGATTCAGTTATATATGTACGTGTAGCTATTCTTTTTCAAATTCTCTTCCCGCTTAGGTTTTTACAGAATATTGAGCAGAGTTCCCTGTGTTGTACAGTAGGTCCTCGTTGGTTCTCCATTTTAAATGTAGCAGTGTGTACATGTCAATCCCAAACTCCCTAACTATCCCTTCTCCCCACCCGTCCCTCCCTGGTAACCGTAAGTTCATTCTCTGAGTCTGTGAATCTGTTTCTGTTTTGTAAATAAGTTCTTTTGTATCATTTCTTTTTAGATTCTGCATATAAGCGGTATCATACGCTATTTCTCTTTCTCTGTCTGACTTACTTCACTCAGTATGACAATCTCTAGGTCCATCCGTGTTACAGCAAATGACATTATTTCATTCAGGTGCATATTTATTTGGTACTTACCATGTGCCAGGCAGCGTCCTAGGCCCTAGGAATCCATCAGCCCCTATTCATTGACCCTGTGCTGGCATCAATAATTTTGACTTTCCTTTTATAAGGTATATTTCAAGGAGCCTCTGGAAGGGTCTTTAGACTATTTTTTGTTAAAAGGATTCATCATGCATGTGTGTGATTTGGTTGTAATCATTAAAGGGAATATGGAGCAGAGCTGAATAACATAGAAACTCTAAAATGAAAACAATTTGAGAATTTCCAAAAGCATGCCCCGTTGAATAATCCAAAATCAACACTCTGTCAGGCTCCCGTGAGGAAGGCAAGAGAGGCTCAAAGGACAGTTACCCTCTGTACTATCACAGGAAGAAGGGTGGCTTCTTTTAAACGTTGACCTAATGCTTAATATGCCTTGGGCACAAGGCTAGACACTTTACATGCATTATTTCATTCAGTTCTCCCAATAACCTTGTGGAATGGGTCTTCTTATTAACCCCATTTTACGGGTAAGGCAGTTGGCGCTCTGAGTGACTAAGGCAGTCACCCGAGACAATACCCCTAATAAAGAGGACAGAGAACACTTAAATCCAGATTCAGTGACTTCCAACACTTGCCTTAGGTAGAAATTTCTTTCCGAATATTCTTATTATGACTTAGAGCCATTTCTTGGTGAGTCTAAGAAGCTCTTCTCTATCTGAAGACTGAAGGAGGGATTAATTTGGTGTTGGATCTTGTCTTCTAAAAACCTTTGGGATTTCTTAGAGGATGCTATCACCTGCCATTTCTTGGCCTGCCACACATAGGACATGCTAGAGGGTCCCTCTTCAACTCAGCTGTCTCTGCTCTTGGCTTTTAATTTTCATGAAAATGACTGGACACATTCCTCTTGTTCCACTCATACCCAAGGCCAGAGAGACATTCTACTGGCTTTTGTCAGTAATATTTCCTAACAGTTGTTATCAGTATCTGTTCCAGGGTCTTCATTCCACCTTCCCTTTTTTGTGTGTGTTTGTTATATTATTTCTTATAGTAATTACATTATGTTAATATATTATAGTTATAACACAAATATATTAAAATTCAAAAACTGTATATTTTAATCATTAAGAACCAATGCTCAGAGAATGTCCTTACCAGTTGGTTTTAGTAATTAAAGAATATAAGGTACAAGATCCAATAACAAGTAGCTTCTGAATTTGAAAAGTATCCAAATGGTAGCCCAGGGACCCAAAGGCAGCTCATACCAGGTCTGAACAGTCCATCTTATATGGCTCAGGTACAGGACTGCCTAAAGGCAGGGAACTGGATTAATCACGGTCATAGAATTTTACAAGTTAAAGGAGCATTTGCCACCCAACCTCTGCATTGTACAGAAGGAACTGAATTCTGGAAAGGTTAGTGGTTTGCCCAGAGTCAAACAGGAAGGTAGAACAGCATCTAAAGCAGTGATTCTCAGACTTTTTAATCTATAGATACAAAGGAGATTGTTACAATACAGATTCTTGAATCACAGTCCCAGAGAATCTGATTCAGATTCTCATACAGGAATCTGTATGATTAATAAGCCTCCTGAGTGATTTGGTGGCTGGTGGTCCTGACACCACACTTTTAAGGAACACTGCTCTGGAATCTAGGCCTCATGACTCTCAGTCCAGTTTCTTCCCAAAGGACTAGGCCGCCTCCCCACATTAAAAAACATTCCAGGGCTTCCTTGGTGGTGCAGTGGTTGGGAGTCCACCTGCAGATGCAGGGGACGCGGGTTCGTGCCCCGGTCCGGGAAGACCCCACATGCCGCGGAGCGGCTGGGTCCGTGAGCCATGGCCGCTGGGCCTGCGCGTCTGGAGCCTGTGCTCCACAACGGGAGAGGCCGCAGCAGTGAGAGGCCCGCGTACCGCAAAAAAAAACAAGCAAAAAAAAACCATTCCAAACAAGACATAAGACTCTTGGTGATTCACATTAGGACTCTTCTTTCCTAACTCAACAGTTAATTCCTGAAAGCATCACTCATTGAGTAGTTTTCTTTCACTCACTCCGTCAGCGCCTCTGATGTGCCAGGTGCCAGAGATACAAAGATTAAAACACAACTCCACCTCCAAGGAACCCATCCACAGCAGGAGTTGTAGCTACCATTTCCTGAGCCCGTTATTTTATTTTATTTTTTGACTGGGCCATGTGGCATGTAGGATCTTAGTTCCCCAACCAGGGATCAAACTGACGTCCCCCGCATTGGAAGCAAGGAGTCTTAACCACTGGACCACCAGGGAAGTCCTGTGAGCCCATTAGTTATCCATCCTTCATAGAGCTTATCTCATTCCTTACGTTTAGGTAAGCCTGTACAGAATAACAACATGATCTGGGCGTCGTTTGTATATATAGAATCATGCATATTCTCTGAAATTTGTTCTTCACCCTTAATACATATTTGAAGTATTTCTCTCTGTTCTTTATATATGCTAGTCTTTATAATGGCTACAGAGTATTTTCCAATATTGATGTATTTAACCATTCGCATATAGGCGGATATTAAATTGCTTCTATTGTCTCCTGTTGCAAATAGTGCCATGATGGATTCCAAAGTAAGTCTTTTTATCCCCATTTTACAGAGGAGGAGATAGAAGAAAGTTGGTTACCTTGTCCAAGGTCTCACAATGGCAGAATTAGGATTCAAACTGAGGCTAGTCTGTCTCAAAGACCACAGAGTTACTTCCTTTTCACTATTACACCTTTTAGTAGTTGCAGTAGAATGGGGTAAGTGCTGGACGAGGTGGGTACTGTTGGACTCCTAAAACCCAGCTGCTGATAGGACCTTGGGGTCTTCAGGGAAATGATGTTTGAGCAGAATTTAGGAGTCTTCTGGGCAGAGGGAGAAAGCCAGCCTAGAAGGAGATATAGGTTTATTGCAAAATAATCAGTCACACGTTATCACCTACTAAAGGAAACCTATAATACACACTTGTGGGGAGATTCACAGCAAAAAAGACATGATATTCGCACACTGGGACCTTACAGCATGATGGGGTGTGTGTGTGTGTGTGAGAAAATACTAGAACAACAAACTAGTGAGCATGGTATAAATAAACACCCACCTCATTTGGCAGCCTCGTCAGAGCCCTGGAAATGAGTGGGCCATGGGGTCCTGTCTGCAAGGCGTGTCAAAGAAACGTGCCCTCTGAACAACTCGGTTTCCTCCTCTGAAATGAAGGAAGTACTGTCTAGTCCCTGCCTACTTGTCAGGGATGTTGCAAAGCTTGGTTAATTTCTGTAACTGTTTTGAGCTCCTCCAAGGTGTGTGTTCTCTAAATAGGAAGTATTAGTAGCAGCCATCAGAACCCAGATGAAACTGAACTGCAGTTCTCTGAGAAGAAACCAGAAATGCCCACAAGGCCTAAAGCCCACCCTGGGTCCGTCACATTGACCCTCCTTTAAAAGGGAGCCTGGGTCTCCCATAGGGCATCGCCGGAGCTCTCAAGTGCGAAAATTCAGGAGACCTGCTGGATTTTCTAACATTTAATTTCCCAGCTGATTGCTGTGATTTAAGGGCCCATCTGGCACAGCCCGTTTGTGGGGTATGTGTGTGCAGGGAAGTGGGACTCTAGTAAAGGCAGAGATCTAACAGAGAAAAAGAACACGCAGAGTGGAGCCAGGCCATGTTGGAGCCCTTGGCTAAGATGTTTAAATAGGCATTTCATCGTATTAGTGTTAGTGAGGCCAATAGGCCATATGTTGTAAGAAAGGCAGTTAGGGTGCCCGCGTTCCTCTTACTCAGGGCTTTTATGTTCTCTTAGTGAGGATTTGGTGGTGCCTTTGTCTGCCAGGGGTCTAGGGGGAGCTGTGAACAAGCTCAGGAGAAAATCCAGCTCTGGGTTTCAGCAGCAACATATGAACATCTCTACCCGCAAACTCATGGGAACTAAGCAGATGCTGGGAGACGCACACCTACACTCCCGCACAGGGATAGTGGGGATCGTTTAGGACAGGGGGTGCCCTGGAGCTCATGGTCCCCTTACTCTCATTCCCCGCAAAGAGCGGGGGATGGAGGAAGCCATATGTCAGTGCTCATATCCTCATGGCCCCTTCAGCGTAACTGCAGTTCCAAATCAAGCCACAGGCAAGTGGATCTCATAAGCACTAATAGGACTTACAGATGTGCAGAAACCGACGTTGTGATGCTCAGCTGAACTCCTGGATGGAATTTCTCGTAATTTTCCAGTACCCAGGGGATCCTATGTAAACCTGGTCCAGACAGAGTTTTTATTGTATCTTATTTCTGAGCTCCAACCGGGCCTTCCCTCTGGAGGTCAAGCCTCTCGGTCTCCTTGAAAATTCCGATCTGAAAGGTAGAGTCTCCTGATTCCTGTGGTCACCACTTCTGTTGGGACTCCAGGTCCACAAGGAAAAGTCATCAGCGACTTGATCTTAATCCTTTGCTGCCTGTGCACAGGTCACTGAAAAACATCTGGCAGCCCCGACCCTTCGTGTCCGTTTGCCAAATGTATTGAAGCGGGGAAGAACTGGCGAGTCCATCTGTGGTCCTCCGTGGTGACGGAGGGATGGGCTAGGTAAAGGTCTGACTTTGGGAGGACCTGTGAGCCCTGTCCATGTTGCTCAGTCAGAAGGATCGCTGACCTCTCTTCCCTGGTTGGAAGATTTGCACCTTTACAGGCCGTGAGGCTGAGTTCTTGGGGCTGAGGCTAGGAAAACGTCCTCTCTCACACCTCAGAAATGTGAAAATAAAGTTGGCGCCCCTACAGGTTGGAATCAATATCTAATTCCCTTTGGGAGATTCCCACCCTGCCTCTTGGGAAGCTGGATTCCATAGCCCACAGTGTGGAGTTTGGCAGAGAAAGATCGGTAGGAGTGAGGAAGGCTTTGATGTGGTCCCCTTAGGCTTCTGCTTCTGGAAAGGGACTTTTCCTTTAATTACTTGGACCACAGACAAAAGTTTCGCCTTCTTGAAGGGATAGACGTCCATTAGCGAACCTAGGAAATACAGGGAGACCTCGTTTACAATGATGGAGCTTCCTCAGGGCCTAAGGATGTCTGGTAAACTCTGTGACTGAGTGCCCTAAAGAAAGGGCAAGTCTCCTGATTTCAGGTCCTGTTTCATCACAGATGTCTAACCTCCTAGCACCAGGGAGCTTGGCCAAGTCAACGAGGTAGGAGGGAAAACATCCATATCTCAACGTTGTCTTCTCCTTGCCCCTGTTTGCCCTCACCTAGCACCAGGAACCTTCCAAGCTTCCCAGGAGAAATGGTAATGCCAGTCTGGACCAGCTGCATTGCCCAGAGAGAGGTCTTTGTTATAAAACGCATCATCGCACATAGATTCTGCGGAGAACTAAATTAGGATAAATGGATTTGGCGTCCCGGGCTGCACAGAAATTGCTCTTTGTCATGATTTTCCTTGCCTTCAACAGAGACTTACCTGTCAGGAGGTTTGCATCTCTCAGTGATTGAGGGAAGAGGATGGGAATTGTTTTGCCATTTTTTCTACCTTATTCTAGTAACTTAGAGAGTACTCTAAAGATTGTGTGAATAAAATATGTAAGACCTATTACATGTAAGATAAAAATTCAACCTGAATTCCTTTTTTATTAGCTAGAATGTCCAGAAATAATATAATAATAACAATTATACTTTACAGGAATTAAAAACTTTATCACATAGAGGCTGCTGAATAGCTAGCTCTTCCCACTGTCACAAGGAAGACAATGCAAGAGGATTTGGGGGTCAGTCAGGAGTGGCAAATACTTAGTATATGTTTCATCATCATCCTCCTTCTCCCAGGGCAGTGATAACTTACTAACGCTTGAAAACTCTTTCCTACTGCGATCAGGCAGGATTTCAGAATCCTTCTCGGTTTGTACTCCAGACACCTTCTACCAGTCAGTCAGAATTGGCACAAGGGGTTTCATTCTTAAAAAATAAAGATAGAAAAAGGTGTCATCTTGAGTTTTTCATGGCATCATTAAAATGTTTCAAGAAGGGATTTTGGACTAGATCTGTGGCTTTTGCCAGCCTTTTCTGTTTACCAATCATTGAGACGGGATTCAAGACTCGACTTTCCACTTACCCCACCCATTCTTGTCTGCCACCCCAAAAATATCACACCAAAAGAAATGGGAAATATGATCGTGCTTTTATGAGCCATCCATGAGGTGATGTCTGGTCCATATTAAATGTCAGAAATAAATTATTTATGTGAGAAGAAAACACAGAGGTGTCATTATATTATGGATATTAATCCTACCCAAGAAGAGCAGCTTAACCACCTTGAGTCCCCCTGAGGGACACTAGGAGTTTTTCAGTTGTCCTTTAATAACCACCCGCCTTGGGAATATATAGAAAATATGTCAACATTTTTCATAGGACACTGTACATTTGATGCCCTCTCTTCCAATCTTGAACTCATCCTCTCCTCGTTCCTGCCCCGTGTGTGAAAACAAATAAAAATTCAGCAAGCACTCACAATTACACAGGGAAATGGATGGACTTTAGTCTGGGTGTAGATATGCTAAAAGCATTTTGTAGACTCAGGTGACCTGTTGTCTGTCACTCCTGATCAGAGCTATAGGACCACACAGTTGGATTGGCTTGACTAGAACACGCTGCTAGAGACCTTTCTCAAACTTAGTTGACCTCTGACATCAACCTCCTATAGGAGTGTTTGGTGGTTTATTCTTCGGGCTTCACCAAGATGGCAGCTGCTAGAGTACATGTGGCCTAGGTCTCCTGTATTGGGGGATTATATGTGATACAAATGCCTGACTAACAAGTAAAGCGGAGTGAGAGAAGGGGCACCATGAAATTCCTTCAGCCTGACCTAGGACCCTCTCACCAGTTTCGGGGCAGGGAGGAGAGTCTTAATTCTGATGCTGTCATTACAATAATATATGAGCTTTGGAAAGACGCTTAACTTTCCTCTCTGTCAGCTCTCTACCACAACATGGAGTAATAATATCAGCTAGACTTACTGATGTGTAGAGTATTTTGCAATCTGAAGCATTAGCTCATATAAGATGGAGAGGCCAAACATTCTGTTCCTTACCCTGTGTGCGGAGTGTAAGACTGAGTTTCAGGGTGGACTAGGGAAGGTCAGTTTACAAAATGTGAAAAAGATGTGGTCTTTGACCTCAAGGCTAGAGGTGAGAGATTTGGATGACAAGTGTGTGTGTGTGCATGTGTGTATACATATATTTGTATATAGGTGTGTGTGTGTTTATATAAACGCGCACAGATATGTACCTATACCCATGTTAAATTAGAAGTTGCATTACTTTATACTTTGAGAGGTGTCTCTGGGCAGCATTTTAGTTTGCCAGCCACTGTTAATATGGCTGTTTTTTCTTTCTGCATCTCAAAGGACAGACTCCTTAAAGATTTTCCAATATGATGTGAAAAACCATATTTTTATCTGAATGCTATCTGAATTGACTTTGTATGCATCTGATGCAGTCTTTCTTCCAGACTAGCCTGGCTGTGTTGATCATTTGTTTACTGGTATCTTTCCTTTTTCCACAAAGGACTGGCAGGGTTGGAGGGAGGGCAGGTGGTGCTGTAATAAGAGGTATCTAACATGTTTTCTGTTCTTTGGGGCATTTGAGAAAGCAGTAAGCCAACTTATAAAGGAAAGCACTTCTTTGGCAACCTAGAAGGAAGAGAATCCTTCACTGCAGGACTAGGTGTTGCGTTGATCTTGTAAATTAGTTCTTCCTGTCTTTGATGCTCTAGGATCATGCAGCGTCCCAGCAAATATGTCTTCACATTAGGGCAAGACAGTCCTCTTGTTTCCAGCAGGCAGGACAAATAGCCAACAGGCGACAAGGCAGGGTTTCCTGGGATTTGGGCTACTGCAGCTTCCTGGACAAATGAAAAAATGCAGGTGTCACTGCCCTGCCCCCAGGCCAGGCGGGTCACAGGGCAATTGCCCAGTTGCCCGCTGGGAGAGGCCCACCCTGCTCTTTTCCCTGCAGGTTCATTTTTCATGTTGATCGAGTCATGATGCCTCTGTGGCACAGAACATCTGAGGATATGCCGCGTAGGGAAAAGGTCAGAAAGGACGCCAACGATCTCCCCTTCCCTAAAATCTAGGGCTCACTTGCATGGAGTCGTTTGTAAAGGATGGGCCAGCAGGGCTCGTTGCAGGGCTCTGTCTTTCTCCGCGAATGGCAGGAGCAAACCCTCCATCTTGCTAGCTTCAGGGTTGCCTGGCTGCCTTATTTCAACTGAGGCAGCACAGCTTGCTCTAGCTGTGAAGTGTGAAAACCAAATACAGGTTGGCAAAGGGAAGAGATGGGAGCTGCATAGCCTTGTTGGAGCATGAAGGCACACACTCAGCTCTATGCACCACATGCAGGAACTTTTCCCATCTCCTTAGCAATTCCTTATCCCATGGGCACCCCTGAGAATTGTGATTGAAAACAGCAGCGGGCCTGGTTGGTGGCCCCTCACTGGGGCTCTTCGGTTGTAGCTGGTGGGCAGATGCTGTGAATTTCTCTAATTTGGGAAGGGACCCGTAGCTGTCCCCTTCCAACTCTCTGGTGTGTGTCTTCCTAATCTGCTCATGACAGTGAGGCAGGGACACACCCACACACACACACACACACACACACACACACACAGACTTGACTGACTTGTCCCAGCACCCTGAGCCATGATTTTGGCTATTATCTCCCCCTTCTGTGTCCTAGAGAAGATTTTAGAAATTCTAATACACGAGGCTGAGAAAGGAAAATATTGGCTTCTACAGTACAAACATCTCTGTCCTGAAAGAAAATGTTAATTTTCCCCTAAATCAAATGTTGACATATATTGGCCGCTGCTGAAGATGTGTCACTATGGGAGAAGGTCTCTGCTCCAGAGCATGGATATCGGGCCGGGGTCTGTCCTCTGAAACGCTAGCTGGTTTAGAATCTAAACAGGTTTGGTTCAGAGGTTTTATGAATCGTTGCAGTTAGTTTTCAAAAAGCTGATCTCTCTGGGACACCCTCCTGAGCAGGGAAGCAGGGAGCCAGGGGTCCACTCTGTGCAGCACACTCTTTTCTGCAGAAGCCTGGGCCCCTCCTGGGCGTCTGCAGTGATGCCGGCGCTGCTTACCTCTGCCCAGGGATACAGGATTTTAACCGGAGATATGGGAGGGGGGGAAAAGGCCAGCAGAGTGGCGAAAGGATGGAACGCACAGGCAAAGGGAAATTTCCAGTGCTTTACCTGCCCCTTTCCCCACTGCCCCCAAAACACACAGTCTAAATATTCTTCTTTGTTCAACACCTATGTTTTTAAAATTCCAAATTAAGTTTCCCCACCCACTCTCTGCCTCCAACTAGACATACACACGCGCGCGCGCACCCTTTTCACTTGTTAAGTTTGAAAGATGATATATACAACCAGCATGCTTTGCCAGTCTGCACGGTGAAGGCCAAGATTAATGCAGAAGGTTGGTGCAACGTTGCCGCAGAGCAACGTGATCAGAATACAAGATGAAGCACAGGGGGAAAGGCCAAGAAATATGTCTGTGCTTGGAGTTTACACAAGTCTCCTTAGCAACTTGTCTGAATTTATTTTTCCCTTAATGTGTGTGGGTTTCTTCCAAACGCAGAGCGAAAGGGGAGTGAAAGAAAGAGTCCCCTCTTTCTCTTCCCTGAGGGCGGAATCCTTGAGTTGGTGAGGGAGCCTTTCTCCCCCTTACCAGCGCCTGCCCACCCCTCCCCTCCCCCATCTAGGTAGCTCTGATCCTTTGCATTGTGACTCTGTGGACAGTTGGTGGCTTTCCAGAAATTCCCATCCCCGTGGGGGATGATGGGACCTGTTTCTGACGGCCACAGCTGTGCAGGTTTCTGCCACAGCCTCCCGCTGCTGGTGCCTGCTCTCGTGTGTGGCATCTGCGGAAAGGTGCCTGTTTACACGCCAGCGTGTTGTAAAATAAGGGAGAAACAGCATAGCTCCTTTCCTCTCAACTGTGTCTTTTATTTTTCTGTCTTGCTCGTTTCCCTTTCTGTCTTTCATCACCTCCTGACACACACACGCACACGCGCGCACACACACACACACACACATACATACACACACACACACGCGGTCCTGTAATTCTAATTAGAAGATGAATATAAAGCTTTTAGAAAAAAACCTGACTCTTAGGAATCTGATACGTTGGATTTTATGTGACCGGGCTTGCTTCAGGGGAGACAGCCGTAAATACTGCAGCGGTTTTCCCTACAATTGCTGTACCTGGAAATAACTCTAGGGAAGTACAGTTGCTGCCTCGTTGGAGCCGATGTTGAAAATAAATCTTAATATTTCTTCTTCTTGCCCCCTCCCCTTTTAGAGTCAGGGGAAAAAGGAAAAAGGGAAACCTAGCCAAAAAGCCGTTAAGGTTTCATTCTGGCTTCTTTACAAACAGATGTTGCTTGTCATTCTGTTGGTGTTAAGTAGGCACCAGATTGGACCAAGCGGCAGTGTGTGTGTGTGTGCGCGTGTGTGCGTGTGCGTGTGCGTGTGTGTGTGTGTGTGAAAGAGAGAGAAGCAGAAGAAGGAGGGAGGGTGGGAGAGAGAGAGAGAGGCTTGGAGGAGAGAGAAAGAGTGTGTTGGGGGTGTGTAGAGGGCTGGAAGGCAAAACCAGATCGGTTTGGGGAAAAGTTGAGAGCAAGAAGTAGTAGGTAATATAGATTCATACCTGTTTTTTCTTTCCAAACTTCAATTTGACGGAGACTTTATAAAATCATATTCCATTTGGTTGATTTTTGTTGTTCCAGAGGAAGGGGGAAATGTGGAAATCAGTAGATGTGGAGAGCCCTGGATGAGACAAGCTAAGCTCTCCTGGAGTGAAACGCAGAGAGAGGGTTGGCAGGCTCTCCCTGGGTGAACCTCTGCCCTGGAGTAAGGCAGAAGGTCTCTGTTTCAGCTGAACTTAGCTTCTTGTGTCTGATGGGTGCTTCTTTTTGTAAGTATCATTGTGGAGGCTCCAGGCTCTTTTGTACTTTTCCCAGAACAAGAATCCCCTTGTTACACAGCCAAGGTTCCAAGGAAATACAGACTCTTTACCTATTGCATATCTCCTTTCCTGCAGGATCCAAGTGATCTGATCCTCAATATTCCCCCTAGCCACCCTGTACCCTCACTTCATTTGGAGCTTTCTAATCCAATTGTGGTAGAACAAGAGCAAAACATAGCTTTGAACATAAAAGTGTTAAAGTTGCCTGGCATATAGAAAGCTTTGTGCAGCCTATAATTCGTTTATATTCAAGAAATGACAGACATCCGATTTTTTAAAAACATGTGTCTCGTGTTTCCATACCAGAATCAGGGTCTTCTGTGTTTTTTAAAATGTTAATTCTCGTAAAAGCCTTTTTGGCTTCATTAACAATATAGCTAGAAAGGAATTTGCAGGCTGGCACCCTTGCTTGTATTTTAAAAAGCAAGAAAAATTGTCATCCTGAGCAAACTTAACGCTTTCAAAAGTGAAAGCGACCTCCTTAGCCAGTTGCACACGAAACAACTTGTTACTGGCAGCCCCTCTCTCTTTTGTTTCCTCGGGTGTGTGAAAAGCAAATTTGCCTCCAACTTCTCACTCTTCAGTAGTCGGTCCCTGTTATACATCTGTTGTAAGTGAACACTTGGTGGGTTGAAGATCGTTTTTAAATTACCCCCTCCCCAAAAAAGCACACTACTCAAATTATCTGAGGGCATCTTTTGTTTTCATCCCATCTATTTTATTCTATCACGCCATTTTTCATGTCTTTGTTCTTTAGCCGACCTAGCCACACTTTCATTTTTCATTTGACGTAAAATATTTATTTATTTTTTTAATACAGGGAGTATGTAGTAGGAAGGTTATAAATATCGGTTCCTAATTTTCCCTCTGCCCGAAAGGAACGCGAACACCATGGCGTTGCTTTGCCAGTCTCCTCCCTCCCCTGCTCCCTTCTGGTCAGTTTTTCCTGGGGAGAGAAGAATTCCTTCTACCTAAGCTAGATGGCTCTGGTGCCGGAAGCCTCTGTCTGTCTGCACGGGGTGCTTGAGGGACACTCGCACCCTGGAGGCTGGTGTCCTGGTGGCCAGGTCGCAGGTGGAGAAAATGTGCTGTGATGCGTGGCACCCGTGAATTACTCTTGGAGGAGCACTTGCTGGATGTGCCTCTTTTGTTGAGGTGATTGGATCTTTCTACAAAGAGCAGGGGCTGCAGAGGGTGAGAGAAAAGACATCAGGAGAACTGGAAAGCCATAGGGAGACCAATACTAGCTGTTTCTCCTGCTTCGCGATGTCGGGTTAATGCCAGGGATAGATTTGAGTTCTCCCTCTGTCTCTTTCCTCCTTTCTTCCTTTCTCTCTCTCTCTCTCTCTCTCTCTCTCTCTCTCTCTCTCTCTCTGCCTCTCTCTCTGCCGCCCCCCGCCTCTCTCTCTGCCGCCCCCCGCCCTTCTGCCTGCCCTTCCTCCTTCTCTTTCTTCCTTCCTCCTGTCCTCCCTCCTTCCTTCCCTCCCTCCCTCCCTTCCTTCTTTCCTTCCTCTCTCTCCATCTCTCACTTTCTGTTTAATTCTCTCTCCTTTTTCTCTCTCTGTCTCTTTGTCTCTTTCTCCTCCCTCCCTCTCTTTCTCTCTTTCTCTCTTTCTTTCTCTTTCTTTCATAACAGGTTGTTCAGTTGAATTGCTCTTTCCCCCCAGGACAAAGGAGGTGTGCTGAGATTCTGTACAAGGGATACCTCTTTTAAAGAGAAGGAGGGTGGAAGGGCAGGGGATCTGTCTGTCGGTGTCGTTCTGCTGACATCACCGTGGATTTGGTGTTCAAGTCCACAGCCAGGCAAAACTCAAGTACATTTTCCCTTTTGCGAGCAGCTGCACAGTGAGTTTTCCTTCCACTAGTAAAGGAACAATGAAGGAAAAGCAAACCCTGCATCTAAAACCTGGCCAATGAAAGACCGCTGGAATGGAAGCCAAGAAGCCCGCTGGGGTGGAGGGGGACAGACTCCTGAATCCACCACAATCAGATATTTTACTTCTATTTTAGCGGCCCCATCAGCAGAGAGAAATAACGACTCCCGAATCATTTCTGAATCAAAAAGTTAAAACAGTGTCTCAGTGATGCTACGTCATGCCAGGTAATGATTGCCCAACTTGATTATACCTTAACCCTGCTTAATTATTGATAGCCTATCTCTTAATCATGTTTAGCGAATGAGCAGTTTGATATAAAACATTGGAATCTGGGAGGATTCCGAGACGTCGCATTCCTATTTGATCACTTTTCTGGTAAAATCGTTCTCAAGAGTCATCGGTAGCCAGGGAAATTCCAGGAAAAATGTGAAAGTGACTTATTTGCAGAACCTTTTTATCATGTGTAGTTCTGGAAATGAAGAAACCATAATGCTGCCCAGTGTTTTTCTAGAATTACTTTTATTTCCGTTTTTTTGGTGTGTTCCTTTTTACTTTCATTTTGGCATGAATTCTAGTTCAGCTTTATAAAAGAGTTGGGTGACAAAAAGAAACAAACCAAGCAAAAAATCTTGATCCGTTTAAAATAATTTTATTTTCCAGACGCAGGCAAATGGTTTGAAGATGCTGGCCTAGCAAGATGGCAACAGGTTTACAAAAACAGGATTCACAAGAAGGTCCTTTTTTCAGGTAATTATATTTTCCTATAATTTCTCCAAACCTTCCATTTCCTCAAGTATTACAAGTTTTTAGGGCATGCTTGAATCATTTAATTATGAAGAATAACTACTTTAAGCTTGATTTTTTGACAATAGCAACCAGTTTTATAATATTTGTAGCCAACGAGCAGATTATTCAATTCTGTGGAGCTCAGAAAAATATTTTGAAAGTTATTGCTTAACAGTGCTTATTTCTTTTGACAACGATTTAGGCAAACCTCATTTGAAACCATCAGGCGCCGTTCTTAAACTCTGTGGCTATCTTTAGTAATTGTACTTAGAAATATAAGTATTAGAGGATTATCTCTAAAAAGCCTAACATGTGCTCTGAATTCCTGGAAGATATGGCTTATAGAAGTTGCATAATAACTGGTGCTTTATAACATAATAATGGCATAATAGTTGATGTTTTAACTTTAGTCCTAGATTAGTACTACATACAGTATGTAGACATATTTTATACAACTATGCTTACACAGGTCCAGTGACTAGGATTTGAGCTCCGCTATCGTGATATAAGTAGCTTCCTTTCAGTGTTATTGGAGGACTTTGTGCTACGTAAATATGTTTAATAACACAAATGATATATTTGCTTGATAAATTACCTTACCCTACTTTTGCCATTGTTTATAGGTATTTGCCTACGTTTTCCAAGTTAATTATTAGTGTTACTATCTAAGGTAGCCCCACAGAATCTTGCTTAAGAAAGCAGGACAAACTTTCCTCTGAAAAGAACCCTTATTATTCTACTCAACACAAAGATGGTTTTTGAAGGCGGTATTCAATTGATATTTGGGGAAAATTCCCCAAATTTCCCCAAATTATTCCCAAATAAACCATTCTTCTACTAGGTCGGTATCTAACTTTCTCTTTTCTCTGCCACCTGGGCATCTTCTGATTTCTCTTTTATTTTCTAAAATTAAAACTCTGGATTGTTTGGAAATTAACACTACAAACCCTTCAGAATGAATAACTTTTCTCTGTCCTGTATTTTCCACACACACACACACACACACACAAAGACACAGAGAAGCCCCCAGTTGAAACACGGCTTTGAGCTCCTTGTTACGGACTTGGAGGTGCAGAGTTACAAAGGTGATGCTTCTTGAATGGTTCAGTGTAACTCTGACAGATCTTCATCCGTTGCTAACAAATATTGCATTCTGTCTTTTTAATAAATGATAACAATAGTTCTCGTCACTTTGGGAGCCTGAGCCTATTCCTTTATACATTAATAAGAGCTCCTGTGTCACACACATTCCAGCCATCCTTAACAGTGTGCAAAGTGCCCATCCTCAAATACCTCTGGCCCTATGACCTTGTCAGGGAGATCAAAGCAAAATAAGAGGCTTGGAGTTTATTTTAAAACCTTTTGTTCTATAAAGGAAATGAACATTTTAAAATAACAGAAAGTCCAAACCATTTTGAGGTAACTGGTTTGGATCCTCCTTGCTTCCACTTGGGACTGTTGTTTCTCTGAATCTAAAAGTCCAGCCACGGAGCTGCAACGAAATTCTCGGTCTTGGCAACCTTCACAGCACCAGTGAACTCTGAGCAGTGATGCTTGTGGCTCCATCGTGATTAAACAGGCAGACAATGAAGTGTCTATGAACCATTGCCTCCTCTTCCCTATTTGTCCCACTGTTGGTTTCCTGTTCTCTCGCTTCCACCTTTTAAGTTGTATACATCGGGGCCTGCTCTTTTCTCTGAATAATTCTCAAATTCAGCTGTGTTTTTTTGTTATTAGGAGAGCCTCCCAGATTCTTGAGGTAGGAATGAATGTTCCTCTGTCACGGCAAAGATCTTTTTTTTTTTTTTTTGAGAACCAGCATCTACGGTCATTGCTAACAAAAGTTGAAAAGGTCTCTTTTTAGGTCCTACAAAGAGATGGAGGCATATGTTTTTCCCCACATCTAGGGAGATGGATGATTTTGCTTTCTATCATTTGTCCTTGAAGTACTCACGCTTCAGACTCTGTCCTCAATAAAATTCACAAAAGGAGCCATTAATGAAAGTACATTGTCTTGGCTACTCCTTTACTTGTAGAACACTGATTATGAAGAAAGGATGTTATGCTGACAAACAAAATCCTTTTATGAGAAGTCCTTAGAAATAGAGTCATTCCCACAACCTGGGACAGTTTTGAGGGGAGCAACTATACAATTTCTTTTCTGGTTCAGATTTTATAAAATATGCCGAGACTTGCTCATTGTTGGTGTTTGGACCAAGAACAGGGGCGGAGTGAGGGTGAAATACAAACTTTTCCTCACGATGAATCTTCCAATTTAATATAACTGGAAATCTCTAGAATAATCTTCAGGAAATACTAACAAGCCCATAGGCGGTGCTTGCTAGTTTATTACAGCTGTCTGCCAGAACGCAAATAAAAAAGGAAAAATTCACCATCTTTTTTTCGTGTAATTACAGGTATTAAAAGAATGAACTTGCACTTGGGTTCTCCAGTGTTTCTCTCTTTCTCTCCCTACAACTGAAAGACTTTTCTTTATTCTGCTCATTTGCCATCACTATGCTCCGTGTGTGTGTTAAGGCCTGAATAAATGAGTCTTCTGTAATATTAAACAGTAAAATGATGAGGTTTACCTGAAGCCCGTTGTGTCTGTGGAATAAGTGAAAACAGGGAAGTATGTGGGGGAGAACCTAGAAGATGCTGCTTAACGTTTGCCCTTTTAAGAGCGGGATGAAGTCTTCCCGTTTCTGGCGTGAAATGATAGAATGGCAGAACCTTTGGTTGGACTAATGGTGTTAACGCTTTCATTTTCAGACATGTCAGACACCCACACGAGAGAGATCCTAAGGCCTGTTGCCACAAACCCGTAGATCCGAACTTGTGATGATAGCCCACACAAGCTTGTGTCTATAGGTATGTGTCTGTGGGCAATCTCACAGGCCGCGGGCTTTGCCTGTCTGCCATCAAAGTCCCTTCCAATTCCTTGATTCTCCTTCTCTTCCCCTTAGTTTCCTCTAAGAGTGGTAGACAGGGGAAGAGGGGCTGGTGCGGAGGAAGGAGATCTTTTGCCCTGAAATGGATGAGGCTCTCCAGTGATTAATTTATAGGCTCGCCCTCAGTTCCCTTCTTTCTTCTAACTGCTCTCAGCTGTCAGACAAAGAGCCTGGGCTCGCAGGTGAGGCAGCAGGAATGGGGGTGACTCAGACAACTTCCTATTGAGTGGTGAGTAAATAGATATATACAGGAGGGTTTGTTTTGTTTTCTGTGAGCCTGACATTGTTTTCAAAGTTATCTGATCTTTTTTGGAAAGTGACAGAGACTTGTTTATAAGACCCAGTTCACCCTGGTGTGGGTTGTATCAGTACCTTGTAGTAAGTCTTCCTTTCCCATTGTTCTCCAAGTGCCATCAAATCAGCCCTTGCCTTTAAAAATAAAATTAATGAGGGGAATGGATGTGCTTAACTAGTTATACTTCTGGACATACCCAGCAATGTAAGAAAAAGAACTTTTATAAAAAAGAAATGGCTCGTTCAGGTCCAGCTTCATATTTGTCCAGAGCTGTTTTATAACTCTTCACCATGCTTAAAAGGCTGGAATGAAAATAATTTTATCCCCTTGCCTCTTAAATGTCACCATTGTGCCAGGATTGGAAAGCCAAACTGACTCCAGATCAAAGCAAAATTGGCTATATTTGTCTCATTCCAACAATGTGAGCTGAAGAGTCTGTAAACAGAACCCAGGGTGAAAAGTTGATCAGATCTGGATGACTCTGAAACTTTTGCATTCCCTTTTGGTCAAACATAGTACCAGGAGTTCCCTTAAGGCTTTTTTTTTTTTTTTTTTTTTTTTGGTGAAGCCTCTTCTAACAAAAAAGAGTCAATATGAGGTAGTTATTAACATCAGCAAAAGGTTTGAAATTCAGATGGATACATTTTTTTCACTAAATGCTGTCTCCTCATAAGAGCCGCACTGTTCACGGGTAGCTAGAGCTTTCTTCTATCAAGCATGTAAAAATGAAATTTTGTATGTCGGAATTAGGAAGGCCCAGATACAGGTGACATTGTTTAAAGACGTCTTGGAGAATACCGAGCTCTGCAAATGCTACACCCTGAGGATGTTGTGTGTATGCGTTTGCTCTGCAAAGCATTGAGGAGGGTGGTCTGTAGATCTTGACTTCCAGCTTACTGAGAACTTGTTGCTTCGTTCTGGAATGATGGAACATTACATCCAGAAGAAAAAGTCTGTCCCCATTGGTGTGTATCATGTATAATTCTTTGCCCAAGGCCTTTATCTGCCCATTAAGCAAACAATCTACTCGGTTGCTTTTATACACCTCTTTGAAGTGGTCGACTCGGAATGGATAAGCTGCTAGCAAATTAAACCTGTACCTTCCCTGGATAAACACTTAGGTTTGATGAAGGCAAAATCGTGTATCTACTCATCATCCCTTTAACCTGCTATTAAATGTGCTACCAGTGGGACCAACAGAGCTCGTGAATCTAGGGGATGCTGAGCAGCCTGAATTCCCTACACAGGGACGACATTAAGACTGCAGGGTGACCAGTAGGTGACTTTTTTTTTTTTTTTGCGGTACGCGGGCCTCTCACTGTTGTGGCCTCTCCCGTTGCGGAGCACAGGCTCCGGACGCGCAGGCTCAGCGGCCATGGCTCACGGGCCCAGCCGCTCCGCGGCACGTGGGATCTTCCCGGACCGGGGCACGAACCCGTGTCCCCTGCATCGGCAGGCGGACTCTCAACCACTGCGCCACCAGGGAAGCCCCAGATCGTTTCTTTTAAGGGTTTTTTTTAAACCCAGTCATTACCCTAAGAAAAAAGATTATGCAGAGCAGTCCATGTTTTCAAAGTTTCTAAAAGGCCTAGGACATGATTATGTGATTCACCTGGCTAGAAAATATTCTAGTGGAAAGCCCAAAGCCCCTGGACACTGATCACAAGAAACAGGATATTAAATATTTTACAGGATGATGAAATTCAGTATTTTTCCCTTCTTCCATGTTCGTGAATGAGTGGTTCTGTAGCTATTAATTATTCCCTTGGGACTCCCTCAGAGTGGACCAGATATGTTACAGGAAGCTGCAGAAAGTTAAATAACTTCAGGTTTTCCTCAGAAAGACTCTAAAATATATATTCAGTAGTCATTATTGCTTGGGGGTGTAGAGAGAATGGGTATAAAACAAACTAGTTTTATTAAAATTCTCACATTATTAAAAATATATTTATGAAGCTGTAACACGAGGTTATAATTCAGATTTGTTTTTCTTTAACAGAAAAAAATAATTATTATTCCAAGAATCGTGTTTGATAAAGCAGTTCACCCTTTATCACCAGAGTTTGGAGAGAGTAGGGGGAACTGGTGTTTAATTTTGAAAGGGTTTCTTGTTTGTGTTTCAAAATTAATAAATGGATTTCTCTTCATGGGAAGAAACTGATACGTATAGGACAAAATTAACTTTGAGTTTTAAGTTAATATGATTTCTTACTTTTCAGTGTGCTTACCAGTCATTCCCCAACATTTGTTAGGTACTCTAGATCTTTGCTGACTGTGTTATTTAACTTCATCAGATGTCACCTAGCCTCTCTAGTTGAGATTTTAAAAGTTTCTTAGGCCTGTAATAGTGCTGAAATTTTACAGAGCAGTCAATAGGAATGACTCTCCAAATCTGCAGACTTATTAACACCTAACATGTTACACAATAAAGTATGAGTTGGAATAAAGCCACTTTTTTATTTCGCTGGAGCCATATGGCCAGACACATCATAGGATGCATCCACTCGTTCATTCAGCAAACCTTTATGAATGCTTACTGTGTGTTCAGTACTTTGCTAGAGGGTGAAGACATTACTCTGACTTCAAAAAACTGATTATCTGGTCAGGAGTCCCTTTGCAGAATTGCTTATTGGCCATACCAACACAGACTTCAATGAATCATGTTTTAATCATAACGTTTGTCCAACTTCCAAACTCCAAATCAATACAGAATATGTTTACTAGTGGGGAGTCCCTGCTTTTCTGTAATCTCAGACACTCATGGCATTGTTCAAGATTCACCCTCCCTTCATTTGGAAAGATTGCTGCTGGTAGCACTTAAAAACCTCAATGTTCAATAGTCTGAGGGTCTGTCTGTCTGTATTCAGAATACCTTTAAAATATGTTTTTTTAAAGTTAAAAGAGTAAAATAGATTCTCTATACCTAAAGGTATGTAACTACTGTTCTCCTATAAATGCTATTTATTTTATTTTTTTACTTTCCCTTTTCAATAAGACCTTTTATGACATCACTCCATATCATAATTGCATGTTGTTATTACATGCCTACAAATATTTACACTAATTATGTAATGAGCCATAATTGCACTAATACATGATAATGGGCTAAAATCAGTGTAAATAAACGAGGAAATTCACACAACTAAAAGAGCAGGGTGTTGAAAACCATTAGTATTCTAAGAGCAACATCTTTTTATCTTTGACCCCTAGAAGAAGAAGGTACATGGAGAAAGATGAATGTTTCCATTTCCAGATATTTAAAAGCTCTGTAAACTATATGTTTATACTCATATACTAGTGTTCTAGCACACTGAAACTTAACCTCTCTTTGTTGTATCTTCTTTTGCTTTCTCTTACCTGCCCCTCCACTGCCTTGTTTCCCATTTATAAGAGTTATATCCTGACTGTGTTTATAGAATCAGGCAAAAGGTCAGTGCAAGGAAATGAATTATATTTTCTTTTAGTGCCCCAGTGGATATTAAATCATATGCATAAGTGAGTATCTAAAAGGCAGGGGACTTGGAGTTACTTCTTGAATTTCCATATGAGATCCAGGACTTAAGGCATACTTGTCAGGTTGAATTCAGTCATTCTACAATTTTCCCCGCTCTGATATCTGAATCTTGATAGCAAATCCACCTTCCTGTGATTGAAGTTACAGTGTAAATGGAAGAACAGGGGACCTGACATAAAAATAAAAATTGCCTAGCCTTTAACTTTAGGTTCATTTATACTCCCACTTTATTCTTTCGTTCATACATGTTTGTTTTCATGAACATGTTTTTAAGTCTCTACTATGTGCCAGGTAGTAGACATGCAGGTGGTACCAGATCTGCAAAGGTGAGTAGTGCAGCCTCATCTTCACATAGCTCAGGGTCTAGGGAAGGAGACAGATAAGTGATAATGCAGTGGTGGTAGGGCTAGATTAGAAATGTGTGTGTGAAATTACGAGATAATCAGAGAAAGAACTCTTTGAATTGAGGCTTGAAGGATGAGGGAGTTTGCTTGGTAAAAGTAACGTCCCAGTCTTTCCCCCAAACCAGGTAGCATTGATTGAAGAGAGGCAGCCTCCCCAAAAAAGCAGCCTTACTCCCCGATTGCTGCGTGAGGGAATAGGGTTGGAAAAATTGGAAAAATGATCCTTCGCCAAGTTAGTTGAGTAACATGAAGAAACACCAGCTCTTGCATCTGTCTTTTGAACGCAATCAGCATGATAGAATTATCACTCTTTGATTCCCTGTGCCCTCAGACACCCCTCCATCTTACACGGTTAGGCCCAGCCCCTCTGAGGAACAGCCTTTAACCAGGCAAAACCAGAGTCCACTTGAGCCATGAGGAGAGATGGCCACAGAGCAGTCCTCATGGGAAAATACAAACCTGACCAAACATGGGAACACACAGAGATGGGAAGCCACCAAGCTTATGAGTCTGTCTGTCACTCCAGCATTGAACCGGCCCTGAAGATAAAGACCCGGTTTAAAAATGAAAAGTACAAACAGCGAAATTTAATCCCTTATAATGAAAATAAACAGGGATAGACTTTGTGAAAAAAGTGCTGAAGCAGTCACCTCTGGAAAATGGGCGCTTTATAAATATGTGAATTCCGTGATGTACATGATGAATGCTGTTGAGCGAATGTTCACCGTAACGTCTATATTATTTGTTTATCTCTAATTTGTTCATAATCCTGTTTCCTATACCTTTTCACCATGTTTTGGCTTAAACTATTTCCTCTTGTTCACCAACCCTTTAGAGGTTCCAGTTTTCCAGGTTCACAAGGGAAACATTTGTCTCCCTAATTCTTTCTTCAGCTCCTCGAGTTTAAATATTGGTCTGCTTTCATTGTTCTGTTAACAGGTACCAGAGGACATTAGATTGATCAGAACGACAGCCATTATATAACCTTACCATAATTTTCATAGACAACTAATTTCTAGAAGACCGATCCCAAGTATTTCCTTCCTTCCAGTCTGCACAGTAATCTCATGCCAAGGTTCTTGTGTTATTTTCTTTACTGTCGGACCCTTTGATGTGCTGTCTCTTATGAATGGCCCAAATAAGTGACAGCATGAAGAACAATTATAAGACTAACTTGTAATTTCATTGCTTAAGAAATGGTAGCTTTCCAGCCATTGTGACTGCATGCTCCCAGGTTGAGGTAGTAGGTTGTATAGTTCAGAATTACATCAAGGGAGATAACTGTACAGCCTCCTAGCTTTCCTTGGGTCTTGCACAAAGCAACATGCCGAGAACGATCATGGTTCCTCCGGGCCTTTTCTTTTCCTAAGAAAGCCTATTAAAGGTAAGATTGGGTACAGTGTTTTTAGAATTCATGTTTTATTTAATTCTTGCACCCTGAAGGTCTACAGCAGAAATAGGAGCAAGACCCTCAGGCTCCTGTATGGTCTTCATTTCTTAGCTAATACATCCACCCTTTCGAAGAGCCTGTGGCCTTGCCCTAGAAGACAGTCATTACTTTGCCACATTTATTATGAGTTTGACAGGAAACACAGCTATTACCTGTGTCTGTGTTGGATAAGAGTTTGTGTATTAAACATCTGTAGCCACTTGACATATAAGGACCTACTTAGTATTGTTTATACATTTATAAAGATTTTTTTTAAATCAAATTACCTCCCTCTGCAGGACAATAATGTCCTCTCCTTTTCAGTGGCATGAACTTGAGTGATTTCACACAGCCATGGTTTCCAAGGGCAAAGTAGTGTTTGGGGTCCTGTTTCTGAAGGCAGACTGTCATATGGTTGAATTTCTACTGACTCGGTAAGAAGGTTGTATCTACCAGAGTTTAAATCATGCCATCTTTGCTTTCAGAGTGGATGTGGTGTCTAGGAGGTCATACCCTTGTGTTTTTTGGCCAGTAGCTCGTGGTTGGACGCAGAGTTTGGGAACTGCAAGGAAAATAAATTATGGAGGCCACTTTAGATACAACTTAGTGTCAGTTTCATCAGTAATGGATGGGTAAAGCATTCTTCAAAACAATTCATTCCTTATCTTCATCTTTGGTGAGTATGGGTTCTGTTTCCTCAGGGAAACTCTTCACTGAATTTTATATCTGACAATCATTCTTAGCCCCAGAAATCCCAAGTACACGATTAATACAAATTACCATAGTTTGTCTTCTGAGAATTAATCTTAGGATTTAAAAGGAAAAAAAAAAGAGTTGCAGCATGCTACATTTTAAAAATATCCTCAAGAAATTATAATAGCTATAAATGGGTGATGTAAGTGTTATTTTAACTTTTCAGAATCCAGTGATTTAAACCAGCTATTTTCTAGCACACACATAAGTTTCAAAACATAAATGTGTTGCTGGCAACTTGACCTTCTTCATCAATCAAGGAATGTTTTGCTGACACAGTTTATGGAGACTCTGGCATAGCAAGAGTATAGAAGAAGAATAGCAAGTTAATAAACTTTCTTGAAGACATGTCATCTGTACTTCTTTATTTGCACTCATCAGATTCTTTTTGACTTGGTTCATTAGTAGAGGCATTTAACTAGTATGTGGTAACCCAGTCAACCCCCTTCTGGTACTGGGTGATTATGCATTTCCACAGTCGTTCTTGTCAGGACAAACACTAGCCTTCTCAAAGCTGGCTTTGGCTTCTTGTCTTCCCCGAGCCTTTCTAGAAGACCCAGGGAGGAATAAGTAGGCCAAGTTTTCATTAATTCAATCAATATGTATTTTCTAAATACTTAGTGCACATTTGGATTTCAAATAGAATAATACCCCACCTCATTTCTATTCTTGTCCCACTGTACTATTTTCCCTTCATCTCTTGCCCTCCAAATTCTAACCCCACTGAAACACTTGTTTTTCTATTCTGAGACCAATCTTTGATGGTCTTTAATAGCTTGTTTCTCTAACACTTGTCCTTCCAAGTTCTATTGACTGCTTCCTTTAAATAGTGTTTATCAAACTTTAATGAACAGGGATCCCCCAGGGATCTTGTTAAAATGCAGATTCTGATTTAGCAGGGCTGAATGGGGCCTGAAATGCGGCATTCCTACCAACTCTTAAGTGAGGCTGATGCGTTCGGTGTGTGGAGCACACTCTTGGGTAGCAAAGCTTTACATAATCAGATGTTTCTAAATTCCAAGATGTCCAGACACTTAGGCTGAGGGGAAAACATTTGGAGACAGCTCCCTGTCTTTAGGTAAGTACAGCAAAATTCTCCTTTAATTTCAATCACACAGCTTACCTTTTACAAATATTTTACTTTCTTTCACTAATACAGAACCCTAAGATGCAGCGCTATGAAAGTTGCATTTTAGAAATAAGGACCTTGTGACATTGAGTATGGTCCCAAAGATCTTCTTCGTGTTACACTGATCATTCAGCAGACACATCCTTAAGTAGAGCCTGTAAAGAGAATTCACCAGGGGCGTGAGTGCAGGTGCCATACCTGGTTCTGCCCTACTCAAATCATTTAGGCCATCTGAACGTCAGTGCCTGATTGTGTGAACCCACGGACTAGACCTGGACAATTTCTGAGTGACCTTTAGTATAGAATATTCTGCAATTCTGAGACTGTCATTCAGGAATTGTAGGTGGCAGTGACTAGAATCTTACTTTTTAGCCTCCGTAGCCTCCTGTCTTATAACGTGAAAACAGAAATTTCCAATTCTAGGTCTATACTGTCAAAGGGACATGAGCAGAATGGTAAGGAGCAATTTGCAATAATGGTTACCGCAACAATCCGCTAACACGGAAAGCCACATTAAGGCAACGGATAAAACAGCCTAAGAAAACAGTGAATATGAATTCCCTTGTTCCTTCCGTGGTTTGTAGATCATTAGGGTAATAAAGAAAAGTAAATTAATTTCTACCTAGTTAATGTCTGTGAACAGGGTTAAAAGCGCTGAATATCATTTTACAGTAGAGATTAGCTCAGTTGTGAACAGGAGGGGGGCTATGTCAGACACGTGAAATCCACCACCGCCTTCCCTGGTTCCTGTTTGTGCTCTTTCTAAACAAAAATTATGTGCTTCGTGCTCTACCGCCAACAGCAGTATGGAGCACACGAGAGCTTCTGTGGCCCTTCTCAACCTTTTTACATCAGTCACAGAACTCCCACTGTTCTGTGCTAATGCAAAATGCAATAACGTTTAGCATCAGGACATCTCTGAGTCAAGAGGTTAACGGAAAACACATCTCCCATTGTGTTCCTGCAGCTCTGATACTGTTAATGGTGAAAACACCATGGAGACAAATAGATCTCTCTTTATTCAGGATGCTTTGAGTGAAGAGAAAATATATATGACATGGTTACAATGTGAGAGCCCTCTCTATATGGTGCATTAAGGAGGAATGGGGGAGAGAAGAGGTTCATGTAACATCATGCTTGATATGGCTTGAGTCTTGTCTAGAGGGAGTTTTCTGTTGCCTTCCTTTTCTTTCTGTTGCTTTAATTCTTCCAGTTCTGCTGGTGGGGGGAGTGAGATTTAACCTTTCAAGGTACAAATTCAAGGAAAGAGGACTCTGTGGATAAGCACAGTGGAAGGCTTTATGGAGTATGTTCTAAAACGTGGCGGGAAGAGATACACGATCACATAGCTGCCACTTTCTTATCCTACTCTTGTGCATCTTCCCTTTCTCTGGTGTGTGCTTCCAGTATAGAGACTGTGGACCAATATGTTTGTAAAAGGGAACCAAGGGGAAAAAATAAAAAACCCAAAACACACACATTATAATAATGCTGAGATTTTTACTTAAAAATTACCTGAAAGTGGACTGAATGTTCTTTGTGGCCAAATGAAGATCAGTGTGGTCTTATTATCCATTCACTTGAGAGTATCCCTTAGGAAAATCTTAGTCAAGGTCACTTCTTGTTCCTGTAGAACTTTAAAAAGAAATTTGTTTTACAGTTTATGAATTGTGATTAGAAGCTAAAATTGGAGTGTTCTGTTCTTTAGGACCTAAAAACTTTTCACTCTGTGGTCAAAAATTCTGGTTCAGGAATCCATTTGGGGAGGGGTATCTGCACAGGTTTAGATGTACCAAATAATTATCAAATTTTTAATGTTACGTGTAGTTTTTGAAGCATTTGGAGGATATACATTATTGATTACCACTCAATCTGGTTAGATGACTACACTGGCTTTGGTGGGGGTGGGTGAAGGGGAAGAGTGGGGACTTGCATTCAGCTTTTACTTTGAACTGGACACTCTGAGATGTATTTTCAAACCAGGCTGATGCCCTTCGATGCTAGTATTCTAATCGTTGATTCCATTGCATCAAGGGCAGCCAGATTTCATGGATAAAATTTATCAAGTCCAGGAAAGAGGGAAAGGACTTCCAGAATGACTCATTTAATGAATTAGGCCCCAAGTATTCTGTGGTTGCCATTTTAAACTTTGAGGAAAAGGCATAGACTCCAAATCATAGCTTGAATTCCAGATTGGGGCAGAGCATGCTCAACGGTGAGGCTGCAGTGTTACAGCGATATGTTGTTTCTGGTCAACTGCTAATAAGCAACTTCAGAGCATAAATGGGGCCCTCATGATGTGGGTTCTGAATCCTCTGAGGGTTTAAGAGCCTTTAATCTATTTGTAGCTTTTTGTTATTGAGTAATGAAGTGCTGCTAATATACTGGAACCAATGAGCAAAACACATATTAAATCAAGCATAATTCAAGGAGACTATATCCCCAAAGATTGAACAGAAAGGTGCAAAATGAATTTATGGGAAGTAAACTTTTGGGGGGGGGGGTGGAGACAGTAAACTTTTTATTACCTTTCATAACCACCAAGAAGGAGAGTTTTCTGGTTAACCAATATAGTTTTTAACAAAACTTCCGTATATGAGATTCATGAACGACCGGATTAAAAAATTAAAGATTATATTCTGCTTAAGGCTAAGATCATCCTAAATACAATATTTCTTTAAGATTTATAAGTTATTCAGAATCCTGTATGCTTCAAGATCAACATCATAAAGCAGAATTTTTGTTGTATGGTTAGTTGACGTGTAGAAGTGCCCATTACAGATCTCAGCTTGATAGAATACTGGTTAAATTAGATTTTACCGTTTATGTTCTACGCTTTAAGTTGGAAACTTGTGTTAATACTGACTGTGATCTCATCTAATGGAAAATGCCACAATTCTCCGTTGCAAATGAAACACTATTAACCGGTCCACCGAAATATTTCGTTATGAATACGCATATATGTTATCCTGTGAACTTGGGTGGTTCTAAATTCAGCCAGTTCGGTTGGCTCTTCTCTGCCTCGGCAGATCTTCCCTCTACCTTTTTCCATCCTGTTCTGCGCTCTTGGAGGTTGGCCTTCCTGGGCTGTCTCAGCAATCCCTTTTCCCTTCTGACTTTTGCATGTGTTTCACCAAAGGGAGGCACCAGCAGGAGACCCAACAGAAAGTAGAGAGAGAGGTTAGAGCTTAATCCTCCTGCCTTTCTTCCTGCAGTCCATGGAGTTGACCTGGCTTCATTCCTTACTGAAGTGGCGGTACCTCTTACAAGTCCTAATTCTCTCTCCACCTTCTGATAACCACTCCCTCTCCTTGATCTCTCAGGCCTAGGTGGGTAATGACTTCCTCTCTTGTCAGTCCTCAGATACCTTACCATTTCTTTTTAATCTCTCTTAACTCTGCCCAATCTTTGTAAATAATCCTTACACTAAACTTCCCTTTGCTTCCCCATCAGAGTCTGCCATTTTCCTGTCCAGACTCTGATTTTCTAGCTAAGTCAATACAAGCTAAATAACAGAAATTAGTCACCCACTTTTCATCCTGCATGGGAGGTGAGGGATGGGCGAGTAGATATTTATCTTTTCCGTAATACTGTGAGCTCTGGAAGGGCAGGGACCATGTCTAATGTCCTTTAGAATCCTCGACAGCACCTGCAGAGGGCTTAGTCCACGGTGCATGCAGCTCAGTGAACATGGAGAGTCTTACTGAGTTCCTCTGGAATCCTCAAATTTGTCATTGGCTTAAATGGATTGTAAGCTCTTGACTTAGGATGTAGACTTCAAACAATCAAGGACCACGCTTTTTTCAACAACATTTTTAGTATAATTTCATGTGACACAAATATCATACCCACACTGGAAATACTAACTCAATAAAAGTAGAAGATTTACTTCATAGGTTAGGTTGATTTGTGTTTAGTAGATGAGAAATAATTATAGATGAGAAATAGTAGATGAGAAATAATTACGTTACCAACTCATCTCCTATTTGTTAGTTTTACTTGTTTGTGCTGTTTCTGTATATTTGTTTATCTGGCTTTTACCTCTTCAGTTGTAATGACAATTTTCTGAATATAATCTGGGTAGAGGGAACATACCTGGCGTGGTTAAAATAGGACTTAAGAACTGCGGAATAAAAAGAATTGTTACCAGAAGAGGTATCTTCACTGTTTCTTTGTGGTTCACATTTGCTGATTCACTATTTGACTTTTACCACAGTGCCAAAGCTCTCCATACTTTTAAGTTTCAAAATTAATCCCAATTCTATGAAATGTAGCAAATGGAAATGGAAAACACTTTGATTCCTAAAGTAGTAAGCTGTTATTGTATTCACTTCCTGCTTTGCTCAAATCAATGTTTTAACATCTAATTGCTCCAAAATTTCGGAAAATAGATTAGGAAAATCAGTTAGGAAGAGCTTGCCTTTTGACTTCCTTTACTGAAGGGAAACTGCCTGGTTAGTTCAAAGAGCAGATTCCTCACTGTTCATATTTGTAAAACAAGATCATTTCTTCAACAAATGGAGGTGGTTGAAACACTATCAACTCAGATAAATTAAACTTTGTGTCTCCCTGATAAGTGAAACTGTTTAATGATAATTTTACTAGTGCACTTGGGAAGTGACCAAAGCACTATTAGATAAGTTAAAACCAAAAAAACACGGAAAATATTTTTGCCAACTGTTTCTTCTTGGCCTCTTGGCAAAGATCAACAATTACGTTCCCTATCTAGGGACTATCTCTTGTGGGCCAGACCGGATGATCTAAGAGGTCTTTATAATCTCTAAATACTGTGACTTTTATCCCCAAGTGAACTACATAGTTTATTTACATAGAAACACGCTCACAGGCTTAAGGAAATGCAGTATGACTAATGGTAAGAAGAGTGAGCCAGGATGACTCAAGTGACTTTTTTTTCTAAATAGGATAAGTAAATTAAAATCATAGACATTCTCTGTAGTTCTCCTCTAGCCTCTCAAGATACAGATCTTAGATGTCAGAATTTCCCAGTAGTGAGTTAGATTCCTGTCACCAGCAAATTATAAATGTATTACCCTGTTAAATCAGCCAACCTTTGCTGTACTTATCAAGAAAGCTCTTTAGTGGATATTCGGTTTAATTGTTTTAATTTCACATTCTGTCCTGGGCACATGGGAAATTAAAATTGTTAGGAATGATAGAAAAATAAAAATTGCTAGAAAAATACAAGCATGATAAAGAAAGCACACTCACTGTGCATTTCAGCTTTATTAAGATTGTGTTTTTGTAGTCTTGAGCTACATTTATCTAGACAAATGATGCATTGGGAGGAATCTCATTTTTAATTAAAAAAAAAATGTTTCCTCAGGACTTTGTTGGCAAAGAGAACATTCTTGAGGTCTCTTTTCTTTCTCTACGTTATACAAACAGTTCATGTTCTCTCCATAAGGTAATACTTTGAATAGTCTAGCTGGGACTAAAAATCAAAATTGTTGTCACTGTTGTTGTTGATGCTTTAAAATTTTTTTAATCAAATCTCCTCCATACTTGACATAGGGCCCCCTTAAAAATACATATAGGGACAGTCAAGAGATCTTACTCCCAGGAGGCTTCGAGTTTCTCAGCTGATTACTTGCCCAACTCACTCTGGGGGATACACAGGGTAGAAGAATGTGGTTAAGGTACACCAATTGTACAAAACCCTAGTATTACCTATGGATTGTGTCCCTGCGACCACTGGACAAACTTCAGGCCATTCTTTTTCTTTGTTGTTAAAGATTTTTTGATGTGGACACTTTTTTAAAGTCTTTACTGAATCTGTTACAATATTGCTTCTGTTTTATGTTTTGGTTTTTTGGCCCTGAAGCATGTGGGATCTCAGCTCCCCGACCAGGGATTGAACCCACACCCCCTGCACTGGAAGGTGAAGCCTTAACCACTGGACCACCAGGGAAATCCCCCAGGCCATTATTTATTTTCAGAGGAGGTGTCCAGGTACTGATCCTTTCTGATGAAAATGGTGGTGGTGGGGAATTCTGTCTGGGGGCTCGATGAGCGATCCATCTATTCTCTTGTGTTTTCTGCTTTCAGAGTCCTGATTTGTCAATTGGAAATCCCTTTTATATCAGCCCTGAAGAGCAGGGCCATATAAATATCATGCATTGTTTTCTGACGCCCTATAGCTTATTGCACAACTGATTTTATTGCTTATCCTTAAACTAAAGCATTTCTTAAGAGATGATAATTTTTCTACAGGTTCTTTTATAGTATAGACTGAAAGCCCCAGTAAGTCACTCTCAACCTCCTCTGTGTCATGGGAAGACAGCTCTCAGAGTCACTTCCCATGATAAATTCAATACAGAATGGAGCATATATTCCTCATCCTGCAGTCTCACGGTTTAAGTGAGAATATCACCCTCACGAACATAGCTCATTTTACTAATTTATCTCAGTTTATTATCTCATCCCACATTCTACCTATGATTTATCTTTGGTCTCAATTACTTTCATAGCTCATGCTTTGAAATTACCCTAAAACTTAGGTTTCTGCCAAGGGCTCTGTTCATGGTTGAGGATACCTTTGTTTTGATGGTCTGTGTCTTCCCAGGTCTAGCTGAAAGGTCATCATCTCTCTTTCTGTTTCCCTCTCACCTCCCTCAGGCAGCTCTTTCTTTTGTGTTCACTTAATACTTTGTTCAAACAGCTACCCCATCATATGATGTGAGCGTTACACATGTCTGTCTTACTGATAGTTTTTGTGAATTCTTTGATGGAATGGACACCATTTTAATCATCCTTCTCTTCCCAGGCTGACACATAATAGTTATTTAATAAGTGTTGGTTCAGTTGAATCACATTTTCTTTCAGTAAACAATTTTTGACAGGTCTGTGATTTAGGAAATATTAAACTTGGATAACCCACCTATGTGGGTTCTGTATTTAAGTTCAATATTGTAGTATTCTGTGACATCTATAGAGTTTTTTCCTTTCATTCTGCTATTGTTTCAGTGCACAAGATTGAATCTGAAATCAGGTCAGTAGCCAAGTCAAAACAGGGTGCAACTGAAGCTTGGCTTTTAAAAAGTTTCCTTAGGATGTTGGGAGTTGCCAGAAATTAAAGGCTTTATTAAGCTACAGGAACAAAGAATAAGCCCCAAAGAGAAGTATTCGCATGCTTATCAGAACAAAATTGACTAAGTTTCATTACTTAATTTTTATTTCAGAGTAATCACATGCAATTTCCCTGCAATGGGACAGAAGTACTGGGGACGCAATCTCTCTTGATGTTGTACCCTTTTCTGCATTGTTCATTGAGTGTAAATAGAACCATCATGGTCATGAAGATGATGAATGGTTGTCTTTGATGTTACTAAGCTTCCACAGTTGTTGTAGCTTCCTACTGGGCTACATTCTAGTAGAGTTTTTGAAGTGTTTTTTAACTAAGGAATAGATTTTATGATGCTGGTGGTAGTGATGGTAATGATGGTGATTTGTTTCATTCGACAATAAATACCAAGTTACTTTTTAAAGTTAATCAAAATTTTAAAGTCCTTCAAATTAAGTGATGTGCCATTACAGTAACATCTATATCCAATTTAAGAATTCATTGAGTACAATTAGCCTTATGTTATCTTTTAGTTTTTAATCCCAGGAATGAAATAAATAAACCTTGCTATCTGGAAGGATTTCAATACAACCTAAAGAGTTAATGTTACCATAGTTAACCACTCATCAGTTTCTCCAATCAATTTCATGTCACTTTATCAAATAACCTTTAACTTACTACTGTTTTGTTCTCTTTTCCCCATGTCTATTTCAAGTTTTACTGTATCAGTAATATGGGCCATTAACAATGTTTTCAATCTTCTCTGTTATACATAGATCATATTATATAGACATATATACATTATATATATTATGTCCATACCCATATTGCATATATATCTCACATTCATTCATTTATTAAATAGTACTTTACTGAGCATTTGTGCTAGGTGTCAGGAATGCAAGATAGATATTTCCTGCCCTCAAAGATCTTGAAATGTAGTGAGGAGAATAAAATAATTACTTCACAAATACAAATGCATTAAGCGCTATTACAAAATGCTATGGTGAGTCAGAGAAAGAGAATATTTCCGAAGGTTGAATCAGAGAAGTCTTCATAGAAGAGATGTATTTTGAGCTGGGGCTTGAAGAATGGGTAAGATTTTGAGGGATAGAGATTAGGGGTAAAATATTTCTGATAAAGGGAAAATATAAATAAGGGGCTTGATTAGAGAGAAGTAGGAACTATTTGGGAAGGGAAATAGTCCATTTGGGCTTAGACATAGTATAAAAATGGATTTAATAGAAGAAAAATCTTTACAAGTAATCTGAAATCTGTTCTTAAAGGGACTTTAATGCCATGTAAAGGTGTTTGGAATTTCGCCAGGTAGCTGTAGGGAGCATGTAGGTTGATTAACTGTCTACTTTAAGATGATTAATTAGCTTATAAAGTGGACAAGACGGGATAGGGGGAGACTAGTTAAGAACTTATTACCACAGACAGGTGATCTATGTATCAGTCTGAACTAGGGTCTTGGCAGTATGTGTAGAAAGGAGGGAATACTTGCCAGATCCTGTCTGTGCAATTGGGATTCAACAGTAGATGGATAAGAATGGTAAAGATTTGTTGAAGGTTGATTGGGTAAATTAATTCATTTTGGATTTTAACAGTATGGTATTGTGAATTTTTGCAGAAATATTTTGCAGGCCAGGAATGAAAGCAGAGGAAACAAATGGTGATTACTCATGATCATAATTTGGAAAATGAAAAGATGTAAAAGGTCAAAAGATAATAGATCCTGGGGTGCTAGTGAAAGCATCATTGAAATGACTTCACAAGATTTATTTACTAAAGTACAGCTAGATAAGAATGATTGGCTTGGGGGATTCTTTGGAATTTTGGAGTTTCTGTGTCACAAATTGAAATTGAATAGATTCAGTAGAAGTGAGGAGTGGATATGTGATAATTAAGAGAGGCTTTCCTGAGGTTGAAACAGTTCCAGCTTTTGATGAATTTCAGGTTGTGGCCATGTGTACTGATGACTAAAATGGAAAGGAAGTAAATATCATTGGACTTGATGAGGCCAAGGTACTCAAAAGACCCTCAATGTAGCCAGGGTGGGGGAAAAGACCATAAACTGAGAACAAAATTATAGAATTAAAGTACCCCCAAACTGAATGAAAGTTCAGAGACAAATGTCCATGCACTGTCTCCATCTCTAAGAAAAGTGTGATACTGAAATTGGGCAAGTCTTAGTGAAGAAGCCCCACTCTTTCTGCCGGGTTCTAATGAGTGGAGAATTCTCAGTTACTTTCTAATTTTCTGAGAATTCATCTTTTCAAATGCAAATACTATACTTACTCACTAAAGGCAAGAACATAACTTCACAGTCATTGGACATGTTTAAAGGTATGATCAGTCCTCATTATTTATGAATCTCATATTTGCAAATTCACCCACTCACTAAAAGTTATTTATTTGTAAACCCAAATTAATACTGGTGGTGCTTTTGTGGTCAGTTGGAGACATGTGCAAGGCAGTGAAAATTTGTTTTGCTGGTACACACAACCTCCTAGCTGGGGTTGAACAAGGCGACTCTGCCTTCTTGTTGAAGCTCTCTTACTGTGTCCTTTTTGGGATTTATTTAGTGCCATGTTTTTTGCATTTTTGCACATTTTGTCAAAGATTTCACTGTTTAAAATGGCCCCCAGGGGCAATGCTGCAGTGCTGTCGAGTGTTCCTAGACACAGAAAGCGGTCATGCGCCTTATGGAGAAAATACGTGTGTTAGATATGCTTCATTCACACATATGAGTTATGGTGCCGATGGCCATGAGTTCAATGTTAATGAATCTACAATATATATTAAATAAGGTGTCTCTAAACAGAAACACACATAAAACAAAATTATGTACTGATTAGTTGATGAAAACATGACCAGAGGCTTGCAGGAAACTAACCTGGTATTTCCCCTAGGAGGAATTCTTCAGTATTCACTAATTCAGTGTTCACAGCAGCTCTACAGAAGATAACTGCCACGAATAATGGAAATCAACTGTGGCTTGTTTTTGTTAAAGGTAGCTGTCTTCGTTGTTTGGATCCCCACTCAAGTTCTTTATCCCTCATGACCATTCCCTCTGCGAAGTGTATGAACTTTGCATAGACACTATTCTCTTGTTAATTTGTTGATGAAACCAAAATATGATTTATTTAAATGGTATTTTGAAGTAATTTTAGACCTATGGACAAGTTGCAAAATAGTACAGTGTTCATCTAGATTCTCCTAATGTTAACATTTTTACAACCACAGTACAATTATCATAACTAAGTAATTAACATTGTTACAGTGCTACTGACTAATTACAGACCTTATTAGAATTTCTACCCATTTCCCTTTAATGTCATTTTACTGGTCCAGGGACCAATTTGGTACCCCACATTGCATTTAGTGTGTTGTTCCTCGGTCTCTTTCAGTCTGGGACACTTTTTCAGTCTTTCTTTGTCTTCTGTGGCCCCACCATTATTAAAGAGTACTACTGCTCAGGTATTCTGTAGACTGTCCCTTAGTTTGGATTTATGTGATGTTTTTTCATGATTAGATTGAGGTTATCCATTTCTGGCAAAGATGCCACCAAAGATGCCATCATATCAGGGTCAATGATGACCATATGCTATCTTACTGGTGATGTTAATTTTGATCACTTTGTTAAGGTAGTGTCTGCCGTGTTTTTCCACTATAAAGTTACTATTTTTCTCTTTGTGATTAATAAGTGAGGAAGTTTTTTTTAACGTTAAAATTTTCTAGGAGATTACTTTTCAATCAGCAAGCACATTAGCACTAATCAATTCCATTCTGAGCACAGTGATAAGTAGGTGGCATAATTTTTAAATGGTATTCTTTTCTTCAGTGAGGACTAACAGTCTAGTTGGGAAGATAGAAATAGCACACACTAAACAACATTATACAAGGAAAGATAAAGAGAACTACATTGTGGCAAGTTGTGTGACACAAAATATAAAAGCTATAGGATTGATTAGGGAAGGCTTCCTGTGGAAAGCGGGAACTCCTATTGTACTCTGAAGAGTGGGTAGGCTTTTTCTAGGTAGAACTTTATAATTCAGTGAAGTATATTGAGTACTTCAACTCCTTGGGAACTGTGCTATGATCCAGGAATGTATAGATAAAAAAACAGAATCCTTACCTTCAAGAAGCTCCCAGTCTAGAGCATCCTCCAGAGCAAGATGTCACCACAGGAATTCCTACTACAGGCTGTCTGAGGGAATGCTGAGCTACTGCGTCCACCGCTAGGTTCCAGCCGTGTGGCTGACAGGGTCTTGGTGCTCCAGCCGGGTGTCAGGCCTGAGCCTCTGAGGGGGGAGAGCCGAGTTCAGGACATTGGTTCACCAGAGACTTCCCGCCCAACATACTATCAGATGGTGAAAGCTCTCCCAGAGATCTCCATCTCAATGCTAAGACCCAGCTCCACTCAATGACCAGCAGCTACAGTGCTGGACACCCTATGCTAAACAACTAGCAAGACAGGAACACAGCCCCACCCATTAGCAGAGAGGCTGCCTAAAATCATAATAAGGTCACAGACACCCCAAAATATACCACCAGATGCGGTCCAGCCCACCAGAAAGGCAAGATCCAGCCTCATCCACCAGAACACAGGCACCAGTCCCCTCCATGAGGAAGCCTACAAAACCCACTGGACCAACCTTACCCACTGGGGGCAGACACCAAAAACAATGGGAGCTAGGAACCTGCAGCCTGCGAAAAGGAGACCCCAAACACAGTAAGGTAAGCCAAATGAGAAGACAGAGAAACACACAGCAGATGAAGGAGCAAGGTAAAAACCCACCAGACATAATAAATGAAGAGGAAATAGGCAGTCTACCTGAAAAAGAATTCAGAGTAATGATAGTAAAGATGAATCAAAATCTTGGAAATAGAATGGAGAAAATACAAAAAAACATCTAACAAGGACCTAGAAGAACTAAAGAGCAAACAAACAGTAATGAACAACACAATAAATGAAATTAAAAATTCTCTAGAAGGAATCAATAGCAGAATAACTGAGGCAGAAGGATGGATAAGTGACCTGGAAGATAAAATAGTGGAAATAACTACCATAGAGCAGAATAAAGAAAAAAGAATGAAAAGGATTGAGGACCGTCTCAGAGACCTCTGGGACAACATTGAACGCACCAACATTCGAATTATATGGGTCCCAGAAGAAGAAGAGAAAAAGAAAGGGACTGAGAAAATATTTGAAGAGATTATAGGTGAAAACTTCCCTAAGTTTTCCTTATGGGAAAGGAAATAGTTAATCAAGTCCAGGAAGCGCAGAGAGTCCCATACAGGATAAATCCAAGGAGAACCATGCCAAGACACATATTAATCAAACTATCAAAAATTAAATACAAAGAAAAATTATTAAAAGCAGCAAGGGAAATGCAATGAATAACATGTACAGGAATCCCCATAATGTTAATAGCTGATCTTTCAACAGAAACTCTGCAAGCCAGAAGGGAGTGTCAGGACATATTTAAAGTGATGAAAGGGAAAAACCTACAACCAAGATTACTCTACCCAGCAAGGATCTCATATTCAACAGAGATTCGACAGAGAAATTAAAAGCTTTACAGACAAGCAAAAGCTAAGAGAATTAACCACCACCAAACCAGCTTTACAACAAATGCTAAAGGCATTTCTCTAGGCAGGAAACACAAAAGAAGGAAAAGACCTACAATGACAAAGCCAAAACAATTAAGAAAATGGTAATAGGAACATACATATTGATAACTACCTTAAATGTAAATGTATTAAATGCTCCAACCAAAAGACATAGACTGGCTGAATGGATACAAAAACAAGACCCATATATATGCTGTCTACAAGAGACCCACTTCAGACCTAGGGACACATACAGACTGAACGTGAGGGAATGGAAAAAGATATTCCATGCCAATGGAAATCAAAAGAAAGCTGGAGTAGCAATTCTCGTAACAGACAAAATAGACTTTAAAATAAAGACTATTACAAGAGACAAAGAAGGACACTACATAATGATCAAGGGATCAATCCAAGAAGAAGATATAACAATTGTAGATATTTATGCACCCAACATAGGAGCACCTCAATACAGAAGGCAAATGCTAACAGCCATAAAAGGGGAAAGCGACAGTAACACAGTAATAGTAGGGGACTTTAACACCCTACTTTCACTGATGGACAGATCATCCAGTCCCACTACTGGGCATATACCCTGAGAAAACCATAATTCAAAAAGAGTCATGTACCACAGTGTTCATTGCAGTTATGTTTACAATAGCCAGGACATGGAAGCAACCTAAGTGTCCATCGACAGATGAATGGATAAAGAAGATGTGGCACATACATACAATGGAATATTACTCAGCTGTAAAAAGAAATGAAATTGAGTTATTTGTAGTGAGGTGGATGGACCTAGAGTCTGTCATACATAGTGAAGTAAGTCAGAAAGAGAAAAACAAATACTGTATGCTAACACATATATATGGAATCTAAAAAAAACTAAAAACAAAAAACTGAAGAACCTAGGGGCAGGACAGGAATAAAGATGCACACATAAAGAATGGACTTGGCATGCAAAGGGAGAAGGGTAAGCTGGGATGAAGTGAGAGAGTGGCAGGCACATATATACACTACCAAATGTGAAATAGATAGCTCGTGGGAAGAAGCCACATAGCACAGGGAGATCAGCTCAGTGCTTTGTGTCTACCTAGAGGGGTGGGATAGGGAGGGTGGAAGGGAGATGCAAGAGGGAGGAGATATGGGGATATATGTATATGTATAGCTGATTCACTTTGTTATAAAGCAGAAACTAACACACAATTGTAAAGCGATTGTACTCCAAGAAAGGTGTTTAAAAAAAAGGAAAATAAATAAGGAAACACTTTAAATGATACATTAAGCAAGATGGACTTAATTTATATTTATAGGACATTCCATCCAAGAACAACAGAATACACTTTCTTCTCAAGTGCTCATGGAACATTCTCCAGGATAGATCATATCTTGGGTCACAAAGCAAGCCTTGGAAAATTTAAGAAAACTGAAATCGTATCAAGTATCTTTTCCAACCACAACGCTATGAGACTAGGTATCAATTACAGCAAAAAATCTGTAAAAAATACAGACACGTGGAAGCTAAACAACACACTACTAAATAAGATCACTGAAGAAATCAAAGAGGAAATCAAAAAATACCTAGAAACAAATGACAATGAAAACATGATGACCCAAGACCTATGGGATGCATCAAAAGCAGTTCTAAGAGAGAAGTTTATAGCAATACATTCCTACCTCAAGAAACAAGAAACAACCTAACCTTAAACCTAAAGCAATTAGAGAAAGAAGAACAAAAAATCCCCAAAGTTAGCAGAAGGAAAGAAATCATAAAGATCGGATCAGAAATAAATGAAAAAGAAATGAAGGAAACAGTAGCAAAAATCAATAAAACCAAAAGCTGGTTCTTTGAGAAGATAAACAAAATTGATAAACCATTAGCCAGACTCATCCAGAAAAAAAGGGAGAAGACTCAACAGAATTAGGAATGAAAAAGGAGAAGTAACAATTGACACTGCAGAAATACAAAGGATCATGAGAGATTACTACAAGCAACTATATGCCAATAAAATGGACAACCTGGAAGAAATGGACACATTCTTAGAAAAACACAACCTTCTGACACTGAACCAGGAAGAAATAGAAAATATAAACAGACCAATCACAAGCACTGAAATTTAGAATGTGATTAAAAATCTTCCAGCGAACAAAAGCCCAGGACCAGATGGCTTCACAGGTGAATTCTATCAAGCATGTAGAGAAGAGCTAACACCTATACTTCTCAAACTCTTCCAAAATATAGCAGACGGAGGAACACTCCCAAACTCATTCTACAAGGCCACCATTACCCTGATACCAAAACCAGACAAAGATGTCACAGAGAAAGAAAACTACAGGCCAATATCAGTGATGAACATAGATGCAAACATCCTCAACAAAATACCATCAAACAGAATCCAACAGCACATACACCATGTGTAAAAGGATCATACACCACGATCAAGTGGGGTTTATCCCAGGAATGCAAGGATTCTTCAATGTATGCAAAAAATCAATGTGATAAACCATATTAACAAATTGAAGGAGAAGAACCATATGATCATTTTAATAGATGCAGAAAAGGCTTTGGACAAAATTCAACACCTGTTTATGATAAAAACCCTCCAGAAAGTAGCATAGAGGGAACTACCTCAACATATAAAGGCCATATATGACAAACTCACAGCCAACATCATTCTCCGTGGTAAAAAACTGAAACCATTTCCTCTAAGATCAGGAACAAGACAAGGTTGTCTGCTCTCACCACTATTATTCAATATAGTTTTGGAATTTATAGCCACAGCAATCAGAGAAGAAAAAGAAATAAAAGGAATCCAAATTGGAAAAGAAGGAAAACTGTCACTCTTTGCAGATGGCATGATACTATATGTAGAGAATCCTAAAGACGCTACCAGAAAACTACTAGAGCTAATCAATGAATTTGGTAAAGTAGCAGGATACAAAACTAATGCACAGAAATCTCTTGCATTCCTATACACTAATGATGAATAATCTGAAAGAGAAATTAAGGAAACACTCCCAGTTACCATTGCAAAAAAAGAATAAAATATCTAGGAATAAACCTACCTAAGGAGACAAAAAACCTGTATGCAGAAAACTATAAGACACTGATAAAAGAAATTAAAGAGAATACCCACAGATGGAGAGGTATACCATTTTCTTGAATTGGAAAAATCAACATCATGAATATGACTGCACTCCCCAAAGCAATCTACAGATACAGTGCAATCCCTATCAAACTACCAATGGCATTTTTCACAGAACTAGAACAAAAAATTTCACAATTTGTGTGGAAACACAAAAGACCCCGAATAGCCAAAGCAATCTTGAGAAAGAAAAACAGAGCCGGAGGAATCAGGCTCCCTGACTTCAGACTATACTACAAAGCTTCAGTAATCAAGACAGTATGGTGCTGGCACAAAAACAGAAATATAGATCAATGGAACAGAATAGAAACCCCAGAGATAAAGCCATGCACATATGGCCACCTTATCTTTGATAAAGGAGGCAAGAACATACAATGGAGAAAAGGAAGCCTCTTCAATAAGTGCTGGGAAAACTGGACAGCTACATGTAAAAGAATGAAATTAGAACACTCCCTAACACCATACACAAAAATAAACTCAAAATGGATTAAAGACCTAAATATAAGGCCATACACTATAAAACACTTAGAGGAAAGCATAGGCAGAACACTCTGTGACATAAATCACAGCAAGATCCTTTCTGACCCACCTCCTAGAGAAATGGAAGTAAAAGCAAAAATAAACAAACGGTACCTAATGAAACTTAAAAGCTTTAGCACAGCAAAGGAAAACATAAACAAGACGAAAAGACAACCCTCAGAATGGGAGAAAGTATTTGCAAATGAACCAACTGAGAAAGGATTAATCTCCAAAATACACAAGCAGCTTATGCAGCTCAACATCAAAAAACAAACAGCCCAATCCAAAAATGGGCAGAAGACCTAAGTAGACATTTCTCCAAAGAAGATGTACAGATTGCCAAACAAACACATCAAAGGATGCTCAACATCACTAATCATTAGAGAAATGCAAATCAAAACCAAATGAGGTATCACCTCACACCAGCCAGAATGGCCATCATCAAAAAATCTACAAACAATAAATGCTGGAGAGGGTGTGGAGAAAAGGGAACCCTCTTGCACTGTTGGTGGGAATGTAAATTGATACAGCCACTATGGAGAACAATATGGAGGTTCCTTAAAAAACTAAAAATAGAATTACCATATGACCCAGCAGTCCCACTACTGGGCATGTAGAAAACCATAATTCAAAAAGAGTCATGTACCGCAACGTTCATTGCAGCTCTGTTTACAATAACCAGGACATGGAAGCAACCTAAGTGTCCATCGACAGATGAATGGGTAAAGAAAATCTGGCACATATAAAGAGAAAAACAAATATTATATGCTAACAGATATATATGGAATCTTTAAAAAAAAGTCAGAAAGAGAAAAACAAATACTATATGCTAACACATATATACAGAACCTTTAAAAAAAATGGTTCTGAAGAAACTAGGGGCAGGACAGGAATAAAGTTGCAGACATAGAGAATGCACTTGAGGACACGGGGAGGGCGAAGGGTAAGCTGGGATGAAGTGAGAAAGTGGCATGGACATATATACACCATCGAATGTAAAATAACTAGCTAGTGGGAAGCAGCCACATAGCACAGGGAGATCAGCTCGGTGCTTTGTGTCCGTCTAGAGGGGTGGAATAGGAGGTTGGGAGGGAGGTGCAAGAAGGAGGGGATATGGCAATACATGTATACATATACCTGATTCACTTTGTTATACAGCAGCAACTAATACAACATTGTAAAGCAATTATACTCCAATAAAGATGTTAAAAAACAAAAAAAGCTCCCATTCTAGTGAGAAGGACATAGATGTCTATAAATGGAGAGCAGATATGATCACTGTTGTGTGGAGATGGGAGAGGAGAGGGTATTACAGGTGTGGCAGAATGATACCACATCTTGGAGATGAAAAGAACATAACCTTAATGTTATCTAGCCTAAATCTCTGCGCTCTAAGAATGCCAGAAAAGTTCCTGTGATGATGTCACTCAATCTATATTTAAACTCTTCTAAGTCACAAGAAGTTTATTTCTCAAAGCATCTTATCCCACAGATTTATATCTTTTACTGATAGAAAAAGTTTTTTTGTTCCTTTTTCTGTTGACCTAAAATTTACCTCCTCCAACCTTTCACCAATGAGTCTAGCTCTTCCCTCCTTTGCTATGAGGGAATGTTTCTACTCTCTCTTTTTGGGAGACAGTCCTTGAAAGTAGATATTAAATCCTTTCTTAATGTCCTCCTTTCACATTAAACATGAGTAAATCTATATACAGATCTTTTACAAGTCTTCATGTATTTGTTTGTCAATTGATATGGCAACCAGAATTGAAAATATTCTGCGGCTTTCCAACCAGTAGAGAACACCATGTAACTAGTCTCTCCCTTATTCTAGACAACATAATTCTATTAATACAGCCTGTGTGTGCTTTGGTTATTTTGGAGGCAAAACTGTTGGCTTGGTTTGTATTTTCCTTATAAATAATCCATGCCCCCTTGAATGCCCTCACACTTATTCTGATCTCCTCCCCTGGAAACATTTTAGAATAATTATTATATAAAATCTCTCCCACACAATTCAGTTGGAGTTTTGAGCCTAGCGTTCAAAACTTATTTATTCCTGTCATATTTTGTGCTCTTTATTTTGACTTCCTGTTGGAGTTCTCTTTGAACTTTGATCTTGTCATCTGGCACAGCTTTTATTTTCCCCCACTTTCAATATCCACAGATTTCATAAGAATTGAATCTATTTTTATCCAAGGCTTTAATGAAATAAACAAGACAGGATCAAGAACGGAGCTCTTCGGCAGACCATATATGTCTGGTCATTTCACAATATAAAAAGCTCCCAGTTGGACTGTCATTCAGCCTCCCTGTCTCTCTTTGCAGGGTACGGGTATGGGGGAGAGCAGGGCATGCTCTTTGACAATGATGAGTCTGACCTAACCAGAGCCCAAGGTGGCATGTTGGCCAGCAGTTTCAAATCAGGTTATACATCACGGAAGGTGGGTTACTTGGTGTTGTATCCTAAAAGCCCGGAAGAACCATAATTGGTAAAGACAAGAATTCTATAATGTTTTACTGCTTGTGGAGTTTTCACACATGCACGGTCTTATAAATATGAAACGGTATCAGTTGCCAATGAAGATTTGGGGCTAGGGAATGGCAAAAGAAGAACAGAATTTAAAGCAGAGTGTTCTGTTAATGGAACTCCAGGTAGACCAGAGGAGGGAGAAACTGGAGGATGGGAGGCTAGCAAGGAAGCTGCCGGACGTACCCAGGAGGTGAAGAGGTGAAGAAGTTACACACACAGTAGTGAAAAGTGAAGAGGGAGAAGATCAAAGACATATGTTCCACAGAAGAGCAATAGGACTTTGTAACTAAAAATGGGTTTGGGGAAGGAGGGGGAGGGACAAATAAAAGACCATTCCCACATTTTATATCTCGGAAGAATGACGGCCCAGTTGGCAGAAACAAAGGAGCTGGTAAAGGGAATCCTGTTTAGGGTGAGGCTGGTTTTTCTTGTTTTAGTTTAACACTTCGGTTAGAACCTAAGACTGAAGAGTCATCATCCACATTAGCAAAGAGAGAAGGTTTCTGAGGAATTGTTATTCTCAAGTCAAAACTTAAATGGCCCCCTTCGTGGCATGACAGCATTGTAGCATCACCTTTTGGTTTCCTGGTGCATTGGTGGACTACTGTAAAAGTAGTAAATATTGTTTCCGGTTGAACCAAGGATCTCTTAAGCTTGCAGGTCCATTTAGGATGTTGCCAATGGTAAATGTGGTTGTGAAAATCTTGGAAATGGAGGTTAGCTAGGATAAATGATGTCCAAATCATAGAATGAGTCATAGTAATAAAATCTTGGATATCTCATTCTTTAACCATCAGCAGATATTTTGACAAAGCTGTCTACCTACTCCTAATGGAACATTCTACTTGTTTCTTTCAATGAATGTTCAATTTTTAGTCTCTTTACACCCACATGCACACGCACAAATGAGCCCTAAAGAGAGAGTGAAAAGATATTAACTCGAAGCCCCATTAATCAGCCTTCAGAAATGACCCTGTTATTAAGCTCTTGATCATCATCATCACCAGCTATTCATTAAGCAACTGATTGTGCTTATGCTAAGGATGTGCACACTGGGCAAAAGTCACAGGGGGGTGCCCTCTCTGGGCATATAGACGCTGCATACAAGAGCAAGAGAGAAAATAATGTAAAATGGACAAACAAAAATGCTAAGTGAACAGTGATTCAGTTTATCATATTCTGGAGAAAGGGAAATTGGGCAAGACATTTTTGCTTGATGTGCTAGGGTACCTCCTCTCTCGTTTTCACAAGCTTCCCTTTAATCAGTCTCCCTAAAGATTTTGGCTCTAATGGGATTGTATAATACGGGGTGGTTTGAAGACCCAAGAGCTAAATATATTTGACTCTCTCTTTGTTCTTTTTTGTGTTGATTCCTATTATTGAACGTGGATATTTTTCTTTTAAGTCCAAGGTGTCATTCTTTTTCTTGTAAGCAAACCTCCCCTATTCCTGATATGGCATCAGTACAGGTATCCCCATGTCTGCATCTAACTTTGTATTATCTAGAAGAGGGGACCATCCAACTTTATCTATAAAGATCCAGAGAGGAAATATTACAGTATGGACTTTGCAGGTCATATGATCTTTGTTACAACCACTCAACTCTCTCGTAGTGACAAAGAAGCCATAGACGAGAGAAAACAAATGGGCGTGACTAGATTCCAATAAAACAGGGAGTCGACGAGATTGGACTCCAGAGCTGTAGTTTGCTGACCCCTAAACTGAAAGGAGTTTGTTTACTAAGAAAAATGTGTTAAAAACCAACCCACATCTCCCTATATGTGATGAAGAATTCTTCACCCTTAGACAGAGGAATATGAAGAAATGACGAAGCTCGTCGAGGTCTTCAATCACAGAATTTCTCAACAAATATAACTGCTCTCATCTATAATTTGCTATTTCAGTCAGACATTCCTATGAAGTAGTCTTTGGAAGTTTGATTATATTATCCATTTTATTTCTGGGAGAAGGGGTGCCTGTGTTCAATTTACTAAATGTGTCTGGTAACTTTTTTTTTTTTTTTTTTTTTGGGCGGTACGCGGGCCTCTCACTGTTGTGGCCTCTCCCGTTGCGGAGCACAGGCTCCGGACGGGCAGGCTCAGCGGCCATGGCTCACGGGCCCAGCCGCTCCGCGGCATGTGGGATCTTCCCAGACCGTGGCACGAACCCGTGACCCCTGCATCGGCAGGCAGACTCTCAACCACTGCGCCACCAGGGAAGCCCTGGTAACTTCTTAAAAACGATCTCCTAGAAATTTTCCTAAACGTGCATTTCATCTTCTTAGCAGCTGCATTAAGCAGTCTCCTCCTGCCTTGACTTTCTGTAGTCAGTGCCCTTGCTGTACCCATTATTCCCCTTTCTCCTTGAAATCTTCACACTGGAACCACATATACTGACCATTTGTTTTTTGGTTGGTTTATTCTTTGTTTAGTCTACTCTCCACTGACTGCACCAACAGAGAGCAGTGACGTAGGTAATCTAGAAACAATGGATAATCCCCAGGTCACTCCAACTTTGGAATGCTTTATATGATTTTTGTGGGGACAAATTTACCTTGGTAATTGTATTCTGCCCAACCTAATATTAAAATCAACTCTCAATTCTAGAACACCTCATTGACCGAAGTGATTGAAAAGTGTGTCTCTGATTAAGAAAATCATTTGATACGGATAACACTTAGGCAGATAATAAGAGATTTGAGTATATGCATAGCTAGATGACAACTGACATGCCAATCAGCAAATATGTTTAAAAGCACTACTATTTGTCATGGACATGTACCATCTACTTAAATATTACTAAGTACTTTTATATGCATTATTTTAACCCTTAGGACAACTGTATTATGGGGGTATTATCAGCTTCATTTTTGTTTTTGTTTTTTTTAAAGATTTATTAATTATTACTTTATTTTTGGCTGCATCGGGTCTTAGTTGCAGCACACGGGATCTTCATTG
>NW_020837990.1:2628439-2750099 GCF_003676395.1 Aethalodelphis obliquidens
AAACGTGCATTTCATCTTCTTAGCAGCTGCATTAAGCAGTCTCCTCCTGCCTTGACTTTCTGTAGTCAGTGCCCTTGCTGTACCCATTATTCCCCTTTCTCCTTGAAATCTTCACACTGGAACCACATATACTGACCATTTGTTTTTTGGTTGGTTTATTCTTTGTTTAGTCTACTCTCCACTGACTGCACCAATAGAGAGCAGTGACGTAGGTAATCTAGAAACAATGGATAATCCCCAGGTCACTCCAACTTTGGAATGCTTTATATGATATTTGTGGGGACAAATTTACCTTGGTAATTGTATTCTGCCCAACCTAATATTAAAATCAACTCTCAATTCTAGAACACCTCATTGACCGAAGTGATTGAAAAGTGTGTCTCTGATTAAGAAAATCATTTGATACGGATAACACTTAGGCAGATAATAAGAGATTTGAGTATATGCATAGCTAGATGACAACTGACATGCCAATCAGCAAATATGTTTAAAAGCACTACTATTTGTCATGGACATGTACCATCTACTTAAATATTACTAAGTACTTTTATATGCATTATTTTAACCCTTAGGACAACTGTATTATGGGGGTATTATCAGCTTCATTTTTGTTTTTGTTTTTTTTAAAGATTTATTAATTATTACTTTATTTTTGGCTGCATCGGGTCTTAGTTGCAGCACACGGGATCTTCATTGAGGCATGTGGGATCTTTCGTTGCAGCGCGTGGGCTGTTTGTTGTGGTGCGCGGGCTTCTATCTAGCTGTGGTATGCAGGTTTTCTCTTCTCTGGTTGTGGCATGCAGGCTCCAGAGCACGTGGGCTCTGTAGTTGAGGCACACGGGCTTAGTTGCCCCGCAGCATGTGCAATCTTAGTTCCCCAACCAGGGATCGAACCCGTGTCCCCTGCATTGGAAGGCAGATTCTTTACCACTGGACCACCAGGGAAGTCCCTCAGCTTCAGTCTGAAGATTAGGCTTTGAGAGGTAAAATGACTTCCTGCAGGTCTCAGCAGGATAAAGAAAGGGTTGGGATTTGTGCTCAGTCCTCCAATAGTAGTAGATCTGGCACTCTGTAGACAGCTACCTGTGGGTATAGTGAACAGATTCCATGCAATTCAGAAACACCATTGCCCTGCTTTTTTCGGGACACTGAGAGGACTGTATACATAATAAAAGACAGGGTTGTTACTTGGAGGGAATTTGAAAGCTATTCTCAGATATTAAGATATACAGGCATTCACAGTTCAGTGCCTTTGTTCATGTGCTTCTCTTGACAGTCCCCATCTTTATGTTTAGCAAATTTACTTAGTTTATGTGCAACAGAGAGCATCCATTTAAAATATATAATTGATGAGTCTCTACAGGCTTACATCCATAAAATAGCCACGACAATCAAGTTACAGAACATCTTCATTATCTCCAAAAGTTTCCTTGTGCCCCTTGGCAATCCATCTCTCCTTCTGGCCCTGGCCCTAGGCAAGCACTGATCTGCTTTGGGTCTCTATAGATTAGTTTGTATTTTCTGCAGCTTTATATAAATAGAATCATACAGTATATACGCTTTTGTGTTGGTTTCTTTCATTCAGGATAAAGGTTTTGAGACTCACCCATGTTGCATGTGTAAGTAGTTTGTTCCTTTTTACTACTGAGTAGTAGTTTATGGTAGTGTGGATATATCACAATTTGTTTATTCATTCTCCGGTTGATAGACATTTGGGTTATTTCCAGTTTGGGGCTGCTCTGAACATTTGTGTGTAAGTTTTGGTGTGGACGTATGTTTTTATTTCCCAGTAGAATTGCTGGGTCGTATGGTAGATATATATTTAACTGCCAGTTGTCTTCCGTGGCTTACCATTTTACATTCCCACTAAGAGCATGTGTGAGTTCCAGTTTCTCAATATTCTTGTCACAACTTGTTATTGTCAGTCTTTAATTTTTATTTTTATACAATTTTAAAGGTTACACTCCATTTACAGTTATTACAAAATAGTGGCTGTATTCCCTGTGTTGTACAGTACATCCTTGTAGCCTACCTTAGGTAGCTGTTCTAATGAGCATGTAGTGGTTCGGTATCTGCTTGTGATTTTAACCTGCATTTCCCTGATGACTAAGGACTTTGAACATCTTTTCATGTCCTTATTTGTATATCTTCTTTTATGAAGAATTTGTTCAAATTTTTATCTCTTTTATTAGGTTATCATTATTATTCGGTTATAAGAGGTCCTTATATATACAAACTAGATACCAATCTGTCATATTATATGCATGGCAAATATTTTCTCTCCATTTATTGTGTGTATTTTCATTTTGTTAATCGTGTCTTTTAAAGAGCAAAAGATTTACATTTTGATCAAGTCCAATTTATTGAATTTTTTCTCTTACAGTTCTTTTATTCCTGGAATAAATTCTAATTGGTAATGATGTGGGTTTTTTTAATGTTGTTAGATTTGATTTATTAAAATTTTATTAAGGATTTTTACATCTGTGTTCAGTCTATGTTCATGAAAGGTATTGGTCTGTAATTGCCTTGTCATTTATCCAATTTTAGTAAAAATTCAGTTGGAAAGTGTCCTCTTTCTTATCTTTGCCTACCCCCAAAGTTTCAGAGAGTTTCTCCTATATTTTCTTCTAAAAGATGAATAGTTTTAGCTTTTATATTCAAGTCTGTTGTTTACTGTGAGATAATTTTTGTATGTGTTATGAAATAAGGGTCAATGTTCTTTCTTTTCTAGGCAGTTAACTTGTTCTAGCGTCATTTGTTGAAATGACTCCACCCCCTCCGTTGAGTTGCCTTGGCACTTTTGTCAGAAAACCAGTTGACCATATAAAGTGTAGATCTATTTTGGATTCTATTCTGTTCCATTGGTTTGTAGGTCTATTCTGTCCTCCAGTACCACACTGTCTTTATTATTATACCTCTATAGTAAATCTTGAAATAAAGTAGTATAAAACCTCTGTTCTTTAAAAATTACTTTGAAAATTCTGGAAACTTTGTGTTTTGATGTTAATTTTAGGATACTTGTCAATTTTTGCAGGAAAAAAAGGGGGGGTGACTTGCTGAGACTACTTTGAATCTCTAGCTAGGTTTGCGTAGGATTGACATGTTAATGATATTGGAATCTTCCAGCCTATGAACCTGGTATGTCTCTGCACTTCTTTAGGTCTTTAACTTCTCCCAGCAGTATTTTGCCATTTTCACTGTAAGCTCTTACACATTGTATTAGTTTCCCAGAGCTACTGTTATAAATGATCGCTAACTGCTTGGCAGAAAATAACAAATTTATTTTCACTGTTCAGGAGGCCAAAAGTCCAAAATCAAGGTATTGGCAGGTTGGTTCTTTCTGGACACTCTGAGGGAGAAACCATTCCATACCTAGCTTCTGGTGTCTGCCAGACATCCTTGGCATTCCTTGGCCAGGTTCTTGCCTCTGTTTCTCCTGGTGTTCTCCTTCTATGTCTCAGCGTCTTCTCCTTTTCTGTCTCTTACAAGGATACTGTTGTTGGATTTAGGGACCGCCCTCATCCAGGGTGATCTCATCTCAATATTTTTACCTTACTTACAACTGCAAAGACGCTTTTTCCCCCGAAAAGACTACATTCTGAAGTTCCAGGTGGGCATATCTTTTAGGAGCCACAGTCCAACTCACTACACACATATTTTTGAAAATTTATTCCTGAGTAGTTGATGTTTTATGATGCTCTTATAAATGGATTTTTAACATTTCTTTTCCAATGATTTGTTGCTAGTGTATAAAAATATAATCGACTTGTATGTGTTAATCTTGTATCTTGTGATTTTACTAAATGCAGCTATTAGTTCTGGTCATTGCTAGGTAGATGCCTTTAGGATTTTTTACATCAACAAGCATGCCCCTTAAAATAGAGGCAATTTTACTTCTTTTTCTATCTATGCCTTTTATTTTTCTTGCTTTATTATAAATTGCTAGGATGTCCAGTGAAATGCTGACGAGAAGTGGTAAGCACAGGCATCTTTACCTTGTTCCCAAGCTTAGGGGAAAATAATTTTATAATTAACCATCAAGGATGATGCTGACAATAGGTTTTTTATAGAATGCCCCTCATCGGATTGAGAAAATTTATTTCTATTCCTAATATGCTGAAAGATTTTTCTTTTTTTTTTTTTGTCATGAATGGGTGTTGACTTTTGTCAAATGATTTTTCTGCACCTATTGAAATAATAATATGCTTTTCTCCATTTATCCTGTTACTATGGTGAATTACATTGATTGAATTTTAAATGTATCAGTAAAACCAATATTACATTCCTGGAATAAATTCTAATGGTACTGATGTATCCTTATGTTGTTAGATTTGTTTTATTAAAATTTTATTAAGGATTTTTACATCTATGTTCAGTCTATGTTCATGAAGGATTTTGGTCTGTAATTGCCTTGTAATTTATTTATCCAATTTTGGTAAAAATTCAGTTTGGAAGTGTTCTCTTTTTCTCTATTTTCTGGAAGAATTTTCTAAGATTAATTTTATTTCTTACTTGAATATTTGATAGAAATCACCAGTGATACCATTTGGGTCTGGCATTTTCTCTATGGAGAGGTTTACATAGTGAATTTAATTGCTGTAATAGATATAAGGCTATTGAGATTTTCTGTTTCACCTGTGTCAGTTTTGGTAAGTTGTATTTTTCAGTGAATTTTTCAATTTTATTTACGTTCTAACCTACTTACTTTTATTTATCTAACCTAGATATTTTCTCTTCTGTGAAACCTTTCCTGATACCTCCAATAGAAGTGATTTCTCATCCTTTGTGCCACGACTTTATCTAGTATCATTTGTCCTCTCCACCTTCCTTTGAGGTTGTCTGTTCATATATCTCTTCCTATACTAAATTAAGAGCCCTGAAGTTCGATGATTGCATCCTATATATCTTTGAGTCTTTGCCACCTTTTATGGTGCTTGGCACATAATAGATGACCCTCCATCCCAATTTCAGTTATCAAATTATTCCATCTGTTGTTGTCTAATTTATAGTTACACAAGCATGTGTCTAATTTCCCTAGTAGACAATGAGCATCTTTTGCAAAAATGGCAAGTATTATTCAATGTTCATATTCCTTCTATGTCTTATATTTAGAATAATTTTTTAAACTATTAAATTGAATAGACGCTGCACAGTATAGAAAAATCAGTATTCTGTGAACTCAGAGAAGAGAGGTTAAATGGAAACTTGGAAAGCTCGCATTAATAAAGGAAGAGAAATAAAGGAACTAACGTTTTTGAGCGCTTACTATGTGCCAGACATTGTGATCAACAGTTTATATTCCTTATCTCATTTAACCTTAAAATAATTAGGGATAGAAGATGTTATCATCCTCATTTTACACATCAGGAATCTGAAGTTCAGAAAAGTTAAGTACTTTGCCCAGGCCCACAAAGTTATTAAGTGGCAGATCTGGGTTTCAGACCCAAGTCTGAATGATCCCATCATCCATGTTCTTGGTTTCCATCGTACTTTTGCCCATTTGGTTTTCAGCAAGACACTTGATGGATTTTCCCAAGTTCCCTTTAAACTTTGCTAGAGTAGAATATTCTGTGGTCCCCCTAAATGAGCATTGGAATCATTGTAAGTTTAGAAAAACTACAAAATATTCCCTGGGTACATGTTCCACCTATAGCATGAAGTAGACAGAAGAAGCATAGAAGATCCAAAAGAGACTTATCTCAAAGGATGCTGCATAACTCCCTGTGGTCTTCCCACTACTCTTCATCAGCCTTTTTTCTACAACCCTGTCGTTCTTTTGATGATATCAGTTACCACCATTCTGGCTAATTGGAGGCATCCTTGGTTCCTGAGTCCCTACCCATTAGCATAAGGGAAATTAAGAGGCCAAGACCATGATAACTCAAACAATTTCCACGACTTGATGTGAAAGAAGAGGATCTTTCCTGACAGCTGATCTTACCTTTATGGATGTTTCATATTGGTTCTGTGTAGAAAGATCTGTGGGCTATTTTGTGCAATGCAGTCCTTCTCCTTATGCCTTGGTAGAAGATAGGTCAAACACCAGATCCAATCGTATAGCGTCTCTGCTGCTGCCAACTGAGATGTTTCTATCTTCAGTCAATTTTCTCTCTCAACACAACAGTACTCTGTAAGTCACCTAGATCTGGATTGCCTATGATAACACAGCTCTTCCCAAGTAGAAAAATGAATAATGCACCATTTTACCAATACATCTTAGCCAAAGAACGGGGACGGGAAGGAGTTTTTCTGTGATTTCAGCCTGTCAATTGAAACAGGATGTTTCTGAGGTCTTCCCAATGTGAAAAGAATAAAAAATAACAATAATAGCATTTGTTTATTTATTTGCAAACGATACTGTGGTCAGGAACTTGCTACTTCTCTAGGGAAACTGTTTGCAGCGCATCATTGAGGTGACAACTTAGCAATTCACACTGATCATTCCCTGTGGTCTGCCATGGTGAGGGTGACGCTTTCGTGTATTATAAGCACCAGACAAGGGAGCTGGATCAATTCTCTCTCTTGAAATTCTAGTCTTGGTTGGAATAACTCCCTTAGGCACCCACAGCTCTAGGTTTTTTCTGACTAAAAAGTGTAGCAAATCTCTCGGAGCTGTTCACATTAGGAGAAAAAAGAATCTAAAAAGCATCCCTGCCTTTTAAATGTCAGAGATCAACATGGGTATCTTTCTTGCTTTAAGGAGTAGATAATGGCTTCTTTGTGGTCTGAGCTTCAAATTTGTTGAGGAGAGTATGTTGTTGAGACTTAGAATTAATCATGTTTTTCATGAAAACCTGAATCAGATGATATTCCACATGGAGGTAAGAAAGAAGAAAATGACATAAAAACGTGACCCCTTGGAAGCTGTTTTCAGTTGAGATTTTTGAGTAGGCAGTTGAAATCAACGGAAATATAGGCAGAGTAGGAGCTGGGAAGAAAAGAAGGGCAGAATGTAACCACTTTTTCCGTCCCACCTAACACTATGCTTAGGCAAAGCACAGTCCATAGGGGAGAGTGTTTTCTAAAATCTTGCTGAATAAATGAAAGAAATGGATGGATAGATGGATGGATGGATGGATGTGAAGTTCTGAACTCTCTTACATGGTAGCTTCAAATTGTGGTGGTTTTGTTGTGTTCTATCTGGGTGCTGCCGAAGCCCAAGAAAGACCTTCCTATTTATTAGATCCTAGAAACTGAACATGCACTCTTCACTGCCTGGACAGGACCAACTTCTGCAGTTCTCTTTATCCAGAGACAGAAGGGACCCTCTTGCCTGCAGCTGGAGTACTGTTGCCAGTTTCAACAAAGAACCTATAATATATCGCCTAAGGAAACAACGTTTCCTCTTACAATGTTCAATCTTGGCTCCTTTGCCATGAGGGGGGCTGTTCTTAGAAATGTCCTCCAGAGACTTTCCTATTAAACCAGGTTGCAAGTTGCATTGCTATGTAATTCCCCTGCTGAGGCCCAATGAAAGGAATGAGTCGGGACAGATACAGCAAGATGTTAGGACACATTTCCCCATCCTTCATCCTGCACGACACAGAGGTGAACTTGATTTCAACAAGATAACCCAATTCTCAGCATGCTTTTCTACCCACTTTTACCCATAACACTTCCAAATTACTGTCTTTAATTCAAACTGTGCAGAGCAACGAGAAAATGAAAAGAAGATAAACTGGTTAGTCAAAAGTAAAATGGCATTTAATTAAAACTTAAGCTTGCAAATTCATGGAAAATAAAAGCATTTTGCTCAAAAAAAAAAAAAAGGTCGTGTGATTAAAACTCAGGGCAGCATCACTGTCCTTTTGTGGTTTTGAGTGTATTTCATTTGTACATTGGAAGTAGATATTTGTCATATTGTTAATAATCGCTCTACTAAATTGTTCACTCAGCATTGCCGTCATTTTAACTTTTTTTAGTCCCAGGCTTTCATCTTCTTTCTGTACTTATGTTTCTGAGTGACGGTTTGTCCTCATAAACTTTCAATTAAAAAAAAAATTATTGAAGTATAGTTGATTTACAATGCTGTGTTAATTTCTGCTATACAGCAAAGTGATTCAGTTATACATATATTTTAATTCTTTTTTATGTTCTTTTCCATTATGGTTTATCTCAGCATATTGAATATAGTTCCCTGTGCTATACAGTAAGGACCTTGTTGTTTATCCATCCTGTGTGTAACAGTTTGCATCTGCTAACCCCAAACTCCCTGTCCATCTCTTCCCCAACCCCCTCCCCCTTGGCAACCAACAAGTCTGTTCCCTGTGCCTGTGAGTCTGCCTCTGTTTCCTAGATAGGTTCATTTGTGTCACAATCCACTTATTTCACTAGGTATCTTTATTCACTTAAAGTGAAGAATCAGATTGTGATTGTGTTGTAAATAAGTCAGCTCTTTCCTTCACTTTCATGGAAAAGCTGTGGATGCTGAAAAAGAATGGAAAGAAAGAAAAATTTGGCTAGTCTCTTATGAACTCAGCCATTAGAGTAAGTAGAGCTAACTCTGAGGGGAAAAAAAGAAGAAAATGGAAAAGGTGTTTTTAGAGCTTTTAATTGAAGCCCCCCAGTGTCCCCCTTCTCTGTTTCTTTCTACTACCTTTACCCGACCCCTGTCCCACAGTCAGAATCCAGGGCACAGGCCAGCTCAGAAGCTGAAAGGAGAATAAGAGGCAGGCTCTGGATTATCCTTCCCCAGTAATCTTGAAAGATCGAGGCCAAAAGACTCTGCCTGGAGGAACTCCTCTTTACATTTCTAAAACTGCATCAGGGAAACTTCTAAATTGCATCAACGATCCTAAAATCTTTATAAGTAAAGAATTTTCTACACTTACAAAACTTAATCTTGTTGGGATCTTTTGCGGTAGAACATGATGAGGAGAAGTAAACATCCCCTGTATTCTGATGTATTGGGCATGCTCTTTGAAACGTTGGAGGGACTGTTTGCCAGAAAGTCTTGGCAGTTTTCAAAGATGGCTGGCCAAGTCATAAGAGAATGAGGAGAAGAAGAGGTTTATGTAGAACTGAGTCCAGCATTGTGTGTAAAACACAGGTTTCAGTGTAAAGAAATCTGTTGCCTAAAAACCTTGGGAAATATATCATCCTGACTTGTCTTTACTACATAGATATCGCACACAAGTAGCCTGTTCTTTAAAAAAAATTTTTTTAGAAGATAAGAATATAAGAAGATAAAGATGGTCCTAAAGAAACAAATCTCTTTATTTTAATTTTCTTTTCCTTTTCCTTTTACATTTAAGAGTTAAGACAACATTTCAGCAGAGAAATGTGGAGAAGGGTAAAGGGAAATCAATAAAGTTATTCTGTGACTTTTCCAGGAGGGAGGTGTGTTAATTGAGAATGGCTTGCTTGGCTATATATCAAGTCCAAGGAGAGCAGGAGTTGATTTTGAAACAGATTTCCAAGCTAGACTGAAAAAAAAAATATATATATATATATATATACACACACACATAAATATGTATATATGTATATGTAAGTATGTATATATGTATATATACACATGTACATATACACACATATATACATACATATATACATAATTCTATAAGAATGGTGTATTGTGTGTGTTAATACTATCATATATATTTAAAATGTGTGTGTAAGTATATATGCACACATTTAAAATATATATGTGTTTGTGTGTATATGTCTATATACACACACATTTAAAAAGTAGATAAGGGTAGTTTCTTTAGATAACTAGTAATACCAGACAAAAAATTCTTCTCACAATGTTTTATATACATTGATTTGGGTCATTTTACACTTTATAAGTTTCTCTTATTAGTCTTTTGACTCCTAAGGAAGGCAATTGGTTACAAGATCCTAAAATGAGAGAAAAAGGAATGTAAACCAGATTTCCTAACCCCAGGCCAGTGGGAGTGTCTGTGACCACAAGAAATCTTCTGAAGAGTATCTGTATCACTTGTGTGGTCACTTTCTGTAGTGACCACATTACAGGAATTTTTAGCAGGTGTGATTTTAGCATGAAAGTCAAGGTGGCCAGGAGACAGTTCTGCTGGGCTGGGGTGCCATGTTCTCATGTTTTATCAGAAGCAGTGGTGGTTTCTTCATGGACAACATAATTGGGTGGAGACAGGATACCTGGGAGTCAGGTGTGACTTCCCCTTCACAGTGTGATCTTCAGTGAGTTATCCATCCTTTCTGAACTTCAGTTTCTTTGACTATGAAATGGAATGGATATGATTCTTGCCCCTTTCCAACAACATGCTTTCTTATTGCCCAAGAATCTTGTCAAAATTTCTTTGTTCCACTCAACGATCAGGAGATTTTGGAGACAAGTCAATGGGCATCCCCTTTTCTCCACCCAGTCTAGTATGGTGAATCCCCCCATACTGAGACTCAACATTTTTCTTCTCTTGTTTTGTATATTCAGACTTTAAATTGTTTTTAACATCAGCTAAGATATTCCCTTTCTTTTCTAAATCCAAATCCCATGTATATCGTAACCATTAAGACAATATTCTTGTAAGGTAATAGAATCTAGACAGAGAGAGGGACTAGGCAATTCTAGAATTTCCCTGGAGGGAACTTCAGAATTTATCTAATCCAGTCCTCTCATTTTATAGTTGTGGGAACTAATGATCTGAGAGGTGAAATGTCTTGTCCGAGGTGACTGTGACAAAGGTAAGCAGAGAACTCATGTGTCTTTAACTTTCAATTCTATATTCTTTCCATTGGTTCAACTGTCTCAGGACCACTATAACCAGAAATAGAAGCTGAAGTTCAAGAAAGCAGACCAGACAAGGGTGTGTAAGTCTTTGATTTTCCCCAGGGCCAGATTCCAACTCTGTGTGCACATCTTGGCCAGCAGGGCTTTAATATCCTCACGGAGGATGGAGGATTCATGGTTGCCAGAGCCTCTTCTTTGCCCCTTCTTGTCCCATAAGACCCAGCCCAGAAACTGGATCCAATTGAACTCCCGCCTTTCCGTGTTTATTATGGACGTGGTTGCGTGTGCACTTTATCCTATAGTTCTTAAATTTTATCTTCTAGTTGACTTTCCTCATTTTATATTCAGCACTTACTGAGAGTTTGCTTGTGACAGTCATGGTACAGTGGGATAGATACACACAGTATGCACCACAATCACAGTGCAACAGGTCCTGAGTAAGACCTTCTCACAGTGCTGGGGGCCACTGGGGAAAGAGAGACTGAAGTCATCCAAAGGAGGCAAGGAAGACAGCAGACGGGGTGTTAATTCTCCTTTCTCATCAGCACAGAAAAGTTCATTCTCTGCAGTGGTATTTTCCAGACTAATCTCTCCCTTGTTTTCAATAGAAGAGGAGGAATATGTGGGATTTTTCCCCCACGTTCAGGTCCACTCAGGTCTTACCTTGCTTGTTCTCTGTGAATTGTCTGAACAGAGCTGTTTCCTATTTCCTGATCCTTCAATCATTTCTTACTGCACAGTCAAAAATAGTCATCAGGGCTCCGAGATTTTATATATATATATATATAGAGAGAGAGAGAGAGAGAGAGAGATAGAGAGAGAGAGAGGGAGAGAGAGAGGGAGAGGGAGAGATGGTATATGGTTGGAGGGAAGATACTGTTCACCAAGTATGTCCTACCCTACTTTAGTTTTCTGATCTGTTTTCTCTGTTTACTTTGCTTTTAAAAAGACATTGACAACTAGATACCTAGATGTTTCCGAGAAACACCCAAAGCATTATTAACATTTTAAATAGAAGCTAAACACCAGCCAGATTTTTTGTTTAATTTTTGAAATTCTTTTTCTCCTTCCTTACCTTAGAACGTTTTTCTCTTTTCCATACATTTTAAGGTATGGATTCTGAGTCACTAAGCTCATGGCAGGAGAGGAAAATCATCAACTAGAGGTTGCTTGTCTCTGTATCACTAGTTGATAGGTCTGTGTTACATGACGTTATGGCCCTAGACTATATTAAATTCCCAGAAACGTACAGAATGAGCGGTAATTTGTAAAGCACCAATTACATGGCAGGCAGAGTTCTAAGCACAGTAGAAACAAACTCAGCACATGTGCAGGTAAATCCCTTGCAGAGGCGGGCATGTAGACCCCAAGGCCTATAAACTGAACAGTCCAGCAGTCTTGGGGTAGATAGTCAAAACATCACAGTGAATCTTTAAAGACCTAGGAAGGCCGAAAGAATCTACTCAACCTCCCCTAGTTTGGGAATGCAGGTTGGCCTCAAATTGTAGTTGGTTTGCTCTGGGCCAGCCTGCATTGGAGGCACCATCCAACATTCCTGGAGGGCGAAGCATCAGACCGCAGAAGGCGAGCTGGCTCCCTCTGACTTAGTTTTCTGTGGTCCTCATGTCATTGCTCGTTGTAGCATGGAGAGACTCCTTGAGAAGTGTTGGACGTGCCAAGTTGAAAATCTCTGAGGTAGCAGTTTCCACCCCTAAATTATTCCTCGGCTTCTTCCCAGAGCACTCCCTATTCATCGCTCTCTGTTTTCATCTCAGCAGGGATTCTGATACTGCCGCTGCCCCTCAGTCCCCAAAACGTGTTTCAAAGTGTTTCTGTATTCTTTTAGTTTTACTAATTCTGCACGCTCAGTGCTTTTGAAACTCATCTATTTTACAAATGCTCAAGTAGACATAATCGTATCTTTTGGAAGCCCTTCCCGACTGCGCTGTCGTTAGTTAATAATGGGGGAAACCAAGGTGCACAGGGCATGATAATTCTTAACCATACCTTGGATTTACACAAACTCACTCTGACTGAACTTGCGGTGGTTCATTCTCAACAGCTGGGTTGAGAGACCTAGATTCTATTCTTGGTGCTCTGAGCACCTTCTTGGGGAAATGTACTGAGCCACGAACGGCCTTGGTTCCCAACTATGAAAGGGGAATCATGACATGAGGATATTTGCTTCCCCCTCTCCTTGTCCTAAATCTTTAGAACTTAAACAGCTTTAAAAGATCCGAAAAGTCTGAACGTGAAGAAGGAGTGTGTCTTTACTTTATGACTATTAATGGAAAGGTGAGGGGCAGTATTAGGAGCTTGACTGGAAACCTTGAAATCTGAATCGTAGTTCAGTCTCTTCCTGATGATGGGTCATTGCCCTGGATGGATACCTCTCTCCTTTATAGGGAGAAAGTACTGTATAGTACAAAATAGTATACTGGAAAGTGCTGAGAGATCCAGAACACAATAAAAGGGGCCCCATCTTCTAAAGAGCATGACTTTGGTCAGCAAAGATGCCTCTAAGAACCATGGCATCCTTAGGACCGAATGTGAGATAAGAGCTCTTGACTTCCAAAGCTTTACCCTTCCCCGACCTCTCTCCTTTCCCTCACAACCTCCAGGCTTTGTAGCAGTTTCAAAAAATATACAAACTCAAGACCAAGTCCCTAGCTAGCCTGTATCCTTGGTTGCATATCATCTCTAGACTCTCAGCCTAGCCATCTCAATCTTCCAGAGTCTCAGCGGGTGGAAATATGCCTCTTTTCTTGCCAGCCTAAACCTAATGACTGAATAGCAGGAAGCCTAGACCAAAATAGAACTTGGCTCTTAGATGACACACAGAAGCCAAGAATAATGATCTTTATAATGTTGGGTTCGATTCTTTTACTGCACAGGTAATAGGGATCTCACCTTTTAGAAGGGTCTTGATCCTCTCCCTCTCTCTCTTTCTCAGTTTACCCACTATTAACAGGAACGAAAGATTTTCTCTTTTATTTTTCTAGACCCTAAAGACTAGTGAAACGTACTTCCTACAAATTGGGAGAGTCGGGCCACAAGGCAATGGACAGTAGCTTACCTTTCAGAGAACTTCACAAACCACGTGGGTCCAGCAGATAAACTCCCTTCTGTGGAGTTAAGCTAGAAACCTGGAAAAGTCCTCTGAAACTCACCTGATGAGGCATAAGGAGACAAGAGAATTATTTTATATATTTATATCAAACAATGTTGGTAAATATATATACTGAAGGATTATCTCACCATTGATTTCCCCTAATATCCTAAAAGGCTAAAGGAAAGCAAAACAAAATTTTTTTTTCACTGAGCCCAAATCCAGCTCTTTAGCTTGACATTACTCAGTCTGAGACCCTTGGAGCTGGTGTGGCTTTAAGGTATAAAATCTGCCAGATGACTCCTTTTGGGACCACGTGAACTACAGATTGCCTGTACCAGACACTGCTCCCTACCAGTTCAAAGTGTCATTGCTTTAGGAAAAGGGCATTGCTAACCAAACAGTGCATAACTAAGCTTCCTCTTCCTCACCTTCCTAGGAGGAACAGTAAGGAGTGTTTTTGTCAATTGACGAGGGACTCTTGCCAACAGAAGTTAGATAGTTCACATCTAAAGCACATTTAGAGTTTATGGGCTGGAGTAGACAAACTCCATCCAGCTCTCCCGTGAGAGGTGCCTCAGGCCCCCAAGGATGCATCTTTAGAAACTGTGTTCTGGGTTAATATAATGGAAATGACCCCAGCCTAGTGAAGATTGTAACTGAATCAGTGGTGCCTAAACCCTGAACATGCATGGACGCCTGTCGAAGGACAGATTGAACGCCATCCTATTCCCCTTGCCCTCTATTCAGAGAAAGGGATTCCGCACAGATGAAGACCAGCAGAGAAGCTAACCTGCCTGGGATACCACTTATACATACTTAAATATTCTTTCCTTAGGCAAAAGAAGGAATTGTCGAATCTTTCTGTCAGAAGACACATTATGAAAAACCCTGGAGCCTTTAGGTCCAATGGTCATGAACCACTTCGAGCTTCTCAACCTCTTTTTCTGAAATGAGGGCATCTGAACTGGGTTGCCAGTCTCAGATCTAGACTTACCCACACCCTCTGAAGTGTAAGAGATGTCTCTCTGCACGTAGCTCAGAAGAGTCCTTTACGACCATGTCATCCTGGATGCTTTATCAGTTGATGGTACCTCCTAATCCCCAGAGCAGTGAGATTTCAGACAAAGTACATCTGGCTTCCAACAGCACACCTTTGGAACTTTTAGAATAGATGAAACAGACCAATTTGCTCTTTTCCGGAAACACAAACATGAATATAGGTGGGACCTCTGCCAGAGTATCGTCATGGACAATAAGGCTGCAATTCACCATTTATTAAACGCTACTTTTCTGTAGCATTTTACTAAGCATTATTCCCAGGGTTATTCAGACATGAATCCCCCCTCTCCAAAAGTTACAATCAAAATCACATTTACGTGAGTGTGGAAGTTTATTCAAAAACTGGCGAGCTCCTGCTGTGTGCCAGGTGCTGTATACTGGGAATACAAACGTGACCATGTCACAGCCCCTGTCTTCATTCACCTTCGAGTTTGGAGGTGGAGATAGCATAGTATTTAGGCAGTGCCAATACCACAGCATCTTCTTCTCTCCTCTAGCTAAGGAAAGCACACTGCCCAGCACAGGGCCTGACATATAGTCAAGTCAATAAATATTTATTGAATAAAATGAACTAAATGAAAAAGAATGAATAAATGCTAAGATAAAGTGTAGGGTGCTATGCAAACTACATAGAAGGAGAAACTAGGCTAGTTTGAGAGGGTTACCTGCAGAAAGTGTCACCTACTCTGAGACAGGCAATAAAAGAGTGTACTGATGCAAAGGAAAAGATCATGCTTATGGAGTTAGACCTGGGTTCAAATCCTAGGGGCAATTCCAGACCTTACCCTTTGCATCTGTAAAACACTGGTGATGGCTTTCAAGGCTGTTTTGAGGATTAAATGAGATACTAGTTATCCGTGAGTGTCTGGCACATTGAAGAACCCCAATAACAGCCTAGAGGGGTCACAGAGCACAGAATTGCAACAGTAAAGCAAAAGTACCTAAGTAGTAAGGTTAAGAGCACAAGTATTTTGAGGGTCAGAGAGCAATACTAAGCTTAAAATCATGGTGGAAGCAAGGGAGAGGTGCTACCTCTTTTAGTCTCCCAGCCCACGCAAGGGTAGAGGGGGCAGGTGACTTGTAGAGGTTTGTCTTCCTCCTCAGAGCCATCCCAGAAGGCTTTCATGTTCAGCTTTTAGCTACAGGACCAGGTATCACCTTCCTGTCGCTGTTCACAGTATGGTAAATACCCTTGCAGGTAATCACATGGTCTTAGGATATTGTGATGTGTGGAAGTAATTTGTGTGTGTGTTTGTGTGCACACACATGCATACATACATAAAACTATAATTTTTACCTTATGTTCTCGTAATAATTAGCTTCTGTTGCTTTAATCCTCAATATCACAAATATACCAGACTCCCTTCCTCTGTTCTTTCCCCCACCCATGTCCATCAGACCCTTTCCCACTACATTCATGTAGTTAGATCAATTAACACACACACACACACCCCCTATTCTCTACTGGCTTCAGCTCTTTTTAGGTGACCTTTTGGGAAGTGCCCTGAGATGCGTTGGCTTGTTGGCTATGTTAATGTGGTTGGGGAAAGACTGGGTTGGGGGAGATGCCAGCAGCCGACTTCTGGTTTGAGTTTTCAGTCCAAGACATGAGATAGGACTGAATTTTAATATGACAAAAAAAAAAAAAGTCCGACAAGAGAGTGAGAGAGGCCAAAGAAAGGAAATGGTGGTGGCCAGAGATGAAAGAAACCCTAAGACATAAAAAGATTTTAGACCTAAAAATTTGGGGAGGGGAGAAGTAGAAGTGTTTAAAATGATGATGGGGGAGGGGAGGCAGTTGATTGGGCCTTTGAAACCATGCCAGGAACCAAGAGCCAGGGGCAGTGGCAGAGGAGAAGGCCAGGTAGGACAATTAAAGTGGAAATCTGGCTCCCTACAGGGCGGCATGGAGCAGGGCTACAGAATTTGCTGCAGTGGGAGGTGGGGCCAGTCTGGCACAGTCTGTGGGTTTGAAAGGAGCTGGGCGGGTTGGAGAATGCCAGTCGGCCTTTGTAGTTCTGAGCTCAGGGAGGGGGTGACAAATACTGGGCTTCAGGTCAGAAGCCTGGCTTGGGTGGCTTCTGGAGATATTTTCCCTCTGCTCCCAAACTCTTAAAATGAGCTCATCACACCACTGGCTTCCAATCACAGCATAAACACGTGTCCTGGAGGCCATCCTCCAAGCAGGGATTTCAGCAGTGGTACCTGTTGGCCGACTAATGGGGCCCTTTCCCTTTCCTATTCCCTAGAGACTGTAAACTGGGCTGAATACAATATCCTTGCATATTTCCCATCACCCTCCCAACCTGCTTCACATCTCCCAGACTCCTAGGGTTAATCCCCAAGACAACCTTGCTTTGAAAGAAAAAATGTGGTGAGCCTACTTGAAGATTTGGATCCCAGAGGCCTCTTGTCTGTCCTGCCTCAGCCAGACACCGGGCTCAAGGAGATGGACGTTTACAGAGGAAGAAGCAGTAAGTTCTTGTTGTTTGTTTTCAAGGCTTGATTGCTCTCCAGATTTAGGGTCCCTGAAAGCAATGGGCTTTTCTTTTTTCTTTTCCTTTCCTCTTCATTTATTCTTCTTCCTTTCTCTGCAGAAATTAATAATGTCCTATCCTGCAGATGATTCATAAAAGCAGTGGCATTAGAAAGCGCTTCTTCGTTGCTGTTTGTAGCTCGGGTTAAAGATACCTAAAGTTGGTCTGTGTGTGCCTGTTCTCAACACTCTAATATTTGGAACTATATCTGCATTTGTGAAAAGAATCTGCACTGCTGGTTCTTCTCCAGAATAAATACTACATAACCGGCTGATTGATTGTAATTGTGATGAATTTGTCCCAGGACTGGCATGGACGTCTTCTTTGGGGATTTTTGTGCCTATTTGCTGCTCATCAAAAGGGACGGCTAGACAGACTTTGGAGCGAGGGTGTGGTCCGGCTGATTCAGCTTCCTTCCCGGCCCATCTCTGACTCCTGCCTTCTGCCCCTCCCCTCCCAGCCTGGCTCCTCCGATCCAAATGAAATGGCAGGGACTTCCCTGGTGGTCCAGTGGTGAAGACTTCGCCTTCCAATGCAGGGGGGTGTGGGTTCGAGCCCTGGTCAGGGAGCTCAGGTCCCACATGCCTCCGGCCAAAAAACCAAAATATAAAACAAATGAAATGGCATCTACCTTTCTTTTCTCTTACCGCCTGTGTTCCACTCGGTCAGGTCGGAGACCACTCCCCGTAATCAAACTCATCACGTTTGTGATCTCAGCATATTTTCAATCCAGTTGAAATCTACTCCCTCAGCTTCTCCCATCCTGGGATTATTCATCAACATAGTAAGAGCAATAATAACACTGTATTTAGAAGTTCCTTAGCACATTGCATCTCTGAGAGTCTTACAGATGTTATCTAATTAATCTTCACAACACCCTATACAGGAGCAGTAAATATTATTAACCGTAACAGTATACACACACACACACACACATATGTGCTAAGAACAGCAAAATAGTTCACTTATTTATCATGGTTCACTTGATATAGTAACTGGTATTTTTGAAACACCCATCATAGATACAATAATTAGAAATGTGCTTTTGTTAACAAAACCACTACCCACTTCTAGCATACCCTTGGGTACTAAATAATTACCCACTTTGTGTGGTTATCTAGCTCACTAATTACCCACAGAAATTGGGGTCAGGTGTTAACTGCTTGAAATAAGTATCCTCCAAAGACATGGCTGAGTTGTATAGAGAAAATGATGTGTTCATAGCAAAACTTTTATAAGTTACATATTTGTATATCTTGATAACCTGAGTGAATACAGACAGGGACAAATTAGCTCAGTGTGTGAAAATCATGCCGAACCATTGTTGCAAATATCTAGAGGTTTCAGAGAATCTCAGGAAATGTCATTCTCCGTCTATCTTTCCGTCTTGAGGATGAGTACAACCATGATTCCCATAATCTGGACTTCATATACAAGGACACTAAGACAATTGATGATTCTCCTTAGGAACGATTCATTTTGGCGTTACAGGGAGGCACCCAGTGAGTCAAAGATTTTTTTTTTGACAGCTCCACCCTTTATGATTATTCTAGCATGTTTCTTTTTCTCCATCAGTCTAGTGCAAACACCCTTTTAGCCAAATCTGAAAAAGATTCTAACCCAGTCTCCAACCCCTGCCAACCATCTCTTTCTCCTTCCCAATAATGAGAAAGAGGAAAAAAAAAAGGTATTAAAGGAAACCCAACACCATGATTGTAGGTCTTTCTCTTTTTGCCTCAATTTGTTCTCCTTTCCTCTCTCCTCCTCTCCTCCCTCTCCCTTGTTCTTCTCTCTGCATCTCCTTCTCGTTTGTGCTTTTTCTTCTCCTTTTCCTTGGCATCCAGCCGTGCTTCTGCAGGTCTCACAGTCAGAGACAAAGCACAATATCTGAGTTGAGCACAAAGAAACTACCTTTTAAAAACATCGACTTGGAAGAAACCTGCATCCTCAGCTACCTCCCTCCCTTCCTTGCTCTTTACAGAGCCCAGCATTATATTTAACACAGCACTGCCTGTTGTCTGCATGATTCTAGCCACGAAAATTGGGTGAAGATGGCAGTATACCCACTGTGTGTACAGATAGGTAGAGACCCTAATTTTCGAGAGCTACCTGCTTTACAAAATCCTCCTGTAGCCGAGCTTTTAAGATGTGTACCCACAGAAATGGTAGGATATGCTCCCTCGGTCAATTCAGGATGTCTTTCATTTTTTTTCTTGTGCCACTTTTTTTTTTTTTTTTTTGTCATCTGAATGATTACTTATCATGATCAAGGGACTTTAGGCTGATCAATGAAGTGTGCACAGAACTGATGGACGTTCGAGGAGAAATGCTTCAGGGATAAGGAAAAATGTCTGCAGTAGAAGCGAAGCGTTGGGATGAGCTACAGTCACTGATAAGTTCATTTCCAAATCCAAGGGAATGTAAGTGGTAAATTAGTACACACGGCAAACAGAGTCAATGCGTAAAACCCAGCCATTGAAAAGAAAGAGATTTTTAGCATTGTAGTCATCACATGCCTTAATAGAGTGTCTGCGTACTTTAAATATAGATTTGAATCACTGCTCTTTTATCCCTCTAAATGCCGATTTCAAAGAAGTCTTTGGGCATTGTTGACTTTCTGTCCATAAAGAAAACCCACCCAGCTTCCCCAAGTTACATCACCTGCACTCACACATGCATGCGTGTTTTAAATGCCCATGGGATGTGGAACAATTAGGCAGAGATCTGCACTGTGGTCTCTCGTTTTCACTCCACCCCACCCACCCCCTTTTTTCTTCCCTTTTAGAAAATGTGATACCTGATCTCTGGGTCTAGCAGGGCTGAGGATTTTTTTTTGTATTTGTATAACACAGTGTCTGGCCTTCCCCCTGACCTGCTGGTGTATTTTTGGTCTCATTAGTAGTCAGGCAGAAGCCTTAGTGCATCCGGTGCTGGGAGTCAGGGATGAGACACACGACAGCAGAGAGAAGGAGCGGGCGAGAGGGTATTAGAAGAGAGGCTTGCCTCCAAGATATGGAAGGAAGTGAGAAATGACAGGACGACGGCAAGCTTTGTATGGAGGAGCCTGGCAGGGCGGGGGAGCCGTGAGGAGCGCGAAGTGGGTTCTCAGAAGCCCTAGAAGAGCTAAAGGTGATTAGAGGGGGATATTGATTCCTTACTCTGCCAGAGATTTAAGCAGGCATGCGAGGAATCTGCACCATGGTTGGCAAAAGGAGACCCATCGCCTCCTGTAACCAGACACTCGGGCTTTCCAGGAGCCCAGGGAGAGAACCGAGAAGAAAGGGGGCAGTGTGGTCTAGGAAAATTCAACTTGTCGCTGATTTGTGCCTGACGCTTGCTGTCCGTCAGCAGCCTCCCTTACAATCTTTTTTTCCTCTCTCTCCCTTTTTTTCTTGCCTTCTCCTTCTTCACTGAAGCCTAGGGGAGCCAGTAAAGATTAAATGTGCTTTCTCAAAGGCAGGCACTTCATGCTGCTATGTCGAAAGGGCCATTATTATTATGTTTTTAACAGTAAAAGAAAAAGGGAGAGAGGTTGAGAGAGAGAGAGAGAGAGAGAGAGAGAGAGAGAGAGAGAAGCTAGGTAGGATGATGACGGACTAGCTTTTCTGAGAGGAAAAGGAAAAGGGAAGGGAGAGAAAAAGGAGAGACCCTGAACTGAACAGAGGATTGTGCCTGCGAAGAACCTACAGAGGTGAGAAAAAAAAGTTGTCTTGAAGATGGGGTGGAGGGGGGGGTGGGATGTTGAATAACCCTGTACAGAGGGAAAAGAGACATAATATAGCTGTCTTGCTCCTAGGATTCTATTTTGTAAGGTGGGGGGAGGGGGCAGAGGGGGGTAGATCCTGGAACTTTAACGGTTTTTAGTTGCATATGGAAATATATACAAAATATTTAGCATTTTTCCTAAGTGCCCGAGGCCCCCTCCAGTGCCTTCCCTTGCAGGGGCTGCTTTGTCATTCTCTTTGACTAGCCATCCATCCACCTTGCTCAGGCTGGAATAAAAGAAGAAAAAGAAGGAGGAAAGGAAAGGAAACAGAAGGAAAGAAAAAAAGGGCAAGAAAAAATTTTTAAAGAGTCATCTTCCCACCCACTTCCCCTCCCTTTCGTTTCATTTTTGGAGGCGGCACTAGGAGCCATCTCCGCAGAGGAAAGCCCAGCTTCCAGGCAGACGCGGGGAAGCGACGATCTATCAGGTACAGAGCCCGTAGCTGTCTGCGAAGATGGAGGGGAATTGTGCTTCGGATTCCTCCGAAATATTGGCAAACGGCTTCAAAGGATCCGCGGCGGGAGTGGGGCGGGGGAGATGCGCCTCCCCGGCTCGCGCCCACCCCTTCCCACTCGCCTCGACCAAGTGACAGCCTGGTGCTGGCTCGGGGTGATTTGGCCTTGGCTCCAGCCAAGCAGCTGATGTACAGGAGGCCCTTCGCAGGACTGGCAAAGTGCACGCTAAAGAAAGAAGGAGGAAATTTTGAAAAGCAGCCCTGGGGAGGGTTCTCATTCTTCGAAAAACATTTTTTTTTTTAATTTTTAACCTAATATTCTCAAAATTTGATCAGCCCCGTTCCCTCCCTCCACTCCCACCGAATCGCCCTTTTTAACCCCCTCTCTCGTCAAAGCATAAACTACAGAGTTACAGTCTCTAGATTTGGTGTATCGCTTCCTGCCCCCGCCTCCCCCTCCCTGCCCAGCTCTCAGTCCTCTATTGAAACACCTCGCCCAGGCAAGCGCCCTGCAGCTCACGTTTCCCCCCCTGGCCCGGACGGTGCTACTGGAGGCTGCAGCCCGACTCCACTTCCAATGGGTGAGTTTCAAACGCTCTTCGTATGTATACTTTCCAAGCCTCCAAATCCTACTGCTTGGTCTTCTCCTTCTCGAAACCTGATTTGGATGGTTTTGCATGCGGCATGCTCGCCCAGGGGGGAAGAGATGCCTCGGATTTTCTTTACCGTCATTGGTGCTAGTTGTAAATTAAAGCTTTGACGTTTAATCTTGATTGTAGACCGTGGTTTGAAAAACGTGGGCATTTCTGAGTCTATTCATATTGTTTTCCATTTTAGTAAACTCTTTTTGCCCAAAGCTTCAAAGAGTTTTCTCTGATAGACTGGCGATTGTATGTTCAGGTATGTATATGCGCCCACAGACGCTGCGTACGTTTGTATGTTTCTACTATACTTACGTGGAATCCAAATTTTGTGAAGGAAGGCAGTTTAGAGAGCGAGGGAATATCCTGCCACCTGTTTGTTGTCTTTTAGTCGTGAACCTCGAACAGAAATCGCTTGTCATTCCTGTTTTGCTTTGTTTTGTCTCAAGAAAGAAAAATTTAGTGCGCTCCTCTCAATCCCTGAGACCCTAACTTGTGATGTTTACCGTTTCAATCCACGGGTTAGGCTCTTGGGAGCTGCGAGCCGTGCCTTTGCATCCTGGAAATTTGGTGGAACTTTTTTTTTTCTCTGAAGCAAAAACAAAAGAAAAGAAAGTTTGTCTGAAGTGCTTGAGTGCACCTCTGAGGTTTTCATTGTTAGGTGGGATCAGGTGACCAGAAAAGTGGCAGCTCCTGGATTTCTGTTAAAGTAGGTATATATTGTGTGATAATAGCGTGTTGGCTGCGATGTGTACGCATGTTTATTATTGATGCCTGAGGCTTGTGGAACTCACCTACCCTGGTCTATTCCTTGAGAGCAACACGCAGTACTATCCGAGCGTAACAAGAACAGCTCAGTACCTGGTGGTTGACCTCAGAACCTATCAGCTGAAGTCCCAGCATGCCCCATGCCTCCAACTTTTCAACTCAACAGTTAATCTTAAAATTGTGCCCAATTAAAATGGGCATGTGGGTAGAGTATATATTCAGTGCCCACATATGTGTATCATATATGGCTGGACAGTGAACACACAGACACAAATAGGGACGAGCCAGTAGTGTGAGCTAAAATATCAGTAGGCTAAAAATTCCACTCTTGCTAGACTTACAAGAAGGATGGAATTTATGGTGTTAACAAAGATTAAATTTGTATTACTTGGCAACACTTTAAAAAATAAAATAAAAGGAGAGGTTATAGCTTCCTTGCCTGACATCTATTTTAAAATGTTATACACAATGAGTTTAAAAGTAATAAGGATTGGAAATGTATTTTCTAAACATATAAAAGGAAAGAAATAAAAGGAAATATATATTTTTAAACATATAAAAGGAAACAGCACACGCACACCATTATTGTATCACTTAGAAGTTATCAATACCTATTTTTTATTTAAAAATTAGAAAAAATTGATCAGGATTTATATAATCCAACGAAGTTATTTATAACACCAAACTGTGCAGTTAAAATTATCTTCTCTTAAGGTAATTGTTAGCATTACCTAGTTTGCAGTTTTCTAAAAATGTAACTTTTGATACCACGAGAATCTCAGTGATTTAGATCTATCTCATAGTTAGAGAAGAGAAACAGTAACTTACCTTTTCTTTGTTGTGAAAAATTCCAGTATACAATTTCATCTAAACCATTTTAGTACTCTTGAGCCAACATTTATCTTCTATTTTTGGAAAATACCTAAGTCAACCCTGACTTCAAATGCTTTCTTCTTTTAAAGACTTTATGTCGGTTATAACCTTGTTTTATACGTTGCCGAAGGTTAAGGAAACTGTTCTTTTCCTGCTTTTCTTTTTTTAAGTGTTTATTGCCATTTTAGTCATTGACTCCAAATCGTAGTCAAGAAACCATTTTGTATCAGAAAACTGAATTGAGAAAACGAATTGTGCAACAATTGCATTGTGCTTTTTGTCGAAACGTCCTAGTAGTTGTAATGTTTAAATATTACTTTCAAGCCTTTGATAGCCTGAATATGCGTCAGAGAAAAGAGCTATTTGATTTTCAAGTTATCTTTTGGTTTCTATACAATGGATTAATGATTTTCCCCCATCTTAGCTGATGTGCATGCATAGGCATTTGGAAATTATGGAAAGGCATATATTTAACTTATGGATATATAATTACCACTTGATTCATATCAAGTATTTGCCAAACATTTGGTGCTTTTCGAGGTCAAAATATAGCTGCATCTTATTCTATGAAACTGTATGCAGGGATCAATAAAAGCATGCTGGATGTAATTCTTCTGTGATTTTTAAATGATAACAGCATAGTAATTTAATACAAGTGATACAGTTTATATTGCAAGGCACTCTTTCGGGTTTTTTTTACATGTTTTCACCTGGATTGCTCATGTCCTAAGGTTGCTATCATAGGATTGATCATACAGGCATTTAGGAGTGCGTAATGACACACGAGATTTTATATTTCAGCAGGGAAGTGCTTCAGCATAAGGGCAGATTTCTCAACACCCCTTCTTCCTCACCAAGCCCATCAGTGAAGTTCAGTGAAATGAATAACATAATTGGTGGTTGGTTCAATCACTACCAGTCTAGACTAGCCCAGACGCATCAATTAGAGGGGGCTGTCTTTTAAAGGGAGAGTGCCACCGAAACAAGCAGGGCATTATTGATACTGATCTTTAAAAGTGCAAATCCAGCTTGGCAGATAAAAAAAAAAAAATAAGGCAGGGAAATTGGGGGGGGGGGTGCATTGCGGGAAGAAAAGAGAAAGAAGTGAACTGGAGCTTTCGGACACAGAAGGACAGGAAGCTTGAGAGAAAAGGAGAGGGGTCAGGAGTGAAATGCAATGCAGCACTTCCTTGCAGCACACAGTTACAATTCAGTTCACAGGGCACACTGGTTCACCGTATTTTTAACTAGATTCCCCCCCGCCCCACCTTTTTTTTTTTCATTCCTTTTTTGCCTCTGTTTCCAAAGAACTGCCAGCTTAAAACCCATGCAGTTGGAAATTTAACAGCTCTAGGAAGCTCTAGAGAGAATAAAGCCAAGAGTAAGACGAACCAGCCAAAACTCCTTTTGCAACATTTTTCCCCAAAAGAAAAACACAGAAGATGTTTATTTTTCAAGTCTCTAATTCAACCTTAAAAAAAAAAAAATCAGCTGTACAAGTGAACAGGACTCATTTTAAACCCAGCACCTGGGAACTAATTTTATGGGCAAGACACCTTTAGGTAAACAGCTTATAGTCTTCTGCTGAATACAGTAAAATTATGAAGAATGTAACAAAAGGCTTTAGTAATTTGGTGGTTGGTTTTTCCTTTTCTCTTTTTCTTTTTTTTTTTTTTGGATGTGTAAAGCACAGATGATTTAGAAAGCGTTAGGAGCACATCTAGCCCCAGGGAAAGAAAATGTTTGATTGGTATTAATTAAAACACTGCTAATATATTCTAATAAAATCAAATTTAACATTCTAAACTAATCCGCTTGGTATGTCAAAGGAAAAGAAAAGTATTATCTTATTTGCATCTCTGCAATCCAAATGCATTTGCTCATTCAGCAGAATTAATTTTTATCACCAGTCTGTTTAATCTCCTCACAGATTTAGCCAAACTTATTCTTTCAAACTAAAAAGGATCAGGGTAGGGAATCCATAAAGGTATTCGGAAGACTAGTGACTGTATTTAGTACCGGCTTTATTTTACGATTTTTTTTTTTTTCTCTTCATTCGCTGTAATGGGGTGTGGAGGAAAACGGTGAGTCTGCAGCGAGAATGATGAATGGTTAATTCTCCCTCTTTCTCTCCTACCTACCGGGTTATTTAGGAATTCCAGTTGCCAAATTATGTGAGTGGCCTTTATTTACAGGAGTGATGTTGGTCTGTTGATTAATACCTCACTTATTTCTAATTTCAGAATCCTATTTTTTTACAAATTCCTAATGAAAAAAAGGATCTTAAACCAGAGACCAATTTGCCTTTTCTCAATTATTTTCAACTGTAGGCCTCCTAAGAGAAAGTGGGAGGTGATGTAAAATTTTTGTCACTAAGAACTGAGTTCTTTGTTTCCTTTTTAAGTCAAAATTTCTACAGAAAAATTCATACTTTTATGAAACGGCGAGTTTTACGCTCTTTACTGTTAAACTCTCACGATGGATAAAATTGTCCCAAAATGACATCATAGCCAAAATGTTTCTCCTCTCATTAGTCTCCCATGACTATGATATCATATGTAAATATGTGCCTCACACACGAAATGAATGGGCCATAAATACCAAGGACCACATTTGTATATTTCAAAAAAAACCCCCAAAAACGAGGAATTCTGCACACTCTCAAGGAGATGTAAACCCACTGACTCAACCACTGATGATACTGCCTCTTGCTCCACTGCCTTTTCCAGTTCTTGGATGTAAAAGAGCAATCGCAGTTCGGTTTCACATGTATTGTTCTATAATCCAGGCAATAAATGCTAATTAGTAATGCTCAAGGATCCAACCATTCAGAGTCATTATCATAATTTACTTCTTCCTTGTTAAAGACATTCCTTGCTGATTAAAAAAAAAAAAAAAAATGAAGTCGTCGTTTTACCACTGCACTGCAGTGGAAATACACTGGAGAGGTGTTCAAGGTATAGGAATATCGCTCTGACTGCATTTGAAGTCACCGACATGTGCCTCTTAGCTTATTCCAAATGGAATTGCAACTTGATTTTGAAAAAGAAATTCATGTCAATGCACAAAGTTTTGCATGTGCACCAGGAATGTATGATTGTATTTTACAAACCCCAAGGCTCCTCCTTCCCCGCCCACCCCCTTTTCTAAAACCACTTACTGAGCAGAACAAAGGAAACTGCTAACTATAGAGGCATCATTAAATATGAACAGCAACAGCGTGATAAAGTATGCGATATGACAACATATTTCATTGCACAAAAGTGCAGATAATTAAATAATTCAATAGTAACCCTGGTTAATTAGCAGAAAGTTCTTTAAGGAGGACTCAAGAAAATGGATCCAATCAACTTGAATAATATGCTCCATTCTCCAGGATCACAAATATGTATTTGGTTATTTGATGATTGATTGATTGATACAGAAAGATGAGGACAAAAGCCTATTCTTCAAAACGGAGCTTTGACCTGGTGTCGTCTTTAGGACAAATTAGTCATATGCTTTAACAGAGCAGAATTGAATGTAGGGCAGTCTCTGTTTTCAGTCCAAGGTATAATTTGCCATTCTCTTGCACACTTCTCTTTTAGCAGTTGATCTAAAAAATCATCAGTCCCTTAGCTTTTCATGTCATTGCCTCAGAATATGTATGGAGCCTTCCCCACATTTTCTAATGAGGCTCTTGTTTAAGTATTTTTCTTACTGCTTGAAGCAAATAAGGATCCTCTGCACAGAAGGGACAGAATAAATAACCATATGCTGAACATTATCTTTGGTGGACCCCTCCCCTCTCGCTTTATCCATCAAGGTAATATTCCCAGTGTTCATTGTTCATTGGTCCTTTAAGGAAGAGCTTCAGTTTTTACATGAGGGCTGTAAGCACATTAGAGGAATAATTCCCTTTGGATACTATACAGAAGGAGCCACCTGCAAAATGTTGATGCTGTTATTGAAATCTCAAGTGGAATCAGCTTTCAAAAAATTAGATATTAGATACATCCGATATAATTTGCAATGTGTAATTATACTAATGTGCATATAGTTGTGTGTTGCTTTACACGTTGCCTACTTGAGATTCCCCCCCCCCCTTGGGCATTTCTCCTCATTTGAAATGGCTCCTGAGTAGAATGTTTTTAAAGTCAGCTTTTATTTTTTTTAACTCCTTGTTAATTAATATAAGAAGCAAAGAACTCTGTGTTCTCACGCAAGAATGAATGTGTCTGACCTAGATGTTGGAAACTCACGATTACTAAAAGGGTTAGCATTGTGGATACTTGCATTGTGCATAAGATATTTGCTGCTCTTTACTGATTGAGTCTTCATCTCGACTTTGGCAACTTGAAGTAATGGAGAGTGTTAGAACAGTAAATCGTATTCATAAGATATCTATTTCCTTTATTAGAATAATGAGATAAAATGCCAGGGAAATGGCCTTAGGCAGAGATAATAATCTTAATTTAATCAAAGTAATCAAAATAATAAAACAACTTCTTTCCTATTTTTCCTCCACTTTTCGTGACGCATGATGAATAACTGAAACTCTGCCTCAGGTCATTTATGCACTCACATCACTTTCCCTTTTGGTGTCTCAATATGGTGTCTCCTGGACTGGAGACCCCACCACACCAAGGAGCTGACCCTGAAGATCTAGCCATTAAGGCACGATCCAGGCAGAGCAACAGTGAGGGGATTGGTCAGCCTGGCACTTGGCACTTGCTGTGTGCTCAGTGGGTGGAGATGCTTCTGATATAAATTTGGAGAATCATCCCCATCAGATCACAGAGGGACCTCAAGCAAGGCAATGCCAGGGTCCCAATTTATGCTTAGACGTTCAGGAGACAAAGAGGATTCCAAGGGAGGCTCATGTTAAGAGGATACAAGATATAACTCATTCCAATTAAGTAGTCACAGCCCCCAAAGAAAGCTGATTTGTTAAACTTTTGACTCATAATAGACACCTGGAGTATGGTGCTTTGCATGTTTATACCATTTATTCCTCAAAATTCATTTTGCTGACGGGGTCCAGAGACATTATGCATGGGCTCTATCTATGCAACACCAAACCAATACGTTGATTTACTTTTCACCTGCTGATGTATGCGAGAGCTTTGCATTATTAGCTACCCAAAGGAGTCACACAAGAATTTTGTGACACGTCCTTCCTTGTTGCAGTGGCATTTTAGTTGATGCACAAATGAGTCTCATACACATGTATCAAAAGCTTAGCACCCCACCCTCCCATTCTATGTTCACAAAATAATAAATTCTAAAATCTGTAAGATGTATATTTAATTACTCATCCAGGATCAGTTTTGCATGCTTGATCAGAACAGAAAAATATCTATTCACAATATTTAACAGTAGGGTATTTTACCGGTTTTCGGAAATATATATATATATATATTATACCTGCCATCTAGAAAGAGAACCAACATTTTCAATGTGTCCAAAGCATTTAGTGCAGAAAGAGGGGTGTGTGCTAGTAAATCCCTTTTGATGTACCTAACTCATTATGCATCTTCATTGTGCTAGCATAATGAAGAAGCTGACAGTAAAGGCTTTAGTTAATTTCAGGTCCACCTGCAAAGTATACTGCATTCATAACAACTTTTGCAGAATGAAAGAAACATTAATACAGCTCTTCCCAAATATCCTTGTCTGTAAAATAAGTGGGTTGGATTAGTTGGTCTCTAAACTCTTCTCCAGCAGGGAATTTTTGAAGCGATTCTTACAGAGGTATAAGAACAATTTCAGGACCCTTGAATCCACAGTCTATTTGCACCAACAGCTGCCCTTTAAAGTTATATTTGATCCCACCTCCAGGCGCTGTACTTACTAACATATTTTGCCTTGATGCTAAAACAGTGAAGACTGAAGTTTCAGGAAGGGCAGGGACAGAAAAGAGGAACAGGCGAAGAATGAGAAAAGCTACACAGTGGGAGAAGGAATTTCTTGATCTGAGATCTAAGCCCATTTCCTTCAACATTAACATAGAAGAAACCCAGAGGAGCACCTGCCTTTCTATTTTAAGACCATATTCTTTAGTCCTTCTGCCTTCATTAATTGCTTGCAGTATCCTTTGGTTTTTTTCCATTGGGTTGACATCTTTGAGTTTCAGTTTCCCCTTTCTACTTGATGCATTTATATCATGTTAATATCCCCTTCAAAAGCCTACAGTTGTTACACCCTTCCCAAATTAAACCTGAGCGTGTTCAAAACCTCCTGAAAATTGCCCCGCCCATTTTCTCAAACCACGCATAACCTCTTCTTGAATTAAGGGAGCCCGCTCTTCCAGGCTTCCAGATCTTTGAGTACGCTCTCACCCAAGCTTTTCCTCTCTGCACGCTCTGCCTCTCCACCTCTTCTACATTTCAGAAACCTTTCTTTTCTTTCTCGCTTTCTCTTCCTCCCTCCTCCTTCATCCTTTCTCTGTCTCTCCCCTCCCTTTCTCCCTTCCTTCCTTCTCTCCCTCTTTCTTTTTCTCCTTTCCTTCCTCCCTCTCTCCCTTGTTCCCTCCCCTTCCTCCTTCCCTTCCTCCCTCCCTCCTTCCTTCCTCCCTCTCTCCCTCCCTCCCTTCCTCTTTCCCTCCCTCCCTTTTGTGGTTCCTCTCATTCTTTCTTTCGGGGGGCACCATGTGTCATCCTCTGAGCCAGGCACTAGAAATACAAAGACACATACAAGGAATTGACATCGACTCCTAACCATTCTAGTGACTCCGTTCACTCCTACATTGCTAAGCACTGATGTGCCCTTACTTATTTGATTTTGCATGTAGTCTTTAGATTTAGTTGAATGTGTCCTTAATGTCCTGTGTTCTTTTGTTGTTTTCCTCCGTGTCCTATTTCAGTAAGTTGCCTGTTGGATAAACCTGAAGTTATTCTTACGGAGCGCACTCTCCCAGAGCGAGGATCGTGGTGCTCTCACACACTCTCAAGCAATCCTGTTGCTTGACTGATTCCTGAACAAGATGAACAATGAGCAAGCTCCGTTTTTCTGGTGATGCAGCATTTCACTCCTAGTTAGAAATAGCATGGCTCTCAAAGTATCATAACATTCCTCTATTTGTATTAAAGAGTCAATGTGATAACCTTCTGTGATGTGTTCTGTTATTTTTTTAGTCGTGTTGATGTCCTTTCAGCTGGTCCTATAGTCCCCCCTCCTCAGGAATGTCTCCCCAGTGAAAGGACACAGACCACAGAGACTGCTGTCCTGATGGACGCTCAAGCCGACTGTGAAGTTGAAACAAAGAAAGCGATCACCTGAAGACACCTCTCCTGCCAAGTGACACACCCACATGCTGCACCTTCAGCCAATAGAATCTCAGAACAAGAACAAGGCAAGCTTTTCAAGAAACAGAAGCACTTAAGAATGACGTCTAGATTTCGAAGGAGCCAAGGACTTTTCCCTTCGTCATGTGTATTCCTGTTTGTATTTAAATTCTGTGTGACATTCATTTTTAAAAAACTTTTTTTCTAGTATGAATGAATATGCTTATTAATGCACCGATTTTTAAAATAGAAAGTTGTTCATGCCGGAAGTAAATGGAATGTTAGCCACACACCGAGTTTGACCTTCAGAGTGACTTAAAGAATATAAAGTTCTTTTGAAATAACGAAATAGTGGGAGGCAATCCAAAGGATAAAATCATGGTGAGAACTCAGACTGTGGCATAGAAATACAAGATCCCGCTGGCGCCAACCAACCAACCAGCCATTCTTTTTATGAGGCAAGCTAGGTTCTGTGAGATGTGGTCAGTGCCTCTGAAGAGTTTAAGTCTAGTGAGGCAGAGGCACATAAACTTTTGAAAAGATAAGTAACAAATCAGGTCAACTGATAAGAGCAAAACCAAAACAAAGCCAAAGATATAAACAAGGAGCTCAGGGGTCACCTTAAGCTGGGCAAACTGGTCTGTTTAGGGAAGAAAGTTCCCAAAGGAGGAAAATACAAGATGAATCTTAAAGGCTGTTAAAGATTCAGATAAGTGGAAAGGAAGGAGAAAATAGAGGCCTTTAGGTGGATGCAATATTGTGAGAAAAGTCAGAGAGGAAAGCATCTACGTGGTGGTTTTAGGGAATTATGAATATACATGTCTTCTGCACCGCATCCCAGACTTTCAGTGCCAATGTATAGATATATATACGGTGAAGACTTTGCACACACACACTTCCCCCCTCCCTCCCTAGGGGTAGCCTAGAATTATAATCATATTTCTTCCATTAAAGCAACTGATAGGAAGATTTGTGATTTTTCTGTTAGCCTAGTAACAATGGATATCTATTGAGTTCTCACTACATGTTAAGCATTTTCTATGTTAACTCTCTTAAGCCTCACAACAACCTTGCCACATAGATGTTGTTTTTTATTCCCATTTTACACAAAGAAAACTGACTTCTAATGAGGTTAAGTAACTTGCCAAACTGCCACATACAGAGTTCACAATCAGAATTGCGATTGCAGAGCTCATGATCTAACGCGCTAAGTCACAATATTGCTACCAACGTTGTAATATTACCGCTTCTATATTCCTCGATATTTTTCTGTGGTAAATAAATAGCTATTTCCCTTAATTAGCTTCTCAAATTTTTCAGTTTTCTGGTTAAACTCACATGATGGAATGTATTTTCATGAAAGAAATTGAAAAAACTTGGGCAATAGAGTCTATCAGCATTTTAGACCTTTTTTTGGGAGGGGGCCAGACTCTGATGAAACTGTTCACTTCAGTCAGCATGAAATCTCAACTACTTGAGAATAAAAATAGGAGGTGGGCAGAGTTTAAAGGTCCTTTTCTACAGATGTGATAAATCCATAAAGTTTGAGTGACTTACGGAAGATCACACGTTGAAGTGTAGCAGAGCTCGGTCCGGAAACCATGCCGCCCTCAGAGGCTCTTGAACTTCTCCACCCTGTCGAAATGAAGTGTGAGCTTGAATTTGATCAGTGAAAACATTCTATCTGGGTGATCAGGGAGCATTGTACCTAGTAGATTGCTTCAATTTTGCACCTCTTTGGCGTCTCACCTCAATGTGAAAATTAGCTAGCTACAAACTGACATCTTTAGTTCCAGAAATTGTCAATGGTCCATCCACAAAGAACACACAATGGCCCAAGTTACGTGTGCAACGTCTTCAATGATATTCTTAAGTTATTTGGCATTCTTAGTTCACCTAAACAAACCAGATCTTCTAATGAGCATTTTCTTAACCAGTTTTATGGACAGTATATATTTGTAAGAGCTTCTGCATGAATATTTAAACACGACTGTTTCAATAGTCCTTATGTTTTTTGAAAATATCAATGGTTATTTGCTATTTTAATTGTTACTAACTCAAGAATACTTCAGCCATAAAAAACTAGAACTGAGGAGACCTCACTCTTCTTTACCAGCCCCTTTGCCTTCAGTTGGCATTTAGTAATGATTAATAAAGTGGTCAGGGGCTTCCCTGGTGGCGCAGTGGTTGAGAGTCCGCCTGCCGATGCAGGGGACACGGGTTCGTGCCCCGGTCCGGGAGGATCCCACATGCCGCGGAGCGGCTGGGCCCGTGAGCCATGGCTGCTGAGCCTGCACTTCCGGAGCCTCTGCTCTGCAACGGGAGAGGCCACAAAAGGGAGAGGCCTGCGTACCGCAAAAAAAAAAGAAAAAGTGATCAGCTGGAGAACACAGAAGTTCAAAACGTAATTTTGTCTTGAAGGAGTCAGTTAATCTGTGTCTACTTAAGGGCGAGCATCTAGCTGTTTGGAAGGACCTGAATATTTGACTGCTGTAAACTTGAGCTTAGATATCTGGCATTGTCACACTTAGACCTCCTGGTGGCTCAGGTCGTCCTGTTTTCAAAATGATGGTCATTGGCCATATCTCACACAGTTCTCATTAAGTGAACTCATAAATAAACAGGTTTTTTTTTTTTTAAAGCGTAGCCAAGCACAAAATGTGACTTTGTTGACATTTTATGAGACTTTGTCATATGTCCCCTGAACCCCCAATAAAAGCAGTGGTGCATCAGCTGTGAACTCGTGTTGATTTCTTGGAAGAGTATGCTCTCATAATTTGGGTGTTTTCACTAGTGTGTATCAAAGCTAGTTTCAGGATCTATGAGGAGCAAATGATCTGATATGGTGGGGAAATTTCAATTTAGAGGCAATTTCTAAATGATCCCATGTTGCCTTTAATAAGCAGCACTATCATTTACTCAAGTCAGAAACCAAGGTGTGATCCTTGTCTTTCCTCTTTCCACCTGTCATGGCCAATCAGGTAAATCTTTTTGGTTTTTCCTTCTTTCTGTCTTTAAATGTGTCTACTTCTCCCCATCCTCCAACTATTTAAGACAAGTCTCATATCACCTGGACTCCTGCCTCATGCCTCCAGTTTCTCCCTTCCACACTGCTAAGTAGCACCCAGGGAAATCTGTCTAAAGCACAAATATCATCCTATCATTCCACAGTTTCAAACTTTTCACTGGCTTCCCATTGCCCTTTAAATAGCATTACATCTAAAACCCTTCCTATCCTGTTTCCTGGCCCCAACGTTCCTCTCTGGACTCATCAAGTATCACTGCTTTGGCAGGTTCTCACCGTACATCTTTGCCATTTCTTATCTTCTGAGTTTTCTCACACACCTACTCCTGCTTGGTACTCTACCACCCCTTCCAGACTCCATCTGTTGTCCTTCATGTCTCATCCTAGAGGGCGTTTCCTCTTGGAAGTCTTCACCCCAACCATCCACTACCCCTAAGACTAGCTTCTTCACCTGGGTGCTTTCATAGCACTCTGTGCTTACTTCGTATTAGTGCTTATCACCCAGATGATGAGAATTTATGTGACAGTCTCCTCCATTTGAATATGAGATTCTAGAGCTGCCTTGTACTGTAGCGTAACCACTCACCATATATGACTACTACAATTTAAATTAATATTGAGTAAAACTTTAAATTCAATTTCTCAGGTGCACTGGCTACATCTCAAGTGCTCAGTAGCTACCTGTGTCTAGTGGCCACCGTGTTGAATGGCACAGATATGGAACAATTCCATCCTTGAGAAAGTTCTGTTAGATAGTACTGTTCTAAAAGACAAGTACTGTGTTCTGTTTGTCATTTTATCCCCTAAAATTGCAGCCTTTCTTATCTCGAGTTTGTCATCTGAACCACAGAGCAAAACAATTATTTCAGTGACTGTTTTTTCAATTTTCCCAACGATGATATATAACTAAAATTGTATGCATAGGAAGGAAATTAATTAATTACATGTAAAGATACCCAGGTTTAATTAAGAATTAAGGTTTAATTCTAGCATAAAGTCCTCATTGAGAAAGTCTACAATAGCTTACCACAGTGTTTGGCACAATGTAAGTACTTCCTAAACATCTGCTGAATGAATGAATGACATCTGGATACTCAGATATCTTGTTTTATTTATTCTCACCTAGATGTGTGGGGTCGTGTAGGAGATATGTCTTTAGATCCCCAGGAGCCTCTTCTCTAGAGGATATGGAGAGAGATGACTTCCTTACATCCATCCCAAGGATAGTTGAATTGTCACTGCAGCTGGGTTGCCCATTATTTTACTTGCCTTCCTTGTTTTCATTGGCAAACAAAAGTAGAGAATTGAGATCTTATTCAGTAAATAAGAGCAAAGTGAAAATGATCAAAGTAGATACCAGATTTGATAAACCCTATTTTTTTAGGGGTTGGCCAAAGTTCACTGAAAATGTTAATGATTTCCTGAGCACCTACTATATTTTTGGTAGACGCTTCGTTGGGTCCTGAAGATATAGGAGGGAATCAAGATGCACACAATTCTTGAGTTCATAGTGAAACAACGTTAACGTCATTATTTCAGGTCCTCTCCCTGCATTGTGCCCTAAAGCAGGAGTTCTCAACCTTGACAGCACATTGCTACCACCACGTGGGCTTAAAAACATAGTGATAACCTGGGTCTTTCCTCAAAAGACTTCGATTTAATTGGTGGGGGGTGTAGCCTGGGAATTGGGATTTTTTGTAAAGCTCCCTGGGTGGTTGTAAGATGCAGCCTAAGTTGGAAACTTAACCTATGGGAACATAATCTTCGAGCGAGTGCAAAGCTCAGGAGCTTTTGGTATTGATGATGGATCGCATATTGGGGACCAAAAGAGAACCTTTAAATCATCTGTCTCACATCCTCATTTTACTCTTTATTCCTCAGAATATAAACTCATACTGAAGAGTCAACGAGCTGTCCAGGTCAAAGGGCCAGTTCATGATTCAGATAAGACTTGACCCCAGCTTTCTGACTCTAACATGACCTTTTTGCTACTCTAAGCTGCCTCCAGGAAATGGAAGATACAATTATCTTCAAGAGACAACCAGCATCCACCATAGTCATAATATTTTAAAGCAATAATTGAATTTGGACCAATTTTAATCCCATGTACTCAAAATTTTCTGCTAATCAAATGTGAGCACTATAGATTCATTTTGTTCGAGTGCAACTTCTTTTTTGAAAAATATACATTATATACATATATATGTGAATACTTATATATGTAGTGTGTGTGTGTGTGTGTGTGTGTGTGTGTGTGTATGTGTGTGTGTATAATGAGGTAGAGTTCAGTTTCCCAGGAGCCCTCACCACATTCTTACAAATTCAAAAATCAATATACGTATGTTAAACTCCACACATAACTAGGAAGGACATTTTGCTTTTAAACTTGAACTACTCAAGAGCAGAAATGGTAGTGGGAGGAGAAATAAGAGTGCATTGTGCTCCCACATTCTCTGTCCCCACCCACCCTATTACGTGACATTCCATTCAGTTTAACATTTTACATACAGGTAAAAGTTGCCAGTCTGTCCCCATGAGAAAAGTTGACTTTGAAAAATAACTACTATTAAAGAAAAAGTTACTTCTTTTAGCTACCCCCACCCCCATTTTTAGATTCTTCTCATAGATCAAGAGAATTCAGGAGCCGTACATTATCTAGTCCATTCTTCTTTGTCCATATAAGATCATGTGGTGAAAATGTGCCTTTCCATTTTTTAAGGCATCAAAATAAAACTAATGTCCATATACTTCCTTCGAGACATGTTTCAGTGTTTGAGAGCCTACACAGTTGGGAAATTCTGTTTTATTTTGATCCCAAATCCCTCACGCTGTAGTTTAATCCCATTTTCTCTTGTTCCCTGTGGAGAGAAAGAACAGCTGGTCTCCATTCTCTCTAAATCCAATCCCTTCAAGTCCTTAAAGACACCTACCTCCCAGCCTTCTCTTTTCTGGAATAAATAATAACAGTCCCCATCAGGAAAATATCTCTCTTGGATCGTGCATATTCACTTCCAGCCATATCACGTATCACGTATCACGTATTCATGCTCATCACATAATGTTCATAAGTAAAACAAGCCAAGGCCAAGAGCAAAAACAAGCAAATGCATCATTGTTTTCATGAATGAAGTTTCAGATCCAATAATAGATGCTGAATACATAGTTGTGAATGGTAACCTTCCAATAATTATGTGCCAAAATTATCATAATTTCTTTTAGAAAGTATTGGCAATCTGTTGCTTTTGGAGAGGGGAATTAAAAATTCAGTGATTAGGTTTCAATTTCCTTTATGCAAGTTCTCCCCATGCCCTGCAATGGAATATTCCATTCAGCATTCCACAGCAGGAGCCACCATTGCTTTGACAAAAATAGATACAGTATTGGAACATTCAGTCAATGGAGTAATCCAATTGTCTGAACATTCTTTTCTGCTTTATCATTTACATTTTAATAAATCCCAGAATATGTCAAGCTGTATCGAGTTGTACCAAGTGTAGCTAATAGCATGCAGTTACCAGATGCAGAGGAAATCATTCAGGCAAATCCTGCAATGCATCACATTTGGTTTGTATATATTTTTAGGTTTCTACATTTTAAACAGGGGTACTCTTAAAAAATGGCTATTTAGCAAAATCTTTGCTATTATCAACATTCTGTTAGTATATTCAGTTTTCATAAAGGAAGCGGTGGGGAGGGGGTACTGTATTTAATTGATCTAGGAATGCTGACATCTGCTAACCCCAAGGATGACACTGTATAGCTAGTAAAATGTGGAATGTTAAATTGTCATCTTATGCCTATTTCTTTGCCAGTTTGTTGTCTCTCCATTCAGGAGGCTTAGATGGTCACATTTTAAAGTCATTTGACATTCCATGATGCCAAGATTCCAGGCAAATCAGTCCTGAAAAAGACTGTGTGTGTGTGTGTGTGTGTGTGATTATTATTAACCTATTTGCATAACTTACTTCCTGCATAGATTGACCACCTACTGTTGTAACATTTGAGAGATTTGTTGTCCTGGTTTGACAGAGCCCACTGAATTTTCACAGTGTGACAGACATGTAATGATGGAGTGAGTCTCAGCATGTTGGGGGTCCCTAAGTGGTAGGTATGTGCCTGGAGAGGAAGATTTTTCAAGGACAGGACTATTCAGATTAGTCTCTACTAGTAAAAATCAAACAGAACATGAGGCTTAAACTTAGCTCTGCTTATATCCTTTATACCTAATTACCAAATTATTTGTTAGCCCTAAGAAAATTCCCACTTTAGACTTCTCCCCAAAGACCAAGGTTATTTCTTGACATCAGGTATGTCTGATTACTGTTAAACTTGTAAATAGACTGAAGGACTAAAAAGAATCATTTGGTTTTTGCTCTTGCTTAGAGCAGTGTAAATGTTTACCATGGAGTTTGTGGGTAGCATACCACTATCACTACGTAGGGTCAAGTACTGTGCTAAGGAAAGTGATGTCATAGCTTATAGTAGTGGGATGGAGAAAACCAAAATGCACTGGCATTGTAGTGCACAAGTGAGGTCATCAGCATTTCTTGATTCCTAGAGTTTTCTCTTACTCTGCCCATAGTATGATACCTGGTAGATTTAATGGAAAAGTATGACCTAGCCCATAGTAGAATGATCACAATATATTGAAGACCTCTAGAGAAGGACCCTTTACAACTTCCCCATTCACTTAGAATATGATCAAACACTTGCTCTCATAAAGTCCTGCCATGATTACAGAATAATTCTTTATAGTTTTGATGGCACTCAATGAACTTGAATTAATCAACTAATAATCTCAATCAACATCAGGGAGAATTTTAGGAGGAATGTCAGATGGTGAAGGTCCAAAGACATAGTTGAAAGTTTAATTTTTGTGAATCAAACGTTCTGTGTTCTAGATCTAACACTACTGATAATTATTTCCTTGAAAATTTCTGGAGTTGAGTTAGTTCTTCTGTAAAATGAGGAACATGGTAGTCAATGTGTTGTTACTTCACGAAGATACGGAAATAACGATAAAATGTTTCAGGAAGCCTCTTACTGCTTTTAATATTTTCTCCTTTTCTTTAACTTTGGACATTTCAATTGTAATGTGTCTTGGTGTGATTATCTTTAGGTTCATCTTATTTGGAACTCTCTGTGCTTCCTGAATCTGGATGTCTGTTTACTTCTCCAGTTTAGGGAAGTTTTCAGCCATTATTTCTTCAACAAGATTTCTCTCCCTTTCTCTCTCTCTTCTCCTTCTGGGATTCCAGTAATGCAAATATTACTTCATTTTATGTTGTCCCATAAACCCCTTAAGCTATCTTCACTTTTTAACTTTTTGTTTTCTTTTTGCTGTTCTGATTGGGTGAGTTCCGCTGCCTTGTCTTCTAGTTGACTGATCCTTTATTGTGATATGTCTAGTCTGGTTTTGAACTCCTCTAGTGTATTTTTCAGTTTAGTTATTGCCTCTTTCAGCTCTGTGACCTCTGTTTGGTACTCTTTTCTATTTTCCATGTCTCTCTTGAAGTTCTCACTGTGTTCATCCACTTTTCTCCCCAGTTTGATAAGCATTTTTATGACCATTACTTATAATTCTTTATCAGGTAAATTACTTATCTCCATTTTATTAATTTTTCCTGAGGTTTTATCTTGTTCTTTCATTTGGAACATATTCCTCTGTTTCTTCATTTTTCTTGGCATTCTGTGTTCGTTTCTATACAGATGAAACAACCACCTCTCCCAGTCTTGGAGGAGTGGCCTTGTATAGGAGATGAACCTTGTTGTTCAACCCTGCCCCAGTTCTATCGTCTCTCAAATCCTTGTGCTCGTCCAAGCAGCCTATTATACTTTTAATAGTTCCCAGTAGTTGAGGATGTGCCAAGACCTGTCAGTGTCCCTAAGGGGAGGATCTCGGCACCCAGATCTGGCTGGAAGCCAAACCCTCATACATCAGCTTTTAAAAGTATGCAAATATATACAGTCCTGTCAGACCACAAGTGTAATTCCTACTGACCAGTCCTTCGGTGGTGTCTCCTGGGTGACAGTCACAAAAATTGGGGCTACAGACAAGTTTACAGGTGTATCTTGGTGATATTATGGGTTTGGTTCCAGACCATTCACAATAAAGGGGGTCATGTGATTTTTTTTTTTTTTTTGGTTTCTCAGAGCATATAAAAGTTGTGTTTGCACTATGCTATAGTCTATTAAATGTTCCATAGCATTATGTCTAAAAAGAAATATATATATATATATATATATATATACCTACCTTAATTAAAAGATGATGCTGTTGGGAAAATGGCACTGATAAACTTGCTCAGCTCAGTGTTGCCACAAACCTTCAATTTGTAAAAAAACATAGTATCTATGAAGTGCAATAAAACAAGGTATGCCTGTGTAAGCTCTTTTCTGGGAGACGCAAGTGAGCTAGACCAAGGCAGAGAGGGAGAGCACCAAGATGATGTCCTCAGCCTGTGTTCCTTGAGATCCTTGAGAACAGCTTTGTGTCCATCAGAAATGTGCCAAACATGAAGTCTGCCCCTCAGGCAAAAGCTCAAAGACAAGCAAAGAGGCCTCCTTCACAGAAAGACTTGGGGGTGCACCTCAGTCTGCTGTCTTCACAGTGCCCTGGGCATGGCAGCCTGCCAAGAACCATCTCTCCAATTGCCACAGTCCTGTGAGACCCAGGAACACAAGTCCCACTGGCCACCAGAGCCTGGTGATCAAGATTACATATCATTGCCTTAACTACCCAAGTAAATAAGAGCAGGGAAGCAGATGTTATAAAAAATTAATATAATTTTACAGAATGCACTTTTATTATTTTTTTATTTTTCCCCAAAATCTATTTTATTGAAGTATAGTTGATTTACAGTGTTGTGTTAATTTCTACTGTACAGCAAAGTGATTCAGTTATATATATATATCCATTCTTTTTCATATTCTTTTCTATTATGGTTTATCACAGGATATTGAATATAGTTCCCTGTGCTATACAGTAGGACCTTGTTGTTTATCCACCCTATATATAATAGTTTGCATCTGCTAACCCCAAACTCCCAATGCATCCCCCCCACCCCCTTGGCAACCACAAGTCTCTTCTCTATGTCTGTGAGTCTGTTTCTGTTTCATAGAAACAGAGCCACATATAAGTGATATCATATGGTATTTGTCTTTCTCTTTTTGACTTACTTCACTTAATATGATAATCTCTAGGTCAACCCATGTTGCTGCAAATGGCATTATTTCAACAGAATGCACTTTTGATGTTTGCTTCAGCCAAATTTCCTTTTGGAGTCTAAATCCACAGACTTTCAATGACAAAGAAGCCATAAAGACCATCTAGTTTATCTTTTGTCTGAATTTTCCCTGCTAGCCTATAATGGACCACTTCACTAATCAGCAATTCCATCTTTGGACAACTCAGATAGTTTAAAAACTTTTCTCTCATATCCAATCATAAGAGGCACTTCCATCGTTCCTGCTTTTACCCTTGGATCATACAGTGTAAGTCTCATCTCTTCTACTTATCAGTCCTACAGGTATTTAAAAGAAGAAACCATGTTCCTTTCAGAGTCTGCTTTTCCCTAGGCTACACACACCTAGCACCTCCAAGCACTCCTCCTACGGCATTATTTCAAATACCTTGATTATTCTTGTTAGTCTCCACACTTCAATTTGTCTATCTGCCTTTTTTAATGTGCTCCTCAGAATTGAATGCAATTTTCTAGATGTGGACTGACAAATGGAGAGCAGAAGGTGATGATCACTTTAAAAAATGCTTCCTAAGTACTGGATTTCTATGTATAAAACCTCATATTAATCTTCTTGGCAACCAATTAGCAGTGTTGACCCATATCGTCTTACTATCTATTAAAATACTTAAGTCTATTTTGTACGTGCTACTGTCAAACACCATTTCCTTCATCTTTAGATTCAGCCCATTATCCTGTCTCCCAATATCTTTTTTGATCCTAATTAAGATATCTGATATATTAAATATTTCAGAATCATCTTATTCACATATTTGACTCAAACTTTCCCAAAAGAGATCATAAAGCCTTGTCAAGTGACTTGTTGAAGTTAGAATCCCGCATGTCATTCACTAAAACTATCCATCTAATAACTGTCAAAGAAAGAGGTGAAGCTAATCTGGAATTTTTGTTGTTGTCATTTGGTTCAGTTTAGTCTCATACTTATATTAGTTTTTTTCTTATTAATGACTCATGCTGGGGACCAGCCATCTAGATGAATGATAGATGGGAAGGGAAAGTTCATTTGGGATCAATAGTTTGCTTTGGGTAATCAAAAGAAGGAACATTTCATTTGTGAAGAATTGAGATCACTCCTGCATATGTGGATGTTTTAACTAACTGGATTTTCCCCTTTCCTGTTCTCTTTGGGTTGGTAAACAACGGTCCTTGAAAGAGGAGATCTAGGGTAAAGGGAGTTGGAAAACTTTTGCCCACTGTATATAAGAATATTAATATGTCCATACATCTTTGCACCTATCTATGCCACATAATGAAGTAAAAATGATTAAAAAAACAAACAGAACCTTTGGTTCTTCACTGTAGTAATAATTCTTTGTAGAGGAGAGGGAGTTATATAAGGTGAGTATGGTCTGGCATCTATTCAAGGGGTTTAGTTACCAAAGTGCCAGAAGATACTCATAATAAGGTATTTCAACTCAATTCAAATTGTTAAAATGAATTGAAATTCATGATAAAACAGCTTCACAATCTGGCCCCAGAGGACAGAATTTATAGCAAGGCTCCAGTGTACTGTGCTATCTGATGGTAATGTTATCCAGAAACGTTGAAAGTCCTCCTTTTATTCTTTCTCTTTTTCCTCCTGTGCTGAGACTTCGCAATTATTTCTCTGTACCTCATTTTCTCTTGCTCTTTCCTTTCTTTCCTTCCTTTCTTCCTTCTTTCCTCCCTTCCTCCCTTCCCTCCTTCCTTCCTTCTTACTCCTTTCTGTATTTCCTCCCTCCTTCCTCCCTCCCTTTCTCCTCTCCCTCTTTCTTTCCTTGCTTTTTTGTTGGTATTCCTTCTCTCTGTCTCTCTCTCCTTTTATTTTACTGATTTTCTTTTCACTAAATATGAACTACTTAAGAGCCATTGCTTGAGTTTGGTGTCTGCACATGGCTTTCTCATGCTGCTACTGTCCTCTCAAGACTTCATCTTTGAATAAACCAATGTTAAAATTTTATCTGAGGATAAAACCACATGTAGTTATCAGGGTTCTGAACTCTCCTTGAAAGGAAAAGAAAAGAAAAAAAAAGAGAGAAAAAAGAAAAGAAAGGTGCCCTCCCTGGATCGTTTCTGTGCTTTTTCCCCAAGTTACTTCCTCACTTTCTTCTATAGCTCTCTGATTTCTTGGACAGGGGTTAAGACTCAACATTTAAGGACACACTCATCCTTTTTTTTTTCTAACACTACCCATTTTCATTATTCTCCTTCTGGCCACCACACCTATTCTCTGAATGGTTCTTAAACTGCAACATGCAACAGAATCGTCTTGGAGAACTGTTAAACCATAGACTGCTGTGTCCCATCCCCAGAGTTTCTGATTCAACAGGTCTGGGGGTAGAGACCTAGGATTTGCACTTCTATCAAGTTCCCAGGTGATACTGCTACTATTGGTCCTGGGACCACACTTTGAGAACGACTACTCTAATTCCAAACCTGTTTCATTCTCCTTCAATCATTTCTTCAATGGAATAAATAATACTACTTCCTTTCATCTTCCTTAGTAACATGCAATTCCAGAACTTTTAATCGTCAGGGTGGCTCTTCTTTAAACTATTTCCAAATCCATATTTTGCTGGAGGGCTAGAACTGAATACAAGACTGCAGCTAATTTTGACATAATAAAAATAACAACCCCTTATATTTCTATGATGCATATCTCCCAAAGGGTTAGAGCAGTACTCTCTTATCTATTATCTTGTTTGTCTGCCTAATATCCATGTTATAATATCTCATTTTGGTAAGAGAGATTGTTGTAGGAAGAGATACTGGGCAATTACCACAAAGATATGCAGGAAAAGACTTGAACTCAGCATTCCAGACTCCTAGTTCGCAGCTCTGTTTGAATTCTTGAAGGATTTATTTAATTTCTAAAACCCAGAGTCCAGTTCATCTCATTGATATAAGGTGAACTGCTCTGATCTATTAATGTACTGTCAAAAAAATTAGAAAGTTATTAATTTTGAGTAGAAGCTGTCATTGGCTGTTCAGATTCAAAATAATAAGCCTAATTTAAAGAATTCCACTCCAATAATGTGAAAATTTAAAACTCTTTTACTTGGAACTTTATTTCTATGATCACAAATAATGGCTTTTAACTGTGATCCCACCTTTGGTTTTCAGTTCACTAAATATATTAATTTTGGTGCAGTTTGTTCCCCAGTTTGTCCTACCATAGAAAACTAGCCTTCTACCTGGTTCTACAAATGGGTTTCGACATTGTTTGATTTTTTACAATCTTACTGTTTTACATGATAATCAGAAATTTCTACATTTGTCATTTACCTGGCTTTATGTACTACCTGTTTCCAAAAACCCAAGGGAGAAAGAGAGATTAGAGGGAAAGCAGTTTCTCAACATATCAATGTTATTATTTATATATATTATCTCAAAGTTTTTTTTAGCTCCTATGTCCCATGATCCTCTCTCTGCTTTTCTTATATCCTGTTCTGTCCTCTCCTTATGACAAAGAAAATGAAGTCTGACAGCTTATGAAACAATAAAGCTGGATTAGATGGGGTTTTAAGGGTCCTGTTGTTTGTCCCTAAACCATTGTTGCAAAAGCAAAAGACCCCAACTGTTCAACCGACATGCAAATTGCCATTAGCCAGGTATTAGAAGGAACCTCATTTACTACCACCAAGGAAATAAATAACACCAGTGCACTGAGTGTCTTTCATCCAAATTAGACTAACCAAATCAATTCAGATCATTAGAATACATTATATCCAATTATAGATAAATCTGCCTGGTAAATAGCCACTTACCTGCTTGCCCAGAGCAATGTAATGTCTATGCTCAACCAACAGTTAAAAAAATTATAGAATCGACTGGCAAAATATTTTAATGGGTTGTTACATACTTTGTACTTAATTCATTCAATAAACATTAATTGAGGACCTACTACATCCTGGGAATACAACGATGAATAATACATGATCTTCGTCCTCAAAGTGCTCACCTCATAAGGGGAAAAAGACATGTGAGGAAATGATTGCCCTTCTCTGGCTCTAAACTGCATTCAATCCCAGGAAAATTAATGGTGTGAGTTTCTGCCTGATTTATGCATGGGGAAAAAAAGATGAAGAGACTGGTGAAAATATCTAGAGAAAACTCAGTGATGAGAATTTGCATAAAGGTTCAGGTTCAACGCCTTCCAATGACCTTCTCTAAGTAAATGCAGGTTTTAGGTTAAGCGAAACATAAAGAGGAAGGTGGGCGTGTGCAGGAGTGGTGAACGCTGTATACTGAAGTCAAGTAGAAATGACTTGGATTATCTAGAATGCTGTGATTCCATTCCGCCTGTTCCTGTGGATAATTAAGTACATTAAAAACATTTTCAGGGGAATCACTAGCAATTGGTAAACATGTTCCTTCTTCAAATTATGTCTCTATCCCTAAGATAGTCCATTTACTTAGGTAATAATACGTTCTTTCCTTTATATATCAAGAGGGTTTGACTGACCCAACTTTAGCTCAAAGATGCACAAAGATGCACGTGGATCCACCTACACTTTCTTTAAACAATGGTCTCATCACCTTTAAACAATGACCCTTGCTAGCTGGACCTAGGCTGGACTGAAATCATAGCACTAGTGAAGATGGACAAGTGTTTGTGGAGTGGAAACTAAAACTGGTTTATTTAGAGATTGAACTTGTAAGCTGTATGAAGTCCAAACCAGCTGATTGTAGAGCGCTGTATGGAGCGAGATTATCTTCTTGGTTTTAATTTTTTAGTATCTTTTAAAAGGCACAACCCCAGCACAACACATTGAGATGAAATGCTGATTTGGAGACCCTCAAGGTGGGTAACCGAGGCCTTCCTCAGACCTTTAAGAGGAAGGAGGTTCTGCAGTCTGCAGGTGTCAAGAGCATTACATGCTCAACCAAGGGACCCTGGAAAGGAAATGATAACCCTCTTAGAAGTAGTGCTGAGAAAAATTTTAGAAGTGGCTTTTGAACCCTAAAAGAGAGTTATACCAAAAAAAAATCACTTTTTTCCAAAGTCACTCATTTGTGCCTTTTAAAACATAGCATGTTTCCATTTTCAGCCTGCTCATCATCTTGCATTCTCCAAGATTTTTTGCAATGATTATAGTCCTCTTATTAGCTAATAACCATGAGTAATTCACCTTATGAACTGATTTTTTGTTGTTGTTTATAAAGTTCTGTTATCAAGAACTTTAAAAGTTTTGTTATCGGGCTCTGAAAACTGGCATTTCTTGTGTCGGTGACCAGTTTGGGATCCAGGCATTGCTGAGCTTTGATTGGCCAATTTGCTTATGGTCTGACTGCCCGTCAGTAATGCCCATTCACAAAAGCTTGGGGTGAGGTCATCATGCTTGCAGAGAGAAAGTTTTGCATGCTTTTTATTTTGTATGTAGCTTATAATCACTTTTTTCTTGCATCTGGCAAAATATGTGCCTGTGTGAATTCCATGAACACTAAAGAGCAAACACACTAAGTATGTACATGTTTTTATTTTGACTGTGTGACTATGGCAGGTGTCCTCTCTATGAAAACAGTGACTTTGTGTTAGGCCAGGCGTTGTGTTTTGGGAGCCAGTAGGGGCACTTGTACAATCAAGACCCTGGCTGAACGCGTCGTGAAGCTGGATGGAACTTTCTCCAGTGCCTGTGCCCAGTTCCTGCCTCTGTCACCTGTCTCCTCCCTTTATGGTCTCAGGCTCAGCTTTCTGTGCCTAATAGAAAATAACTGATAGATTAATGCTTCTTTAAGGTATTATTTAGTAAGGTGGGTTCCTCCCATGGGTATTAGTAAAGGAGCCTTGAACACTGGAAGGACTTAACATCTCAGAGAAGAATTCTCCCATCACAGCCTTTTCTGATGCCATGGCAGACTTGCAGGGTGAAGAGGGGAACCCAGGATAAATCACTTTTATTCATGTTTCTCAATACCACTTGGCTGGGCAAAACCATGAAACAGACAAAGCTTATCTTTTGTACCCACAGCTTCTCTTTTCCACACTCTTTGGTTGCAGGACTCTGAACAGTCAATTTTTTCCACCTGCCTTCAGATCCAAAGCCACTGAAATTTAAATGGTGATGCCCCAGGAACAGGGTGTCTCTCTCCCATTAAGCGTCTCCATCATTGTTGTGTCAGCAGAACTAGAAAAGCTCATTTGGTCCACACGGGGCGGGGCGGGGTATGGAAAATATGCTACCTTTTTGGCACATCCATGACGTCTCCATTCTGTATCCTAAAAAGTTCACTGTGGATATTGAATAGTGAATGCAGTGTCTCAGAGTGCTTCATGTATCTTCTCCCTCTGCTCTTTCAGTTCTTGAGAATTTTGACCACTGGCATGGACCTTAGAAGTCCTCTATCTGGCTTCTCCCACTTTTCCAAATGTAACCTTTAGCCATCCCATTTCTTTTCGTAAGTTCAACTGGGAGCACGTTGACAAATAGATAACCAGCCAGAGGCACAGAGAGACGGACTCCAACCTCTCACATTTAAACCCATGTAACCCCTACTCTTCTTTGCTTTGCGTGCATCCAAAAGGGTGATAACATGACATCGGTCCAGGACGCAGGCAGAAGCATGCAAGTTCTCATAAAGGGCCAAGTTAGGATTTCCCTTAGTCAAAATTCTTTCCTTATATTTTAAATGGAAAAAGTTTAACTGCACACGAGATGCTTTTAGGTTAAATGTTTATAGGATTTATTTGAGACATCCAGGATGGAGAATGATGGTATACTCATCATTTCCTGCTTTTTGCCTTGTGTTTATTTCTCTGTTTATTCAGGTTTATTATTTATTCATTGAGCTCTGTTTCCCCCTCTCAGCCTTATCTCTCTCCTCCTTTATCATGTTCTCTGGACCATTCTTCTTACTGTCTGCCTACTTTGTTTTCAACACACACTCAAAATTATTAGCACTGATGCTGGACCACTTGTCATCCTCATACAGTCCTAGAAACATCTGATTGCAGGGTAGAAATGCCTTAAATGGCCATTCTATTCAATCCGCTGCTGTCAAGTCAGTACTCCGCCCATGACCAAGTGCTATCATCATTCAAATCTGAATAGAAACATCGATTCCTCAAGGAAGCCTCCCCTGACCTCCCCGCAATTAGATCCTGTTCCTTTGTTTGTGTTCTCATAACTTGCTGTAATATTTTTCTTTACATCATTCATGGTTTATAATTATGTATTTAGGCAATGATTTGATAAATGTATGACCCTTCCTTAGGACTGTGTGCTCCAGAGGGGAGAGATCTGTATGTTTCACTCACCACTGCATCCCTCCCTCTTTGTTCAATGCCTAACTCATAATGGGAATTGATACATGTTAATTCATAGTTATTATTATTATTACAAATATCAAGGTCTATGATCAGCCTTGTTTTTATTATAAAACAAAACCTGGCTAGAGGTAAGGGATTTCTAGATTTACCTACATTTTCCTTCACTCATTCATTCATGTATCCATTCATTTAATACAGCTGTCAAACAAACAACGACAAATATATATTGCTTAACTATCAATACTATGTTTAAGCCCCTTTTCAAGCAAAGGGGAGAAAAGGCAGATACAAAATGACTCAATACAAAGCAGAGACTGCTAGGAGCGCAAGCGAGCTGGAGAACACGTACGGCTTGGAGGACTGAGGGAGCTTCACGGAGGAAGTTGCCTTTACAGAGGCTGGAAGGTTCTCAATAACTTGGACAAGTAGAGATGGAAGGGACTGTGTTCTAGTTGGGGAGAAGGGTGAGACCAAAAGTTTGTGTCTCTATCCTTTGAATGCCCTGTGCAGGGAGAGGAAACAGCCAATGTGTCAGTGACCTTGACAGTGGAGACTGAAGGAAGGTCCTGGAAGAACTTGGATGTTCATCACAGGAGTTGAGGTTTTTTATTCTTAGGCCAGTGCTGAGTGATTGGAGGCCGGTGAGCATGATGATCTCATGCAAATGGTGTGTTTGGAAGATTAATTTGGCATCACTGTGTCTCGGGGTTAAGTTGGCTGTCGTGCTGATCCTGGCAGCTCTCATCCCTGATGCTCGTGTTCCTGTCCCTGTGTCTTAGTCCCCGAGGGCCTGGACTCTAACCACTGCCGCCCTGGCCTGGGATCAGCTGCTGAATATTCCTGATATCGGTTGCCTACAGTTTGAAACTCTGCTTATCACTTGTGTGGTCTCAGTGGACACACTTCATCTTGGTCTCTTAATAAATGTGTCTCACGACACATCTTTTGAGTGAGATCTCAAGTAATCTTCTTACTTTCATTTTTGGATGATGGCACGGAGACTTGTAAGTGGCAGAACTGACTCCTAACTCTAGGATTTCTGATCCCAGGTCTAGACCTCTTTTCCGTCGTAAGTTCACAGTCTCTCTTAACTAATAAAAAGAATGAGTGAGTCCAACTCAAAGCACAATAGTTAAAATGTATTAAGTAGTTTCTATGCGCAGGCTTGCGGGCAAGCACTTTTGTATGTATTGAATCATTGAATGACCACAAAAAAATTTGGGAAGTAGGGGCTATTGTTCCTTTTACAGGTGAAAAAACCATGGTAAGAAAATTTAAGTAACCATGATAAGAAAATTATCATTATCAAACTTAAGTAACGTGCCTGGTCGTGAGGCTACTAAGCAGAATAGTCTGGATGGAAACCTGGACAGTCTGACTTCCGAGCCCATATTTCACTGCTATGCTGCCGTCTCCTAAGTTAAGCGACGTATATACACGAAAGCACCTACTCATCGTCCCATGGACAGTAGGTGCTCAGCGAATATTGCCTGAATGTCAGTCCACTCTTTGGTCTCAGCTAATACTGTGTGCATCTCGCTTGTCCTGTGCCACAGACCAGTTCTGTGGTCTGGGAGTTGGTCTCCAGATGCTCATACGCAGGTGGTCCTCCTGAGATGAATTGTTCCACTGCTGCGTGTTTATGTTTGGTCCCTCATCTGCTGCCAACCCCAGGAGTCTGTCTTCACTTTCCAACCTGGTCTTTCCAACCAAATGCAACCTTCCCTCTTCTAGTGAATTCTAGATGGCATTCGTTCTTCTATACTTGCAGTAGACATGGTCTGTGGAATAGGTCCACACAACTTCTTTCTGGGGAATAATCCTTTTAGGAACCTACGGTTTCCTCTGCAAGCATTGATGACCTTCCAAAGATTATCAGGTAAAGACCTTTTGGAATGGCAAGCGGTTCACTTAAAAATGCAACAAAAGGTATTGAATTGAAAAGGTATATCGCATGCTGCTCTGTTATGCCGGAAACTATGCATATCCACACACGTCTTATTTATTAGTCTCAACAACTATTTGAAGAATTGTCATCTCATTTTACAGATAAGAAATCAGGTTTAGACATGTAAAGATGCCCGTGGCCAGATGAGTGGTAGATCTACAGTATAAACATAGGTGTGTAAGAGCTCACAGTCCAGCAAGGAAAACAGATGAGTGTATAAATAACAACAGCAAGCATGATAAATGCTGTGATGGAGAAAATGTAACCCATGTGTCCTTTCTTTGTGTTCCATAATGGCACAACGTGCAAGCCTTAAATTAAAATATATGTGTGTGTATACACACACACACACACACACACACACACACACACACACACATATCCCATTTAGTAAAACAATTTTTCCCTTCCCTCAAATCTTTATTCCTCATCTTTTAAAATTACTAAGGAGTTTATTTGAACAACTGAGGGTCCGAATGGTATGTAAAGCACTATGATGTTGACTGTTAGAAAATTTTAAAACATGAACAAGTAGGGTCTCAGGACAGTAGAAGCTTAGACAGAACCGGCCATAGTAGTGGGCAGTGTAAAGGCTAGAAAATTCTAGGCAAAGCTCATAACGAGGGCCAGTTTCAATACACTAAGTTCCGTTTGCATGAGTGGTCAGGGAAAGCCGGCCAGCTCCAGCCAGTGCTCGGGCGATGGCAGAGCCGCAGTCTGCGCGCCGTGAGAGAACTTTGTGCCCTGGTCTTGTTTACAATTTGTCTGAGGCTTCTTGAGATCAGCCTAGCCAGATGGACTCTTCCTCTCAAATATCAGACCTGATCTTTTTAAATAAAACAGTACAAAGCACATTAAAAGCTTTGATCCAACTGTTTACTTTGCATTTGTGTGTGTTGGGGGAAATGGGGACAAAGGAAGGATTTATTAGGTCTTACTGTGGGTGGCCGGTGAAACCACCGGGCATGTTCGAGAAGGATCGGGAGGGCTCCGAGCTGGCATATTGGATCCATGTCAGCACCTGGACACCCTGATGTTCCTGCTGAATTCTGTGGCCTCGCCCTGTGAGCCTCCTACATTTCAATCTTCTCATCCACAGTAGGGGCCGGGTTCCTGAGATAGGAGCCCTTGCAGTTTAGCTGGTCAGTCCATCCATCCCTCATCTGCTTCAGGGCGGGTCAGAGTCAGACACCTTCTTTAGGATTCTCCTGGAAAAGAAGTTTCTCAACATCCCTGGGTGACCCCACCTTCCTTTTCCGTGAATGTGTCATACTTTCAAAGCATCTCACGTAAATTAACTTATTTGGGCTACATCCTCCTGAAACAGGTGGTTATGTATTCTCTGTCTTTCTCTGTCTCTCTCTCTCTAACACACACACACACACACACACACACACACACACACACACACACAATACAGACGTTTTTCCTACACAGACTAGAAAACTATGTTGATTACAGGAAGGAGGAATCTTTTACTCCCGTTGTATACCAGAAACTCTCAACAGATGATGTCATTAATCTTCTCGAAAGTCCCATGAAGTAGGTACGATTTGCCCATTTTAGAGATGAAAAATCCTGAAGCTCAGAGAAGTTAAAAACTTTCTGGCTCATTCCTTATAGATATGGGTACTTATTTTCATATCACCAAAGGGTGGAGCTAAGATTCAAACTGGAGTCCGTGGAGTCCAAGGCCGGTTTGTCTGTTCTCGTCCTGTGGGCTGGTCTCTCGTTGCTCAGTGTTCTTTGGCTCCACAAATACCCAATGAAGAGGGGCGATTGCTCTCAGAAAGTTCTCCCTTATGTCTGTTTTCTTTTATATGTGCATTCGTAGGGACAGAGAACATCTTAAAAAAAAAAGCTGCCCCAAAGGATTTTTGAGATCAGTAAATGAAAGGAAATTACATGGGCAAAATAAGACAGCGTTCCGCATAGGGATTCAGGAGCCTTCTCCTGTTTAGGAACGAGAAGATTGCAAAAGAACTGCAGCTTTCTTTTAGCTCAACGGAAGAGCAACTGTGATTACTTAGTAAATACGGTGGATGAAGTATATGGAATCCCCAAGTGTGAAGACAGAATTGTCCCCTTATTTCTCAGCTCTGGTCACCTTTCTGCCCTTACTCCCCCCATCAATTCAGTCCCCAGTTAAAACTGTTGCGCATAAGCTCTGGGTCTCTGGATAGTTCAGGGATGGGCACTAGAGAGGAAAGGAATTTAGAAATTCCAGTACAAACACAGTACAGAAAGCTTCATCAGTTGCCGTGTCTAGTGAAATTAAAGCCGCTTTGTAAAAACGCAGTTATTCCAAGGTTTCAAAAACAAGTGAGGCATTTGGAAAAATAAAGATAAAGCTTGATGGTTACATGTTTATCAAATAGAATTTTAAAATATCTCGTCGGTGTGTGTGTGTCTGTGTGTGTGTGAGTGTGTGTATAAAAGAGACAGAGAGACTAGTACTGTAATTTTAATTGCTTGTAATCTAACTTGCCTTTTTGTTCCTTTTTTCTTTCTTTCTTTCTTTTCTTTTTTTTTTTTTTGTATCAGTTAATCTGTTGGTTACATTTTCAGCTTTTCTTTGCTTCTGGTTTCATTTTCAGATGAAAAAATGCTAGGCACACAGTGCTGCTGTCTGGTTGCCATGGCGACCACAGCCTATTATCCTGCCTTGTCATTCATCACGAAAGAATTGCACTTGACAGAGGGAGAGGAAAATGCCTGCAGTCTGCAGCATAGGAGGAAAAAAAGGTTTTCTTTTCTTCTATGTCTGTAAAAGGTCTTTAATGCCCATTTAGTTACATGTTTTATTGAGCATTATTTATGACTTGTAAAGACAATCATTGATACCTGTAAAAATACATCCCCTCCCCCCAAAGTATGTTCATTTGCCTTGCTTTCCCATTTCAAACCTACACCTAGCGTTGCACCTCCATGCCCCACCACCACAAACGCTGCTTCCACTGCAGTAACAGAAACAGCCCAAAGATTATATTTTCCACAGAGGACGATCATTGTAAAAGTAGCTAAACGAACCACTTCTTCTTCCTGAAATTGTTTTATAATCAACAGTTCTCTTGTCCTGCTATTCCTAAAACTAATTAGTGGGATACATAATCGATCAATAATTGAATATAACTTTTGATTAAATGACTTCTCCAAGTTGCAATGCCTATGAAATACAGTGTTAGCAAAATAACGCAAAAGTACGACGATCTTTCCATTAGATAATCGAATATAAGGTCATGATTGCTCTTTACAAATTTGGACCAATCCCAAATCCATTGTTCTTCAAAGGCAGGAAGATGTAATTACTTGTTATTTAACTATTCTGCATCATGGCCATCGGAATTAGCCTAAATTATTTCCAAAAATAAATGGTCTAATAAATTTCGTATATTTAAATACTTAGCCTTATTTATTATTTTTTAAGTCTGATATTTTCCACCTCATTATTTAACTCTTAAAATATCTGTAGCTGGTGGGCCATTTTCAACAACTTTGCTAATTTCTTTGCTCTTCTTGAATTGTTTGACTTTCTTGTTAAGGTGGAGAAACAGGCAGTATTTTAAGTTGAGATCTAGTGAGCTTGGTTTCTGAATATTTTCTTGCTCTTTTGTCTCAGTGATGAGAGAGAAACTGGACAATAATGACACTTCATCTCAAGTTGGTAGAATACCAGGATTTGGCATAACTGATGTTTGTTTCAAATAAGCCATCCCACCTTGAGAAGAAATGGGCAACTAGGGTGAGGAATAATGAACTTCTGAAGTTCAAGTTCTAGTCTGTCTGAAGACAACATCCCTACTATAGGTCAAACTTCACCAGCACCCACGGAGACACTGAAATCACACTTCTACCTGTAAGTGAAACAGGGAGTTGGTTAATTATCTGGTCAGTTTTGGTTTTTGTGATGGTTCAGATTCTAACCTTCCCACCACTTCATTATCTGGATAATTTTGGCAAGAGGAGGTTTGGGGGCGGAGAGGGATAATTCTAAAAGAATGAAATAATTACAGCTGTCAGGAAATCTGTCCTGGATTTTAAATATTGCTCCATAATAATTCAAATCTCTTGATTCTCATCACATTGCAGATAAATTCCATTAATGCATACTTGCCAGGATCCTTTATATATCCTGGCTGTGTAAAAATGTAGGAACCATGGAATGTTTTTCTTTAATCTTGACATTTGGGAGAGCAAAAGGAAACAGCAGAAAGGAGAAAAGACATATTGAGTTTAGAATTGTGACTTTTTCCTATTGGTTCTAACTTTTAGTTTAATATTGCAGTAACACCACTCTTCATTTCCTGTTAAACTTCAAGCCTACCTTTTGATTTTCAAATGTCCCCTAGGCTAATGTTTTCACTGAAGAATGAAATGAACAGGCAGAAACAATTAAGCGAGCAGATACAGTGAAAAGGAGCGCCACACTGCACTTTCACAGAAATGGACGTGTATGAAGGAATTCTGCTTGGAATTTGATCCTATAAGCAGCAGAGCTTTTGCTTCTTGTCATTTTTCTTTTGCCCACCCCCAATGCACACCACTTCCCCTTTATGGGGGGAAAAAAAAAGATCTAGGCACACAAAGGAACTCCTAAATACTCACAGGCATGGGAAATATTTTCTCTGCCTGTTACTAGTACAGGATAATCTCCAAGGAAAAAAAAAATTCATCCAGATATTCTAAACTGCAAATGTCTTCCAAAGCCTGTTAAATGTTTACATATGTCTTTATGAAATTTGTAATATGGATTGTTTATACACTCTTGATTAAGGGCATGGACATCATTAAAAAGCATCGAGTCAGTTTAAAGATGGAAAATTATAAAATCAGATAAAATTGTAACCTACAAGAAAAAGTGTGTACTTTTTAAAAATAGCTTAATAATCTACAACTCTGTATACAAAAGAGATAAAGCGAGAGCCAAAAGTGAGCTGTTAAAGGGCCTTCTAAGTTCTATCAGGAATTAACAAGGAAGTAATTAACTCTCCCCCAAACAAATCTGCCATCACGTGTTTATAGCATTTTTACCACTCTCTGAAAGTTATATCTTCTTTTTTAGCACCAAACTGAGAGATTTTACATGGCAGGAGCTTGGCATGCCTGTTTTTGGATTTACTTCGTTAAAACAGCACTAAGTCATAGGCTGTAATACATAAGACACTGGGTACGATATAGCAAGGTAAGGGGGCTGACAGCAAGGTATCATTGTATATATTTTAGAAGATTCCATGTTATTATCTGACATAAAGACCTGCACGACAGGTTCAAGGTTGGTTCCCACTGAAATTCAAACTTTATTTCTAAGGGGGTATGCCATGGGAAACTGCCTTGTGAAGGGATCAGAACGCCCAAAACAGGCACAGTTTAAACCTTGTGACTCTCCTTTGTAAGGCAGAACAATACCTCAGTCATGGATCTGGAAGATGGAGGGTACCCATAAGATTATACTGAGCGGAAGGCCTGGTTTTGTTTTTTATTGAATCCATCCCTTAGTATTTTCCCAATAAAACACTTCTCATAAACCAGGGACTTTGTATTTTTGTTGTTGTTATGGGGATTTAAAAAAAAATACCAGTATAATAGTTTTACTCTGCAGTAGTGAAGATTTAAAGACAGCTGCTAGTAAACATAAAACCGGCTATATAATGGCATTACAATGGATTTTTTATTTGAGATTCCAGGATGGGGTAAATTTGTTACCCTAACAAATGGCTGGTTACGTGGAAATTGACTTCACATAATAGGGAACATTTCCCTGGAAAAGAAGGCAATTTATATTGGTTAAAACACCAAGCAACGACACACTTCCTCTTCTTTGTTACTTATAAAAAAAAAAAAAAAATGACAACGACAACAACAAAAACAAAAAAACTCCACCTATGTAGTGTCTAGACAAGAGAACGCTCCAGTAAACCATTCTTCTTGTAGGTGCCATGGTACTAGTCCTGGAGCAACTACAAAAGCACAGATGAATTTTCAGGTATCTGTGGAAGTCCTAAGTGGAATAGGACATTTTTTTTTTAATCTTATCTACAGTGATCTGTCACCAGCCTCATTTGAACTAAGCAAACTGAGATCACCTGATCTTCTTCCTTGTCTTTGTAACACAAGGAAAGGTAAATCTAAAATATTCATGGGTGTATTTACATGTTTTGCAATACCATATTATTTTTCGAATTACAGTGTTATATTTGTTAAATGTCAAAATGACCTTACAAGAAACATATGGGCAGTGGTGGCTGTCGAGAAAGTGTAATTAGAGATATAAAAGAATTTATTGAGATGGATATCACTAAATCTTGAAACTAGTCACCACTACAATTTGGGATCCTCTTTTTCTGGAGTGTCATAGCAGCCTCTGCCAAAGATATGTCCACCTGTGAATTTGAATAAAACGTTCTGCAGAAATAACTAAGCTAAGGGTCTCAACAGGAGATCATCCTGGATACATGTGGGCTCTAAGTCTGATGACGGGCTTCCTTGTAAGAGAAAAGAAGGAGAGATAACACAAAGAGACACCCAGAGGGAAAGGTCGTGAGTAGACTGAGGCAGAGGTTAAAGTGATGAGTCTACAAGGTAAGGAATGCCCAGGATTGCCAGCAGCCAGTAGAAGCTAGGAGATAGACAAGAAATGAGTTCTCTGTCAGAGCCTCCAGAAGGAGCCAGCCCACGTTCTGGACTTCCAGCTTCCACAACCATGAGAGAATACGTTTCTGTTGTTCTAAGTCATTCAGCTTGTGCTGATTTGTTACAGTAGCTCTAGGAAACTGATACAAGTTAATGCAAAACAAAACAAAACAGACTCAACAATTAAGGCAGTAAGGGGACGTATGTTAGCACACAGGATACAAGGGAGAAGAGAACCACCAAGCTGGCAGGAGGTCGAGTGTGCAACTGAACCCTGGTTGTTTTGGAACAACCAAAACTCAGGGTCCAAGTTTTGCCAGAATTCTCCATCCTCCTCCTCTGCATCATTGTCTCGCATTGACAGCTGGCTTTCTTCACTTGGCCAGAAACATTGCCGCTAACATCTCCTGAATTTTCCATTTTACGGTTTCAGTCACCTCAGACAGACTGATTCCCTTTCATATTTCCAAATCCTGTGGAAGGATTCCACTTTCTTCATTTGGGTCACGCCTACCCCTGAACTAATGAGCCAAGGCTAAGCTCAGGCTAAGCTTATCAAACCTGGCAGCTTCTGAGGAGACCATAGGAACAGGTGGAGGTGCTGGCACCCAAGTGTCCATCACATGGGATCTTTTCTTGTCTATCTGTGATGCCGTAGCCATTTTCCTTAAGGACCATGGTGTGGTATTGGCAAAGGCATTCGTTCTGTGGGTGAGATCTGGGGGTGAATCCAGGCTAGAGCGTGGTGTTAGCAATTCACCGGACCTTTCTGAGCTTCTTAATCTGCTTTTGAAAAATGAGGATAGATTCACTGTACCTATAGAAGGATCTCAATCGTGTGTGTTAATGATGATAGCAGGAGTAGAGAAATTGAATTGTCCTGAAAGACGGACAAAGTCAATCACTTCATCTCTGTAGCTGAGATTTCGGAAGTTAAGTTGGTAAGAAAACCAGGGCGAGAATTTAGGTTACTTAACTACCAGATGAGTGCTCCTTTGTTATTTTATAGGATCTGTCCCCATCCCTGTGGATATAAAATAAGGTCTCATCTGAAAGGTGTCATTCAACTAAGTCAAAAGCATCTCTCTTAGAACAGACACTGATATTAGGCTTTAGATTAGATAATAACACTGAGGTAAGGAGGTCAAAAAGGAAGGTGCAAAGAAGTGGGTTGAGAGCTAAGATGTGAGGGACCCAGCCTTGGTGCTTGCAAAATTGTGCCTGCCCTGGAGCCTACAGAATGTAAGTATTTTGAGACAGCTTTCAGAAAAGAGAGAAATAAGCCCTGGTAGGATCAGAACCCTCTAATTTTAAAGCCATATTGTTTATATCCCTCTACCCTGTGTTTATTTTCCTTTTGCCATCCCTTATCATATAATGAAAACATTTTGAAAGGGCCTACTTGCCTCAGTTTTGCAATGAGGAAATCAAGAGAAAGGTTCTGCTTTCTTTGGGCCAAGGCTGGACCAGAAGAAGGGCGGCTATCAATATATCTAGTGACTGTAGGTCAGCTCGTTTTTTAAGCTTATAACAACTTAATGCTCATGTCTATGTTTTAAAGTTTTTATAATATCAACTACATTTTCAGGTTGCTCTGGACCAGAGAGTTCTACTCCATTTTCTTCAGGATACTATAGTCATAACCAATGAGACCTATACACGCTGCTCCATATGTGGGTACCAGTCTACATTCACACACACACACACACACACACACACACACACACACACACACACACACACACACACTTGTAATATGCAGCATTCACAGAAAAGAGTATGCTTTTTCAAGGCCCTATTCTGTAAGAAATACTGCTTAAAATAACTACTCTGAGCATGAGTATTACCTGCCTTTGTTAGTAAATAGTAAAAAGTTTTACATAGCTATTGTAGGACTATTTCAAAGTTTTCTTGGTAGGTTCCAGTTTTTTTTTAATCGGTGATTGTTCAGCAGTTGTAATTTTGTGTGTGTGTGCTCATGAAAGGAGGTGAACTCAAGGTCCTTCTACGCCACCATCTTGTCCTGGATTTCTCAAAATTTTCTTTAACATAAAACTTGATGAATACAGTGAAAGGATTACTTGAAAATGGTAGAACATACACCTTGGTATGAAAACCATATGTAGTTAATACACAGTTAGTTTAGGTGTTATTGTATATCCAATAAGTTATGGATAATTCAATCTGTGAATATGATCATTAAATTCCACCGCCCTCTCACTAAGTGTTGATGAAACAAACAAACCAAGAAGTTCCATCACGCCTGACCCAGTGTGGAACCTAGTCCATTGTTGCCAGTCATCCTCTTCCCCACTGTCCCTTGCTGTCCTTGCCCCCTGACAGTCTGTGCTGAAATGGCTCCCTTGTCAGAACATTTCAGGTAAGTTTCAGTCCCTGGGTCTGCAATTTCTCCATGCTCAGATTTTGTAGCTATAAGGTCACAATTATTTTATTTCTAATAATATACTTTCTTCTAATGGCCTTTGTGAAATGTTTGCCATTTTATTTTTGCTTCTCTGTGTATAGCTTCTCTGTGAATAGCTTCTCTGTGTATGTGTGCAGCTCTGATGCTTGTCTCTGCGTGTTTCTGCAGTGCTCTGCAGCAGAAGGAGGGGGTCTTACATATTCAGTCAGTCATCCATCCAGTCAGCTCATTTGGTGAGTATTTATTGAGTCCCTACTCTGTTCCAGGTGATGCTCTAGGTGCTTGGGGTATATGAGCACACAAAACAGACAAAACTAATTGGCCTTCATAGTGCTTATATTTTATTGGGTAAAATAAACCAAACCCCTCCCCCCCATAAGCATAATAAATAAGCTATAGGGAAAGAATAGAATAAGTGTAATCAGAAATGACAACAGAAACAGGCACAGGCTGCAATTTTAAATAGGATGCAAAAAGGGGGTCTCATTGACACAACCTTTGAGCAAAGACAATAGGTACAAGGAGTTAAATATGTGAATACACGGAATAAGAGTATTCCAGGTGGATGGAACAGCCATTGCAAAGGCACAAAGGAGAGTAAGTACTTTGCTGGTGGTGGTAAGCATAGCAATGCCCCCAGAGGTATTAAGAGGTCCATTTCCTAATACATGGAACCAATGAATATGTCACCTAACATGGCAAAAGGGACTTTGCAGATATGATTAAATTAAGGATCTTGAGATGGGGAGATTATCCAAGTGGATCCAGTATAATCACAAGTGTCCTTATATGTGAAAGGGGGAGGTAGGACAATCAGTCAGAGAAGGAAATGATAGAAAGCAGAGGCTGAAGTGATGTGATTGCTGGTTTTGAAGATGGAAAGATGTCATGAGCCAATAAACACAGGAAGCATGTATAAGGTAGAAAAGGTTAGGAAATGGATTGTCCACTAGAGTTTCTAGAAGGAGCGCAGCCATGCCAACACCTTGATTTTGGCGCCTTGAGACCCATTTTAGACTTCTGACCTTTAGAAATGTAAGATAATAAAGGTGTGTTATTTTAAGCCACTAATTTTGTGTTAGTTTGTTCATTAGGAATAAGAGACTAATAAACTAGTTCAAGAAATGGTACATTCATTCATTTATTCAGATGATTTTCAGATAATAGTATTTTGTGCGTCTAATACATGCCAAGCGCTGAATGAGGAATGGAGATTCAGGGTTAAAACACACAGCTCTTACCCTGAAAACTATGATCTCAAAGCAAGGATAGATAATTCCTACAAAATGTGGCAAAAACTATGATAAAGCTAGGCACAAAGGCTTTGAGAACACACATGAGAGACATTTAATCAGACCGAGGAGGGAATAGTAGCCAGGAAGACTTCCTGCAAGAAGTGGTATTTTAACTAAAGTTTAAACAATTAGTAGAATTTAACCTGTCAAAGATGGGGGAAGGGAACATTACAGATATAAGTAATTTTGAGTTCAGAAAGCCACAAGAGTACATGTCACATTCAGGGGACTGTGGGTAGTTTGCTATTTACCGAGAGGTAAAATGGAATGCACAAGAAGCCTAGGACCAACATGCTCCTAATATGTAGACTTTAAACAAACATAAGTGTGTTAATACTAATTTAATGTTATTATTCTTTTACTGAAGTATCATTTACCTAACAGGAAATGAACAGATTTTAGATGTACAGTTTGATAAGATTTGACCATTGAATTCACTTGTATGAGCCATACCCCAACAAGATACAGTCAGTTCTGCTACAATGCTAAATTATGCATTCCTAAAAATCATTGCCATGCAAAATCATGCAAGAAACATCACATCATAAGTCTTATGTAAAAAATGGGACTAGGGTAAAACATTCAAACACTTTGTCAGAGACACGTAAAAATAAATAGAAAAATAAATACCGTATGCTAACACATGTATATGGAATCTAAAAAAAAAAAGGTTCTGAAGAACCTAGGGACAGGACAGGAATAAAGAAGCAGATATAGAGAATGGACTTGAGGACATGGGGAGAGGGAAGGGTAAGCTGGGATGAAGTGAGAGAGTGGCATGGACTTATATATACTACCAAATGTAAAATAGATAGCTAGTTGGACGCAGCCGCATAGCACAGGGAGATCAGCACCTGGAGGGGTGGGATAGGGAGGGTGGGAGGGAGACACAAGAGGGAGGAGATATGGGGATGTATGTATATGTATAGCTGATTCACTTTGTTATACAGCAGAAACTAACACACCATTGTAAAGCAGTTATACTCCAATAAAGATGTTAGAAATAAAATAAATAAGAGCCTAATAAAAATATTAGTGCAGTTTTACATATGTTTGGTGATTAAGGAGTTCATAAAGAAGTTATTATAAGAAGGTCATATAATAAATGTGACACTTTACTTTGAAAAAGACCTAAAATCTGCTTATGGAAGTGGGCATCAGAAGGGTTGCCATTTGTGAGTTATTATGAAGTGAAGGAAAGAGGGCTACCTGAAATGAGACAGAAACATGTAACACCAGACGTGGATTGTTGTGACTCAGAATACAAGAGATAAACTGAGGCCGCTCGTAGATGTTTGAGGTGTGTTCCTTTGTGTGAGATTTGTGTTTTCCTAAGCAGCTCAGTTTAGCTGGGTGCAGTTTTTTGCATTCACCTAGTGTTTCTTGCAGACAGCATCACACATAAGCAAATGAAAAGTCCACGTCACACTCAGATTTTTCCCTAGTGTATCAATTGCACGGGAACAAATTCACATTTCGAAACAAGTGTTATAGTAGAACTAACTGTGTAGAACACATCCATCACTGCCAAAAGATCCCTCATACTTCTGCCCAATCAAATGCCAACTCCCACCCCCAGAGACAATCAGTGTTCTCATTTCTATCACCATAGATTAGTTTTGCCCCTTCTAGGACTTGGTATAGGTGGAATCATGCAATCTGTACTATTTGGGGCCTGGCTTCTTTCACTCAAATGTCTCTGAGGTGCATTAATGTTGTTGCATTCATCAGTAGTTCATTTCTTTTATGGCTGAGTAGACACACCTTAGATGGATACACAATAATTTGTTTATCCATTTTCCAGTGGCACTCATTATGGTTGTTACCAGCTTTGGGCTATCATGTATGAAGCTGCTATGAACATTTTGTACATATCTGTTTGTGTACATATGTTTTCCTTTCTCTCGGGTGAATATCCAGAAGTGAAATTGCTGGGTCCTAGGGTACGTCTATGTTTAACTTTGTGAAAAGTGTTCAAACTAATTTCAAAAGTAGCCGTACCATTTTACACTTCTATCAACAATGTATAAAATTTTAGTTGCTCCACATCCTCACATTTGATATGGTTGGTCTTTTAATCATTCAGGTGCATAGTGGCTCTCATTGTGACAAATGTTCATTTCCCTGATGCAAATTTCCCTAATGATATGGAGCACTTTTTCAAGTGCTAACTGACCAGTCATATAGTCTTCTTTGTGTAATGCCTTATACTCAATTTATTGGTTGTATTATTGTTATTGAGTTGAAGTTATTTATATATTCTGGAAACAAGTCTTTTGTCATATATATGACATGTATATGATATGTATGACAAATAGGTAGATAGATAGAAAGGTAGATACAGATAGATATTTTAATTGATGATCAACTTAACAATTTTCTTTTTTGTATTTAGTACTTTCTGGTTTGTATCTAAGAAGTATTTATTTATCCCCAAATCATTAATGAATTCATTCTTCAATGTTTTCTTCTAGAATATTAGAGTTGTAGAGTTCTAGGTTTTTAGGTTTAGGTCTATAATCAATCTCAAATTAATTATTTTGTATGGTATGAAGTAGAGGTTTCTTTCCCCATATAGATAGCCAGCATTGTAGAACTGTTTGTTAAAAATAATTTTCTTTCTCATTAAATTACTTTAGCACACTTGTTCAAATATTAATAGATCATATAAGTTTGAGTCTATTTTCTAAAATTACTTCTGTTCCATTAATCTATTTGTTAATATTTATACCAATATCACACTGTCTTAATGTCTATAGCTTCATAATAGGTATTAAAATCAAGTACTGTGAGTCCTGCAGCTGTGTTACACTCTTCAAAATTATTATGGCTATTCTAAGTCCTTGCATTTCCAAATACATTTTAGAATCAATGTATCAATTTCTATTTTTTAAAAGCCTGCTGGATTTCTAAAAATTGAGATTGTGTGATCTATAGGTCAACTTAAGAACAGACACCTTAACAACAATGAGCCTTTTAATCCATGAACATGGTATATCTCTTCATTTACCTAGTCTTCTTTTTTTTTTTTTTTTGCGGTACGCGGGCCTCTCACTGCTGTGGCCTCTCCCGTCATGGAGCACAGGCTCTGGACACGCAGGCTCAGCAGCCATGGCTCACAGGCCCAGCCACTCCGCGGCATGTGGGATCTTCCCAGACTGGGGCACGAAACTGTGTGCCCTGCATTGGCAGGTGGACTCTCAACGACTGCACCACCAGGGAAGCCCTACCTAGTCTTCTTTAATCTATCTCAACAATATTTTGAAATTTCTAATGCATAACTCTTGAAATGTTTGTTATATTATTCCCAAACATTTCATGTTTTTGATGATACTGTAAGTGGTATGTTTATAGTTCATTTTTTATTGCAAATGTGTAGAAATACAATTGATATTTGTGTATAGAAATTAAATTTAATGATAATACTAAATTCATTTATTAGCTCTAGTAGGTTTTTTTTTTGTTGTTTTGGGGTTTTTTGGGGTGTGGGTAGATTCCTTAGGATTTTTCTACATATATCATGTCATCTACAATTCAAGATAGGTTTGCTTTTTCTTTTCAGTCTAAATGTCTTTTATTTCTTTATACTGTATTATTGCACTGACTAGAACATCTAGTACAATAATGAACAAGAGTGAGGAGGATAGACATCCTTGTTTGTTTCCTATCTAAGGGGAAAGCATTCAGTATTTTACAATTAAGTAAATATGATGCTTCCTGTATTTTTAAAGTAAATGACCTTTATGAGGTTGAAGAAATTTCTTTCCATTTCTAATTTTCTGGTAGTTACTCCTCCTCCTCCTCCTATTATTATTATCATTACCATTACATTATTAGGCATTGAATTTAATTAAATGCTTTTTCTTCAACTAATAAGATAAATAATTTTTATTTATCCCATCAATATGTTGAATTACATCCATTTTATTTTGAAAGATAAAACACCTTTGCATTTCTGGGATAACCCCATTAGTTCATGATGTATTTGCCTTTTTATGTATTGCTGGATGGGGGTTGTTAGCATTTTCTTAAGGAATTTTGTATCTGTGCTAATGAGAGGTATTGATCTGTAATTTTCTTTTCTTGTAATGTATTAAGTGGTTTTGGTTTCAGGGTAATACTGGTCTTATAAAAGGAATTGAGAACTGTTTCCTCCTTGTACATTCTTGTAAGAGTTTGTGTACAATTTGTATTATTTCTTTCTTAATTGTTTAATAGAATTCACCAGTGAAGTCATCCAAGTCTGGAGTTTTCTTTGTGGAAGATATTTATATTATGAGTCAGTTTCTTAATGGATATAGAGCTAGTCTGATTTTTTAATTTCTTCTTATGTTAGCTTTAGTAATTTGTATTTTTAAGGGATTTGTCCTTTTAATGTAAATTTTCAAATTTATTCTCATAAAGTTGTTCATAATATTCACTTATCAAGTTTTTAAGTTTGAATGATCTATATTAATATCTCTTCCTTTGTTTGTAATATTGATAATATGTATTTTCTCTTTCTTCTTGATTAGTATAGGTAGGAGCTTATCAATTTTATTAATCTTTTTAAAAATCCAATTTGTGATTTTATTATTTTTTTCTTCATTATTTACCAGTTTTCTAGTTAATTGACTTCTGCTCTTATCCTTATTATTTCCTAGTGTATTCTTGCTTTGGGCTTATTTTTTTGGATTTTTCTAACTTCTTAAGGTGGAATCTTAGGTTACAACTTTTAAACCATTTTTATCATCTAACATAAGCATTTAAAACTGGAATTTTCTTTCTAAGCAGTGCTTTGACTTCATCCTACAAATTTGATGTGTTGTGTTTTTATTTTCATTTAGTTAAAAATGTTTTCAAATTTTCTCTTAATTTTGTCTTAGACCTGTGGTTTAATAAGTATTTTGATTGACTTCTAAATACTGGAGGATTTTCCAAATGCCTTTTTGTTACTGATTTCTAATTTAATCCTAAGGACCTACTCTAAATGATTTATATTATTTTAAATTTGTTTAGACTTGTCTTATGGCTCAGCAGAGGGTTTATCTTGGCAATGTTTTGTGATCACTTGAAAAGAATGTGAAGTCTCTAACTGTTGGGAGGAGTGTTTTATACATATAAATCAGGTTGTGTTGGTCATTAGAATGGTTCAAATCTTCTGTATGCTTATTGATTTTCTGTCTAGTTTTTCTATCAATTGTTGAGATAAGAGTGTTGAAATTTCCAGCTATAATTGTCAATTTGTCTGTTGCTTCCTCCTTTTCCATCCTGTTTTTCCTCATGAATTCTGATATTGTTATTAGATGCATACCCTTTTATGATTACTGTGTTTTCTTTATAATTTGACACTTACATCATCATTGTCTTTATTTCTGGTAAAACTGCTTTTCCTGAAGTCAGCTTTGTCTAGTATTAATATACACAGTTCATCATTCTTATGATTAGTGTTTTCATCGTTTGTATTTTTTCCACATTTTTACTTTTAAGCTATCTGTGTCTTTATATTATATGTGAGTTTGTTGTAAATAACACATATTGAGTCATGCTTTTTAACACAGTATGGCAGTTTCACCTTTTAAATGAAATATTTAGTCCATTTACATTTAATGTATTTATTTAAATGGTTCGAGTTAAGATTGGTATCTTGCTATTTGTTTTCTATTTGTCCCATCTATAGTTTGTTCCTTTTTTCCTCTTTTCAAACTAATTTTGGATTCAGTGATTATTATTCCATTTTATATCTTCCGTTGGCTTATTATTTGTACCTCATTTTATTTATTTTTTAATGATTGCTCTGGCACTTATCATATGAATCCTTAACTTATAGTCTGCCTTGAATTAATATCAGCCCACCTCGTGTAAAACATAGGGACTTAAATTTTCCCCACTGTTGTTTTTTTTCTATTGCTATCATGCATTTAACTTCTACACTGAGATTCTACCAATTTTTTCAACCTCTTCCTGTCTGTGTTTCAGCTTAGCTAATTTCTATTTTCCTGTATTCAAATTCACTGATATTTCCCTTTGCTGAATTAAGATCATCCAGTGAAATTTTTACTTCAGATTTTTTTTTAAATTAATTCTAGTTTTCCTCTTTGGTCTTCTTATGTTCTTTCATAAAATTTCCATTCTTTATTGTGTTTCTTTACTTGTTACCCCACTTTATCCATATTTTCATTTAAATCTTTGAACATATTTATAATACTTGTTTTAAAGTTCATGTCTGTTAATTCCATTATCTCTGTCATTTCTGTGTCTGTTTTTATTGGCTTATTCTTCTCCTGGTTATGGGTCACACTTTCCACCTTCTTTATATGTAGGCATTTCTGAGTTGATGCTAAACATTATAGATTGTATATTGTTGATTGTTTGGTTTTTATTGTCTTTCTTGAGTATTGAATTTTGCTCTGGACGGAAATTAAATCAAGGCAGCTTGATTCTTTTGGGTCTTGTTTTTAAACTTTGTTAGGGCAGGTCCAGGGTAACCTTTACTCTAGAGATAAATTTGCCCTTCTCCTAAGGCCTGGCCTTTCTGGGCTCTCTTCTAAGCACTGTGACTTCTCTGGGAGGTCTCTACACTCTGGGGCTAGAACTTGAATGTCCCCCAACATTGTGCAAGCTCTAGTAATTGTTCTACTCACAGTTCCTCAGTAGTTTTTCTTTCCCTAGTGGTTGTCTTTGTTCAGTAGTTGTTCTGCACATGACCTCATGTTTCTTATTTTGCACATGGGAAGCTTCATGTTCAAACACTCAAGGGCTTCCAATATAGATTTCTGAAGCTCCTTCTCTGTACAGTCCCTTTTAGCTGGTATCCTGACCCACAATTTCCAACACAGGAACTCTAAACTCTGTTCCCTTTCTCTTTAGCCAAGCAAGACCATTGTTTTCTGACTTCCCTTTCCCTGCACCACAGTTCAGAAAATGCCTGTAAGCAGAAATCCAGGGAAATCATGGAGCTCACCTAATTTAGCTTTTTCCACACAGTAATCATGGTTCTGTGTTGCCTGTTGTTCAGCAATTGAAAATGGTTATTTCATATATTTTCTCTAGTTTTATAATTCTATACCAATTACTCAGTTTTCACTAGTAAGCAAGTATTTTAATGCTAAATCATTTTGGTCATCAAGTTCTTTGAAGAAAAGATATGAAAGTTTTTCTTCATAACAAGAAATACTACTTTAGTAATTATACTTTAGTAAATTTGTTTTATGTGTGTGTGTTTGTGTAAGTATAAGTGTGTGTCTTTATGTGTGTATGTGTATAATGGGATTTCAGCAATCATGAGGGGCAACAATCCTTTGGTTTTATGCATACAATCTTATCAATTTTCTTTTTCATATAAATTTTGGTTAGCTTGGACCTTATTGAGGCCTATGGGAATTATACCTTTGAGAACCAGAATGAAAGCATGTTTTTCTATTTTCTTTAATACTAAACTATATCTCTTTTTGGAATGTTATTCATCTAAGGTAGAGAATAATTCTACTGGTGGGAGAATTAGTTAGAGTCATTTATACCCTAATAGACCTAACAGTCTTTACACGAACTGAAATGTAAAGTGGATTTGTTCTTTGCATTCATATGGTTGATTCAGAGAGAACATCATTCACAGTATCTGTGAGACACCAGGTGGGGTGCCCAGGTCAATGGAACAAAAATGGATTTATTTGATTCACATGGATTCCTATTGTTCAGATAATAAAATTCCATATTCATTAACTTGTAAGCAACTGGAACCAGAAATATATCCATTATATTGAACCATACATTATCTGGTACTTTTTAAACCTGATTTCTATAATACAGACATATTTGGCAATTTGTCTGGAGAGTTCTCCTAGTGTGAATAGTTCTTAGGCCTTGTAAATATTTAGCACCTAGTAATACCCTAGTAACCATGATCAAAACTGAGGTTGCAAATACATAGACTTCCTTGATAATGTAAATATGAATATTTATTGGGTGTCATTAATCTAGTTAGTCATTTAACAAACACATTTTGGGTACCAAATACTATGTTAGGTGCTAAAAAAACCATGATGAACTCTTCTAGGCACATGATAGAATATCTTTTAGAGAAAACCTATGTGTCAAGGTGTAAATATAAATGACCGTTTTCATTATCTACATATTGGACAAACGAAGAATTTGAGAACCCATCTTCCCAATCTCCCATTCCAGAAACATGAAAACTGTCACTTATCTCAAGGAAAAAAATCACCTGGCCAAAGAGAACTTTCTCTTTTCTTAAAGCAGAGTTGCACTGGTAGTCGTCACTGCATTTTATATCTGCTAACCTTTAAATGCAGTCTCAGCTATGAGGAAACACTATGGTTTGGTTATTTTTTGAAGCCATGGTGTCTTTGGCCTAAGTAATGGATGAAGGAGTTTGCTACCAGGAATCTTTTTTCTTAATGCTGCATGGACTCAATCTCAGTTTCTACATAGCTTCCAGAATTATTGTTAAGAGCTAAGTTAATTTTCCATTGTATAGCGATGTATCACATCACATACAATTGAAGATCCCTCTGGGTGATAGACTACAGGATGGTGTATATTTCTCATCAGATGAATCTGTTAATTAGTTAATTAACTAACTAAGGCATTTAGAAAATGGTAAGGCATTTTCAAAATTAAAGAAAGAAGTTAATTCATTTTTATCAGCTTTGGAGTCTCTTCATGGAGACTGAAAGTATAATACATTGAATCATAGTCATAGAGCTCATTGCAGCTAGCACTTGAAGCTTGTATGAGAAGGGAATGCCAATCAATTTCTGTGATTCTCATCTAAAAATACATAAAGCCCAAGTTGTACTCTGGAGATTAACTGGCTTTATCAATAGCAAATGTCCTTCTTCACCTGAGATTAGCAAGAATTCAGACCTGGTTAGGCTGCTTTCGTATGTGCCCTGGATGACACTTTAACAGATGCCATATTACAGAAAAAAAATACAGATGTATATTTGGTTTTTAATACTTTATGGGAAATTGCATCTAGGTGTTTCAAATATTACAGCTCTAGGTCCATTAAATATAACAACTATAGATGTAATATATACTATATTTTTTTCTGCAGTAATTCATTGATATCTGGAGATGTGTATATATCATTAATAATGGATACATATATACACACAAATGTAAATGTATGCATTTAAAAATTCTGTTAAATATTAGTTTGCCCTTGAAGCCCAAATATCCAGGCTATGTCATATCAACATGAAGAAAATACAATTAATTGGAAAGTAAAAATTTTTCGTAGTCAGTTCCATTTAGGCAATCTCGTTCAGCTGATTTTTTTTCATGAAACTGACCAATTGTTTTGATATCATAAGAACATTTTGAAGAAATATGTTTGCTTGGAATTATTAAATAATTAACTTTCTATGTAACACATGCTAATTTCATATTTTTTTAAAAGCTTTGATGCTTAAAAGACAACTTGTTAAGTTATTCATCCAACTCCAGCATAAGACTGTATTTAAAATTGATGGAGGCAGAATGATACCACCGCACATCTTTAGTCTTAAAAGGATAGATAAGAGTGGAATTATTTCAGTTTAGTGTAAGGAAGAAAGTTTCTCAGGGACCCAGAGGGCTCCATAGAGACTCTCTCTGTAGGTAAAGTCTACCTAGAAATTTAAAAATAAAAATAGTTGAAGGGATACTTTCTTTAGAGGATACTTTCTTAAGAATGATGGAGAATCTGTAAAAGAATACATATGTATAACTGAATCACTTTGCTGTACACCTGAAACTAACACAACATTGTAAATTAACTATACTTCAATTTAAAAATGGTTAGAGACTTCCCTTTTTGCTCAGTGGTTAAGAATCCACCTGCCAGTGCAGGGGACACAGGTTCGATCCCTGGTCCAGGAAGATCCCACATGCCACGGAGCAACTAAGCCCCTGTGTCACAACTACTGAGCCTGCACTCTAGAGCCCGTGAGTCACAACTACCTAGCTCTCATGCCACAACTACTGAAGCCCGCATGCCTAGAGCCCATGCTCTGCAATAAGAGAAGCCAACTCAATGAGAAGCCTGTACACCGCAATGAAGAATAGCCCCTGCTTGCTGCAACTAGAGAAAGCCCGCGTGCAGCAACGAAGACCCAACACAACCAAAAAAGAAAAAACCTTAAAAAATGAAGAATAATGGAGAAAAATAAAGTTGACTCCTATAAAATCAAAGGAAGAAGCAGGCCAACAAGTATATTAACAGAGAATTATTAATCAGATATTGTTTAAAAACCACCTGAGAATAAGCATTGTGAACAAGAGATTCATACCAAAGTTATCCACAAACATAAAAAGAGATACACTTCATGTGCTTAATTCGTATTTCCTTTGTCCTATATTTTAGCATTTAAAAAATCAATGTATTTTGATTAATATACTCTAATTTTAAAGTATTAATATATTTTAATTTTAAAATAAATATTACATACTATAAATGATATATTAATTATGTAGCATCTTCCATTCCCTTGGAAGCTATGAACAAGGCAAAGTGGTTTTTTTAGGGTTCTTTCACTTTAATCCTCAACCTGTGATGAATATGATCTAGGCATACTCATAATTTTTAATCAACAACAGGACCAAAAAGCTGCCCATAGACTTAGCCATTTAGTGAAGGCAGCAAAGCAGAGTAGTAAAGAGCTTTGCACCCAGGATGACTTATTATGTATTTTTGGGGTATTTTTTTGCGGCGTGGTTTCAGAGGGAAATAGTTCTTTAACTCATTCATTATTTTGTTAAGTAACAATAGTAGTCCAGTATGATTTTTTCTTCTGATTTTATTAATTTATTTTTATTAAATGAAAGATTCTTTTTTTATAAATTTATATTTATTTATTTACTTATTTATGGCTGCATTGGGTCTTTGTTGCTGCGTGTGGGCTTTCTCTAGTTGCGCTGAGTGGAGGGCTACTCTTCGTTGCGGTGCGCGGGCTTCTCACTGCGGTGGCTTCTCTTGTTGCAGAGCACGGGCTCTAGGTGAGCGGCCTCAGTAGTTGTGGCTCATGGGCTCTAGAGCACAGGCTCAGTAGTTGTGGCACAGGGGCTTAGTTGTTCCGTGGCATGTGGGATCTTCCCAGACCAGGGATCAAACCTGTGTCCCCTGCATTGGCAGGCAGATTCTTAACCACTGTGCCACCAGGGAAGACCCTGAACAAAACATTCTTTAAATTCTATAGTACTTGAAAATTTTCAAAAATTTCACAAACATGATTTCATATAATCCCATAATAATCCTTTTTTCCCCACCCTTATCTTGCCCTTCCACCCTTCCCTCTCCCCACTGTTAACTGCTAGTTTGTTCTCTATGCCTGTGTGTCTGCTTCTTTTTTGTTTCATTCACTAGTTTGTTGTATATTTTTAGATTCCACATATAAGTGATGTCATACAGTATTTGTCTTTCTCTGTCTGACTTATGTCACTAAGCATAATGCCTGCCAAGTCCATCTGTGTTGCTGCAAATGGCAACATTTCATTCTTTTTTATGGCTGAGTAATATTCCATTGTGTATATGTACCACATCTTCTTTATCCATTCATCTGTTGATGGATACTTTGGCTGCTTTGCGTACCTTGGCAATTGTAAATAATGCTGCTGTGAACATTGGGGATGCATATATATACTTTTTCAAATTAGTGTTTTTGTTTTGTTCAGATATATACCTAGGAGTGGAATCGCTGGGTCATATAACAGTTCTGTTTTTAGTTTTTTGAGGAACCTCCCTACTGTTTTCCACAGTGGCTGCACCAATTTACCTTCCCACCAAGAGTACACAAGAGGAAGACCTTATTTTGAATTCTAGCTGCCACTCACTAACTGTGAGTCCTTGGCAACATTGCCAAACCTCTCAAACCTTAAAATTATCTCTGTAAAATGGAGACAATAAGAACCTACCTTTTGGGAGGTTGTAAGGATGGTGTCACAAATGCCTAGTGCACTTAGTTTATAGAAAGTATTCAATACACATGACCATTTATCAAGATTGCCTCCAGAATAGGAAAAGGTGGGCAGAGATTTTGAACCATGGCATCAGAACCCCCCACCAAAATATCTTCCTCTGTATCTGCAATCAAACTTTTTTATTGATGCTCCTTATACACATATACAATCACCCACTGCGTTTTTGGTCTATATCCATAGCTTCCTAATACTGTTTTATTCCTTCATTCTTTCTTCAACTCTAAAAGAACTCCTTGTGTTTCCTTTTCTTTACCTCTTAAACATGTCATCAAAAGTTGTGATGAATCACAGCAGTCTGGCTTGAGAATTGGTCCACATAAAAATTCCAAATATAATCCAGCCCCGGATGATGTTGGTCGTGAATTATTCATACGGTCTAATGAGGAACACGAGAGGATTTGTAGTCAAATAACAACTTTTCTCCAAATGACATAAAGCACATCTGAAACAGATCACAGTGATCTCACTTTGCCAGATGGGAAACCAATGCCCGGGAATGGGAAAGGACTGGGCCAAGTTGAACAAGCAACAGAGATTCCAACAGGACAATGCTTCTGTCAGTACTCAGTACTAAGTAGGAAATCTCCACTCACTCCCTCTCCTACCCCTATTTGCTATAGGATAAATTGCATGATTTTTAAAGGAAACACATAGGTGAAAGAAAAACGCAACTGTATGAGAGCACTTGGTTAACTTAGATGGTAACAATATACAAGCTCAACTAGAGTGATAACAGTAGAAGACAAATGTGTGCTAAAGCCAGTACCTGATCTGTGCTTCCTAACCTGGCAGACAAGGCCCTTTGTGATCTGGCCCCAGTCTACTTTGCCAGCTTGGCTTTCCCCACTCCCCAACTGGAAACTGAAACCCTACATAACATGCATACCGAACTCTCTCCAAACACCCAGTATCTCATAGCTACCTGACTTTGCACATCCTTACCCTCCACTCCTCTTTACTTCCTGACCTAAATTCTTCTTATCCTTGAGTCTTTGGCCTAAGCCTCAATGCCTCTGGGAAGACTTGCCAGTCCTCCTCCACCCCTCTTGGGGGTTAGATTCCCCTCCTCTGTGTTCTCAGGGTACCCTGCACATATTCCTGTCATGGTATCTCATACTGTATTAATATGACCTGCTTCCTGGTCTGTCTTCCTCACCAGACAGAGGACTCCTTTAGAGCAGGGACTGTCGCTTTGTATCTTAAGTGCCTGGCACCTACTAGGCTTTCAGTAAAAGCTTCTTAAGGGAATTAGTACTGTTTCTAGTTCTGTAAAATGCAAGAACTTCTAACTCGGTTTCTTTTTCTATCAGTAATAGATAACAATCTCCCCTCCACCCCCGTCCACCATATACTAAGGGTATGGCCTAGCAGACTTGTATGGAATCACTATGACCTACTTAAATTAAAAAAGAATGAACCCGTGAAAGGATGTTCAGAGGTCATTTGATCCACTCCATCAGCACCAAAGTGAATTTTCTGGAAATTTGAAAATATTCCAGTAATGAAAAGCCACAAAAGGTAATCATCAGTATTAGAAATAAGGGAATGTTAACCTTCAAGTGGGCTCAAATGACATGTTCGGATAAGTTTGGTTTTCAAGAATCAAGAACAAAGCTTTCAACTTGTTACCCCTTCATGTTGAAACATGTAAGTGCGTAGAAAGTAATGTAATTCATATGCTTGTGATTCCTTTACCATTCATTCATCAAAATGCTTAGGTGCAAGAGTGTGCTTGATGCCTGTTCAAGCTTCCTTTTCTTGACAAGGATGTTTGTTTTTTGCGAGGTAACTCACGTCCTAAAATTTGGGTACTTACAGGGAAATTCCAAGCCTGTCAAGTCAAAAGGGCTTGTAAATTGGTCCCACAGCTTTCTCCCAGTAAAAGTTAATAATCCTGTGGGTGGGGGGGGGCAGGGAGGGCTGGTGGTTGGTATTAGGAGAGTTATTGTGCTGTAGATGAAATAGGTCACTGACTAATTGACTAAATTTCCCAAGAGATTAGTGATCAAAATCAGAACTTCTAAGCTTTTCCCAATTTGCTGTACACCCTTAATTGGCTTCAGGTTTATGGCATGAGGCTAAAATGTTGTAAAACTGGACAAAGGCCTTTGAAAAGGAAAACACTCAACCAAAATGGTGATCGTTTTGAAAAGTGGTAAGAACGCATCAGTTCAAATCATGAATTGCATTATTACCTATGTAGAAACCCCATACTCAACTTTCAGTGCCTTAAAATGCCTCTATACAAGGAAGGGCTGGCTGAGGTCTTTCTTTTTGTTCCTCCGTGTGATAGAGTGCAAGAGCAAAAATGCTACAATCAAATCGTCAAATGAGAGCATCGTTCAGAAGTTAGTGTCAGATTACTAGCTATGCCTGAAACAAATCAAAGCAAAACAAGCAAAGCAAAAATCCAGATATCAGGATCTAGGCTAAGGCTGATGCCTCCAAATAAATGTGATATCCAGAGCTGAGGTCTGTTTCATAGGGCTGACCAAGCCAGGAGAAGCAGAGGTCAGACTCATGCTGAGGAGAGGAGGCCCTGCAGTTCAGAATCTCGGGCTGAGCCAAGGGAAAATCAGTAGATTCAGATCAATTAGAATTGCTGGGTGGGACTCTAGAAACCTAAGGGCCCATCTGATTCTGGAATCATCCCATTCATGCCTCATGGTGCTCCAACCTGTGTTTGAATGCTCTGGACTTACAAAACCCTTTTCCCCAGCTGGCCCATTGTACAGATGACTCTTCATTTTACAAAACCCTTTTCCCCAACTGGCCCATTGGACAGATGACTCTTCATTTTAGATGATTGCTCCTTATGTTTAATCAATATTTATCTGTGTTACTTCCACCTAGGGTTCCCTTTCGAGGTATACACAATACATTGAATCCTTTTATCCAACATGGTTCTGGGAGTTTTAGGACCTGGTTCTTGAGATCTCCTGGATGCTTTTCTCTAGATGAAAGCTTCTCAGATCCTTTTACGGTTCCTCATATCCCTTTACTTTCTTGGTTGTTTTCTTCCTCTAAAAATCTTTCTGTCTCTCTCTTCCTTAAGTGTGTTAATTAGAATGAGTGGCTGGAACTCTTCATGGTCAGACCTTGAAAAATCCATGATAGAGTCATATTATCTTTAAAGTGAACAGTAGATACGTTTCCTTCCATGAGCTGTCTCTCTCCCTCCCTCCATGGTCAACACGTGATTTTTCTGTGCTTATCACATCCAAGTGGCATGTTTGTAGGTATTTGTTTACTGGAAAATTCCATTTTCATTATATTCAACTTCTTACAGACTGTTGAGTGAAAGATCCTGCCTCAGACCACATTTAAATCTTACCTCAAGGGCAGGCCATACAATTCATGAACACATAAACCCCAAATGAAAATAAGGAAGAAAGGGACTCTCTGTACATCATTCAAAAGCAAAATGAAACATCAATTTTTTTATGTGAGTATAAGTGGAAGATGACAGGAAATCCAGGGCAGGATTAGCGAAGGGACAAAAAGCCTTACTGGTTTATTTTTCCACAAAGAAAGGCAGATTGGGTAGCAAAAGGTTATGTCTGGACCTTGGGTATATACCCACCCAAAATTAATCAAAAAGAGAATGTACGACTGAATCAATATGTTGTTATTTTTATGGTTGTTTATTGAGCTTTATTTGTCTATGCAACAGAGAACAGGGCCTAGGTTCCATGGAAAATGTTTGCATGACATAAACTGTGGCAGAAGACAGATGGTCATCTGATCTTAATAACTGTGTTTAAACAGAGTTGAACTGCTATTAGTGATACCCTCCACAAAGATTTATTTGAGAAGCATGGTACAGGGACTTTCACCCTCATGGAATATTTTTTCTTTCAATGTTTGTGATTGTCTACACAACACTGAAAACATCTGAATTTAAACTAAACCTTTCAGTCCATCATCTGCATGGCTGGCACATGCAATGCCAAACAACTGAAAGCAAGAAAAGAAAAGAAAAATGCAACTGACTGAATGCAACTTATTTAGAGATATATAGATTGCCAGATCTGAGTAATTATCCAAAGGTTGGTTCATATGGACATCTCACTGGGACAAAATATAAATCTAATTCAGATCACTCGGTCTGTTAAGACCCTACTGGTTCCTCACTGCTTTCAAGAGCACAATCTAAGGGCCCTGATAGGGCAGCCAGGTCACTCTGTTATTTGGTCCCACCCTATCATCCCAGCCTCATCTGTTGCTTCTTTCCACTAAGTGGATTCTATAATCCAACTACACAAATGATGCACCATTAAAAGTGCTTATGCTTTTTCAGGATTTCAGCATGTCTTTGTCCATAGGCCTTGTCCCTGACATGTTTTTCTTCTAATTTCTGTGACTGATAAACTTTCTATTCTCCCATCCATCTTTTAAGACCATGCTCAAGTATTAACTCCTTTAGGGTTGCCTTTGCTGACTTCCCTATACTAAATAGTTGTTTTCTTCACTCTGCTTCTATAGGGCACTTCAAGAGAATTGCTATTACACTTTGCATTGTCAGTACTTGTCCACACATCTCTCTTTCTTATTGGACTACCAGCAGAGTAGGAGGCATGTCTCTTTAATCATTGACTTTCTTGTGCCTAGAATAATGGCAGACTCATAACTGGCACTCCACAGATGCTATTTGAATGAATGAATTCTGATTTAAACTCCTTTTCTTCAATAAGAGAATTTTTATCTGAATAGTATGGGATCCTTGTTCAACAATTCACTCCAGCTATATAGATGATAGCTAAAGGAATATATCTCAATCCAATATTGATTTGATTACATAAATTTAAATAATAATGTATTCAATCAACTTTAATTCATTGACTGCATATTTTGCATTTCATGTTTTTATGCAACGGCATAGAAGACACATTTTTTATAGTACTTAAATTCTTATTCACAAATAACATTTCAGGATATGTGTAGCTGTGATACATTCCTTATGAGGATGCCCGAACTCTCTTTAGGAATTTTCCAATCTCTCTAGAATGCACGATATTAAGAAAAAAAGAATACAGTGAATGTTAAATACCTAGTAACCTTCACAGAAGCTATGTTAACAGCACAAAAAGCTATAAAAGGATTATAGAATGTCCTATTCACCTATTCAATTCTGGGAATTAAAGAATTTTCATCATGTCTTTTTTGCTTTATATTTCATTATTTGGTAAGAAAACAAGTTCCCATGTTATTGTGTGTGTGTGTGTGTGTAATAACATATATATTTCTGTGTATATTTTACCACATATACATTTATATACATGTATATACATATACATTTGTATTCCGTTAAACAGGAACACACAAAACCACAAGAGAAAATTACTTATCCCCCCAGCTTCACCCCCAGCCCCCTGAAACGTGCCAATATTTTTCATTTCTCTCCCAAAATTGTCAGTATAGAATTAGACGCTGTAGCATGAAGGGTAATACAGGAATACTTTCACCAGGCTTAAGGATATGAGATAATGAAACTTGCTCCCGGGATAAGCATATTTATTGGGTTTGTTACGTATCAAATGTAACAAAAGTAGAGGATCTGAAGAACACCCTGTGTGGTTCTTTTCACACCCTTTGATCACACAATTCCTCTTTAATTCAGATGCAGTAGAGCTTAAGTGGCTTCATTGATGTGTTAAGTGTGGAATGATTTTTGTATAAAATAAAAAAGACTCCATTATGTGTCCAGAGAAGCCTGTGTGCGCTCATTTATTGAGACAGGAAGTCGGTTTCCCACACAGAACAACAATTCTATGATGCTGCAGCGTTGTGTCTGAAAGAAGAGTAAAGGAAACTTCATTTTCTACCTGGCAGAAATCGGCTTCAGGAGGAAGGGGCAGACAATGCGATTGGGCTTCCACTGAGTGAGAGGACTTGATTGATTTTCAGAAAATGCACCGTGCCATGTGCAGGGAGGCTGCCTGGAATACTTTTGTTAGGAAAACGTACATTTTGTAACGGGCGTCAGTTTTCTGAATCTTCCTTGAAGTGATGCATTTCAGTGAGCACTTGTCACCCCCCTCTCGAAGTCAGGCGGGGAAAGAGAAATGTTCTTTTGGATATTTTCCCTCCTAGATTTGTGTCTGGGTTGATTTTGGTTTGTTTGTTTTTCTTTAAGTTGGTTGCCATTCGCTTTTTTAAAGTTTTTGTTCGTTCGTTTGTTTCATTTTGCTGTCTTCTTAATAAGCATGGAGAATACTTCTGAGACTTTCCAAGGCGAAGTTAAAAATCTACCCATAGTTTAAATATTTAGGATGGATATAGGTCCTATCTGCTAGGAGTGGACCTCAGTCTTGTCGTAAACCCATGGAATAAACCCTACACTGTGGTCACAGGATGAAGAGGAGCAAGGTTAGAATTCACCTCGGCTCTTATCCGAAGCTCAGGCTTTTTTATGTTTTTTGCTGTACGTGGGCCTCTCACTGTTGTGGCCTCTCCCGTTGTGGAGCACAGGCTCCAGACGTGCAGGCTCAGCGGCCATGGCTCACGGGCCCAGCCGCTCCGCGGCATGTGGGATCTTCCCGGACCGGGGCACAAACCCGTGTCCCCTGCATCGGCAGGTGGACTCTCAACCACTGCGTCACCAGGGAAGCCACAAAGCTCAGGCTTTTATCTCTGCACCACGCTGCCTTATACTCTGTGAGGCAGCTAGAAGCTAGCCATCCTCCCCATGGCTCACGTGATCCCAGTGTCTACCCTCGTGGTGATTGTCTTAGTCACTTTCCGCTTCAGCCTAATTATGAACCAGTCTAAAGGCTTAGGTATCTTTGCTGGGAGTTGTTCTAAAAGAATATATTACATAGTTGTTCCACTCAACGGTTTTATAATCTAAAACAGACAACAGCTACATGGATCTAATGAGAAGAATGTATAGAGAATAGAGCAAGCTTAGGGAATTTTTCCATTGGTCATGTTTACCTTATTAATATTCTTAAGGAAATTTTCAGGGTGAAAAGTTCAGTAAAGGATAGTTATATCAGTTTCATGTCCAAGAAGACAATCATGAGGCTGTGTAAACTGTGGTGGGAGATAGGATTAGAAGAGCTATTTGATTGAGGTTTGGTGAGGGAAGTCAAAAGGGTAGATACTCCAGGCACAATCAAGTTCTCTCCATGACTATTTCATTCTTCCTTGTATAGTTATGTTCGTTTCTGCCCATTCTTCTTAACGTTTCCCAAACCTACTGCTAGTACAACATCTACTTTTTCCTTCCCATCATGCATGGGTGATTTTTGTCGTTGTTGTTAAATTTGATGTCACAATATTCTTTTGATCATTATAGATGTGTTTATAAAAGAATTTCAGAGTCTAGTAGTTCTAGGGGTTAAGTATTGGGGCAGGACAAAGAATATTCTTCCAGAAGGTCCTAGACTAATAGCAACAACCATTAGCTTTCTCCCTCTTGGCATTCAGAGCGAATTCTTCCTCCCTGACTCCTTTATCAGCCTTTTCTATTTCATTCCAGCTCACAGTAGCACTGCCATTGCTGTTACCCTAGATATTTAATGCTTCTTCCTCATGCACTTCTCACATTCTTCTCATGCATTTCTCAGAGATCCCCATCTCTCACCCCCTCCACCTATCTGTGTAATGCTTGGTATGTGACTGTCGCCATGAACAACAATAGGCCCTGCCCACGTCATGTGACTTTAATTTATCATGTTTTTTTTTCCTGCAGAGAATTAGTGGCTGCCCTTAAGCTAATTTTCTTACCCAATATGATATGGTTTCTGATCTCTCTTCACCCCATGCTTAGATTCAAATAAAGGCTGCTGTGCCTTTATCCCCCAAATCAATAACCCAGTGAAAAGATGGTACAGTCAGGAATCCAAGAGTGCGGCATTCTGCTCCTGGTACTGTAACTGGCTTCTTACAACTCAAGACCAGCTGGTTTAATCTCTCTGACCTATCATGTCTCCATCAGAAAATTGTCTTTTTCCTCCCTCCCTTCTTCCTTTTCCTTTCTTTCCTTTAACTCATAAGTGCTGCACATCTCTGTTCCCTAGGAGAGAACAGAAAAACCAAACAAAACGTTAAAATAACAACACAAGACCATTGTAATTAGATGACCAGATAACAAGGAATAAACTCCATATGCATTTGTAAAGCACTGTGGAAAACCATGATATTGTTATGGGAGAATGACACTCTTGGAAAGACTGGATAACACAGAGGTTAAGAACTTGGGCTTCTGCATTAAAAAACATGAGTTTCAATCCTACTAGCTGTGTGACCATGGGCACATTAAAGTTTCCAAGTTGCAGTTTCCTCATCTATAAAATACGACATGTTAATAAAATTACATAATTCAGAGAGCTGTTGTGAAGATTCACTGGGTGAGATTATATACATAAAATGTGAAGCACAAATGCCTAGCATATCATAAATGCTGAAGAAGTTTAGCTGTTATTGTTATTGTTAAGGAGGGCAGAGTAACTTGCACTATCATCATGTCATTTTTGTTGTTTAAAATAACAGTAATAACTGCAAAGGAAACAAAGGTCAGTGGGGGCTGGAGGAGTCAAGACTTCTAAGGGGTGTCAATTTCCTCTGAAGAAAGGAATTCATGAAAGTAGAGGCATGGCTGTGCTTGGCAGAGAGGCACAGTAATGTTAATGGTTAAGGTTTATACTCTTGAACACCCTTTTCTGACTGTGAGCTGTTTGAAGGCAGGAATTATATTGTATTCATCTTTGTATCCCATATCTTAATTACTTGTGCTTAGTATAGCAGAGAACTAGACAGATGAAATGAATTTGTTTCTATTGCCTTGAATTCAATCTTTCAAAGGAAAATGCAACGAGTCTGCTTTCCTGAGAGTTTTTAAGGTCTTGCTGGAGCTGACTTGGGTGCATACAACCAAGGAAAGGGCCCAGGGGCTCGGAATTCCAGCTCAAATCCCCATGTCCACCACAAGCTGCCTCTGGATCTCAGAGCTCTCCATTACTGACTAGGTGGCCTTAGGTCCCTTGAAGCTGGAATTAACGATAACCCATGTGCAATATTTGGATAAGTGCCTTAATAACATGGACTCTGAAGATCATGAGGCAACAAGAATGTTCCATTTAGCTTATTTTTGCCGTGTGCTTATCAGAGCTTGGAGCACACATCCAGGACATTCAGATGGCTGGAGTTAAAATGATTTAAGGGGATGGAGCCTACATTGGCTTAATGCTGCTAAGAAATTCCTTGGCTAAAAAAATAATAATCTTTCATTTTTTCTTTCTTTCTTTTTATACATTTGTATAAGTTGATCGAAAAAAAATCTTTACAGTTCAACATGGAGTTTCTTTTTCCTTTTTTCTCTGTCTCCGGGGCCTTATCTGATTTTAATCAGCACTGGCCTAATATGATTTGAAACAGCTGAGGCTGAAATGCCCTTACAAAAAGATCTCTGAAGTTGGAACTATTGGAAATACCTACCTATTCTACTCCCCTTGTCCAAGGCAGTATGTGCTATTAACTGTAAACATTGGGGATTATGAATTTACCCTTAAAACTTTTCAATGCCCTGCAGAGTTTTCTCAGCGATTTGAAAGTCCTGTTAACCATAATACAACCAGTTCTTGATTATCCACAAAAAAAGGAAATGAATAGTGGCACAGATAATCCGAAACAGAAAAACAATCAAAATGTTTCTTATATTTTACTTTGGAATGCTTTGTATGGCTTTTGGGGATTCAGATTTTCCTTCCCAGGGATGTTGTGCTCAGGAAAAAGTTAAAATGAGTTTGCATTCCCTAAGCCCACACTAAATAGCTGAAGGGGGATGCGGCCCAGCCACATGCTGGGTGGCAGAGAGAAGGAGCCTGAAATCGAGGGGAAAGAATTCCACTGATAACCTAGAAGTGGAAAATGCCCATATGAATAATTAAGTGCTGACTGGAATATAATTTGGTCTTGTAAATTAGTGTGGACAATTTTCCAACCCACATTTTTGAAAAACCAGGTTATCCTTCTCAGAGAAGTTACACTGGTAGTTAGAACAAATGACCTTGGGCTTCCCTGGTGGCGCGGTGGTGGAGAGTCCGCCTGCCGATGCAGGGGACGCGGGTTCGTGCCCCGGTACGGGAGGATCCCGCGTGGCGCGGGGCGGCTGGGCCCGTGAGCCATTGGCCGCGGAGCCTGTGCTCCGCAACGGGAGAGGCCACAACAGTGAGAGGCCCGCGTACCGCAAAAAAAAAAAAAAAATGCAGGACCCATAGAGTGGTTTACCTCTAGGTACCATTACCATCTTCTGGGTCTCTGCCTCTTTATTGGGGTCTTAGATGTCTATGGGCCCCATTCCTTGGTCTAGGAACAATTTTTCATCACTGTGGACATGACCTCAATGAAATTGGCCCCAGAACTCTGGGTCCTCAGCGTATAGTTCTACCTTTCCTCCCATAGTGGATGCTGTGGGTGCCTTTTAGGACCCACCAAGGTGCTCCAGCTGCCAAGAGTGTTGCCTGCTAACTTCCCACAGCTGAGCCTTCCCTGGAAATTGCTCTCTGTCAAAGGAAGCTTCCTTGCCCAAGGTCACGTCCCCTCCCCAAATGTGGCTCATATCTAATGATTGCCAAGAACCATCGCCACAATTCCACACAATTGTTCAGAGCTATCTGTGCTCCAGAATTCCCTGTGGGATCAGTTAGGCCCACTCTTGTGAATGCAACACTTTCAGCTTCCCCCTTTGCCTGGTCCCGCTTCCCCTACTCTCTGAAGGGTACCGTTCCTGAGAGCACTCCTAAAGAACTCCTCACGTGCACATCTCCACTCTGCAGTCAGTGTTCCAAAGAACTGATGTATGACATTCCCATTGCCCTCTATTTATTGTGACTTCTTTGTTGTTGCTGTAGTCACCTGCCCAATAATGAAAGAAAAACTCACAAACTTTGAAGGGGTCAGAGAGCAAGTACCATAGAATCCATCAAGTCAGGTGTTTAGCTCAGTTCCACCATTTTCTTCTTGGCCTGGAGTAAGAAATGTAGCATTCCTATGTACTCGCTTCTTCTGGTTCAAAATGGGTAATAACCTATAGGATGGGGGTGATGGGGAAAAAAATGAACAGATGGCTAAGCAAGTCCTAGAAGACCATTAAGTGCTATGGGAACACTTACACTCTGTGGTGAAAGCTCTACAATCTAGGGCCCCGTAAGACTGAGACTCTGCAGCCCACTTCCTTGGAGGTAGTTTTGAAAACACCCTTTGCTTCATTTCCTGTGGATTACGCAACCACAGAATTCCTCTGGGGACTCAGCCACACCCCAAATCTTAGCCTAAATCACTGAGTTTGACACAGATTCACAGGAATTTGGCAAGGAGCTCACCCAATTTTTCGATCTCAAATTGGATCCAAATATTGCCCAGGTTGGCTGAGAGTTCAGTCAGAAAAGAAGGAGGCCCAGGCCCATAACTGCTAAATGGTGATATTTGAAACTCAAATGAGTTTGGCTTGCCTTTAAGAGTGGGAGGAAGTTTTGAGCCATCGTATATGATATAAGCCCTGGTCCAACTCAAAACAGTTTCCACTTTTTTTTTTTTGGTTATTGTTTCAGCTCTGGATCTGCTGCTAACATTCACAGGTCACTGTGCTTATTCCAAATGCCAAGGCCAGTTGCAGGGAACTTCGGGCCCCTATGGGTTCAAGGTATAGTGAAGAAGTGATGTTCCTTGAATTTCCTCTGGAACAGAGCAAGCCTTGACAGAGGATGGAGAAGGGGGATGTTGGATAAGGGCTGAGGGAAATCCTTCGTTCAGCTCCTGTGAAGGGTCCAGCATGGAGTTGGCTGCTCTGATTGAATTCTCCCTCTTCTCTCTGGGTATTCAGAAAGTGCTGGCCTCCTGCTTCCTGGAGTAGTGGCAATGGCTAATACTGGTAGCAGTGATTTGGATAAAATTGTGAATTAGAGAAAGTTAGATTTTGCTGCTCATATCAAATTTTCTATCACAACTTCTTAAAAACTGTTTCTTATTCTATTTTTTTTTTCATCTGAAGAGCCTCCGTCGCAATCTCCACTGTTTTCAGCATCATCTGCATCTCCTCCAGAATCCCCCACTACCCCAGCGCCCAGCCACCGGGCTGGCCTTTCCCAAGCAACGTCACATTCTCTGGGCCTTTCTCCCTACACCCACCCCACATACTTGTCTTCACCTGATCCCTCTCCCCCTCCCACCACCATTAAGATTCAGCTTTCATAGATCCTGTCTCCTACCTGCTTCAACAAACCACTATGTTATAAAATATATATTTACGGGAAAACCCACTAAAACTGTTGTCAAAATATGTGCGAGTCTTCACGTTGTCACTCACACAGCAAGTAACATCAGGTAAACCATTTTGATTCTTTTAGCCTCAGTTACTTCACCTCTAAAACAGAGATGAAAAAAAACTTAATTCATAGGGCCTCAGATTAAAATTAACTCCCATCAAAAAACACCTCTTGGGCTTCCCTGGTGGCGCAGGATTTGAGAGTCCGCCTGCCGATGCAGGGGACGCGGGTTCGTGCCCCGGTCCGGGAACATCCCACATGCCGCGGAGCGGCTGGGCCCGTGAGCCATGGCCGCTGAGCCTGCGTGTCCGGAGCCTGTGCTCTGCAATGGGAGAGGCCACAACAGTGAGAGGCCCGCATACCAAAAATAAAAAAAACCCCAAAACACAAGAACACCTCTTGATCTTCTGAAATAAGATGAAGTGTCCCTTCCCTAAGCTGCTATGGCACCCAGTAATTCACTATCTTGAAGCATGTAACTTTGCATCTAAATCGCCTATTCCCTTTCTGACCCTCACTAGCCTGAGGCTCCTGACGGCAAGGACTACAGCTGATCACGCTTGAAGGCCAGCGCCTCACATAATGTCAGGCATGCAGCTGGTACTCAAAATGTGTGTGTTCAGTGCACGGCCCACTCTGAGAGCATTTATAAATAGTCGAGATTGTTCCTCTCAGAAAGCATATTTATACTGGAACAGGGTCCTTTTTGGACCACGTCTTTCCTGGAGGAAAGACCATAATGGTGCAGGATATTTGGAAACAGGTGGAGTTCATGTTGTCCCTCAAATAACTCCATGTAGGTGGCCTCTTGCTCTTTGCAGACATCCAGCTGGCCCTGGGCCCTTGCACCTGAGGGGGGATATCTGAGACTCTTGAAACTTCCTGTTCCATTTCAGTGACACCAGTTTGGCTCGGTTTTCGCCTCCAAGCTGGGATCAAATGTTGCCCAAGTATGGGGAGAAGAGGAGAGATATCTCGTTCTCTCCCTTGACTTTCCTCACTTCAACTCCTCTCTTCTCATGTTCTTCATGGAAGCTTAAACTAGATTCCCAGGGAAGAGTCCTGTCCTGGTCACCAGCAGCCTACACGACAGTAGGCTCTGCCACTGCTCTAAGCAGCTCACGATGGGTACCGAAAGCTCCTGGGCGGGGGTGGGGGTGGGGGTGGGGCGTGCTCCACAGGATGGGGAGAAGTGAAGATGAGTGGGATGCAGGGGATATGTGATGTGGGAGATGCCTATGTTCACAGAGCAAAGTGATGTTGTACAGAAAGCCTGCCTCTGCTAATGAGCCTGGGAAAAGGACAGAAAGGAAATGGATTATTTCTGTTATGCCTTTTGGGAGACGGCTTTCCATGTGTCTGTCTCACATTTTTTACGTCTGGCAAGCAGGAGCAGTGACTGCTTTCCTTCCATCTTTTCAAGGCTGTTTCTACAGCAAATAGCATCGAAAGAAAGAGCTAGCCTGGAGCACAGGACAGGTATGCTGACTACCCATTATACAAAATTGGGGTTCTCTAAGCTCAGGCTCCTCTCTCTACTGCACCCCACAGTGTGATCAGCCATCACCTGGCTCTCTTCCCATTGCCCTGTGCAATTTGGGTCCAGTGAAACAATGCAAATATGTTGATACTCATGTTGCTTGCTGTGCTATGAGGGATCAAGTCCTTCATCTCTGATCTAGGAGTCTCACGGACTCGTTCAGCATCCATGAAACCGTGTCAGGTTAACTTATAAGCTTAATAGGAGCGTAGCATTTCAGACCCTTCACAGTTCTTGACAATGCTGTCTCCTCTGTACCTAAAGGCAGCGATACAAGAATTTGGCCCTTTATGCCCTATCTCCCTGGGAAAAGAGGGGTGAGAGAAAAAGAGGATCTATTGATTGAATGTCCTCTGTTTGCCAAGCTGGACTGCGCTGAGGTGAGCTTTTCATCTATTAATTCATTTAATCTTCACAATAATCCTGGGAATAGGCATTATCCTACCCATTTTACAGATCAGGAATCCTAGGCTCAGTGAGGTGACGTGCCTCTCCAAGGTCACACGCAGGTACAGTGTAGGGGCAGGATTTAAACCTAGACCTGTGTCTGCTAAGAGAGCCCCTGATTCCTCTATTACACCGTTCTGGAAAGTCAGTCAGTTCTTCGTGTTGACTAGGTGCGCAGCCCAAGATAGCTTGGGAGATGCCTGCAAGCCTAAAATCATTTCTCTCCCCCGTCTGTTATCTGCCCTGTGATTTTGCCTAGTTCTACCCCTGGGTACACTCCTTTACTCCTAGTTTAACAGAGAACTTTTTACTTTTTTCATTTGATCTAGACTTCTACCTTCTCTTTTCTGGGACCCCTGCCTCCCACCGATATCATGCTGATTTCTTAGCCTTCATCTTCTTGATCCTGCCTATTGCCTTGTTTTATTTTATCCTATTTTTCCTACTCAGAAGGAAGGATGTGAAGCAATTTCTCTGATATCACAGAATCCATAACACTCTCCAGACTTCACAGTTCTAAAAAATCTTGTTTGGTTTTCAGATGTGACTGGAGTGATTTGCACCCGATGCTTAACTGGCCATCTGCTCAAAGGCTGCTCAGAAAGACATGGCCATGTGTTCTCCTGCCACAGACCAGTCTGCTCTGCCTGCAGCTGTGGGTTTCCAGGACCTTGTACCTATGTCACATTGTTTGAAGCTGAGCTTCAAGGAATCATAGGAGCATTTGCCTGGACCTACTACATAAGCTAAATACAGCATGAACTGACCTTGTCTTATAGGAAGTGGGTCAAGGAATGAGCCTCTCTTTTGTGCAGAGCTTGTTTACTTTCCAGTTAAGAGGGGAGAGCACCAGGCTGATGGCGTATACATGTGAGTACAAGGGAGACAGAGAAATGAGCAGCCCTTTGCATCGAGAAGGTTTGCTGAGGTCTTGGGCTTTAGAAAGTCGCTGTTAACTCCTCTCTCTGAGGCTTGATATCACTAGATAACCAAGTTCTTGTGGGAGCTTTCATGAGGGTTATAGTTCACTGATAAAAATAAATGTTGTAAAATAATCTAAATGCTTGACTGAGAATATACATGCTTCTTTAAGGAGTAGACTTAGTTTGGCAATAAACTTATATAGCTGACCTAACTCTAATTCTCTGGGGAAGAAAATTGCCACCTACCCCAGAACGCCATCCAAATACTCACAAGAATGGGCCAATTAGCGATTCATATTCTTAAACACTTATTAGCACTGCCCATACTCAGGCTAAGCAAATTTTGAAATAAAAAGAAAAGGATGAAGGGACATCGACCATGCTTTATGGAGCTCATAACCAAATTGAAGAGAAAGACAGTAATACTTGAAAAAGAAATAACCTACACCAGACTGTAGGTGAAAAGACACATATGAGCAGCAGAGATGATAACTAGGTGCTGCAGAAATTGTGAAAAAGTATCATTAGTCTCCTAGTTACCAAGACTCTAAATTGGGGTGACATCTTGAAAGCCCACACCTACCTCACTCCCACCCAGACACCTCCAAAATCCCTCTCACAGCCTCCTCTTTCTCCTTTCCATACCTAATGTCAGCACCTTACTTCAAGACTTTATCAATTTATATTTAAATTTTTAAAACTCGCATGTCTCCTTGCTGGCCTCTTCCCACTTTAATTCACATGGAGTACAAATTAAGCTCTGATCCTTTTCCTTCCCTATTTCCAAGTTGAAATGAAGTCAAAGTTTGAGGATCGGCATGAAAGAAGAATCCAGGTTTGAGATGATCTAGGCTTAGTTCTGGGAATGGTAACAGTGGAAGAGGGAAAGAAAGAAAGGAAACGAGAAGCAAGATTTGATGTTTGGAACGTAGGGGATGACAGCAAGTAGCATTACTAAGAACTATGGGCTTAAATCTAGAAGACCAGAAGGTGGGCAAAGGTCAAATATAGAGAAGAGCACGTTTCCAAGGAGAGATGCTGAAGTGAGGAGATTTGGGGCTTTAGTCATATCATCCACCACTTGGAATGCACCTAGTAGGACATAGGAGGTGTTCAATAGATGTTTGTTGAATGAATGAATAAAAGAATGAGTGAATAGCCCTCAATTTCATCATACCCATCGTATTTTATCTTTACAACAACTCTGTTTGGTGGTTCTTTTTATTATCTCCGTTTTTCTGATGTCTGAACCAAGGCTCAGAGAGGTGGTATGATTCCCCCAGGATCCCACAGTGATGAGTGGCAGTGCTTTAAGGTGAAGCCAGATCAGCATGAGTTTGCAATCCATCTGTCACATTGCCCTCTGGAAATATCTGAGTCCAGCACACATAGAACTGGGGTTGGGAAGACAGGTCATGATTAGCTGTGGGACTCGTTTACAAAAGGTGATTGTTCATAACTGAAGCCACGACCATGAATGAGACGCTAGAGGAATGTTGTGAATGTCTTTGACCTGAACAATGGGTAAGGCTGGCATTTCAGAGATAAGGAGAGGAAGAGGAACCCTTGAGAACAGCAGAGAAAATCAGAGGAGAACTAACGGAAGAAGAATCATGGAACCAAGAGAGAAAGGAGATTTGTCATAAATATAGGGTCCACAGTATCAAAAACTGCAGAAGTATCTTTGAAGGGAGCACGGTTTGAGGGAAAGGGAAGTACCTGGACCGTAGCAGATCACCTGGTTTAAAACCATCCTTTTGCTTTAACCTCGAGCAAGTTGCCTTAACCATACGGAATTTGTTGATTTATCAAATGGTCATCATATACGTTTGTCAGGATTAAATGAGCTCATGAAATAAAGGACCTAATACCAGGCTTGGCATCACAGAGCAGACAACAGCTGATATTTATGAGGCACCAGGTACTGATCCAAGCGTTCAATGTGTATCCATTCATTTAAGCCACATAACAACCCTGCTAGCTGGGTTCTGTTTTCATCAGCTTCAATTTGCAGATGAGGAGACACAGGCTTAGATAGTTTAAATAAATCCCTCAAGGTCACACAGCTTGTGAGTGGCAGCAGCTTGGATTTAAACCCAAGCATTCTGTTCTCAGAGCCTATGCTTTTAACCACCATGTTTGCTGAACTTCGTTGAGTAAATTACCAATAACTATTAGTTCCCTTCCCTTCAAGAACACGTGAGCTACATCAACTTTTTCAAGTAGGAAGATTAAAAGTATTTAAACTAGGGGTGAGCAGACAACATACCATAGGCCAAATATAGCTCATTGCCTCTTTGCGAGGCCCACAAGCTAAGAATGGTTTTTGTTTTCAAATGGTTGAAAAAAGTTTTTTAAATAATATTTTGAGACACGTGAAAATTATACAAAATTCAAATTTTAATTTCTACCAATAAAGTTTTATTGGAACACAAATATGTCCATTTACGTATCGTCTCTGCCACTTTTGTAAGAGCAAAACTGAATTGTTGCGAGAGAGACCCTACAGCCCCCTAACCCTGAAATATTTACTCTCTGATCCTTTACAGGAAAAGATTGCTGACCCCCTAATATAACCAAAAACTCTGTGGCGAATAAAGACAAGTGGATTTAAGGGCTTGAATTTCTCAGGAATGTTGTTGCCCTTCACCCCCGTTCTCAGACCCTCGATGGACTACTCCCGCACCTGCACTTCATTAGGAGATGGGGGTGGGGAGAAAAGAAATCTCCAACCCGGTAGTTTGTTGAATTTCTTGGGTGGAGGAGGAAGGAGGAAGGACGCTCGCTGCTGAGGGTGAAGGTGAGGCTTTCTTTTCAGTCCTGAATTACAGCCAGATGAGTTTATCCCTTTTTTGGCTGTGGAATGATAACTTTGGGGTTTTTTTTTTGTTTTTGCGGTACGCGGGCCTCTCACTGCTGCGGCCTCTCCCGTTGCGGAGCACAGGCTCCGGACGCGCAGGCTCAGCGGCCATGGCTCACGGCCCCAGCCGCTCCGCGGCATGTGGGATCTTCCCGGACTGGGGCACGAACCCGCGTCCCCCGCATCGGCAGGCGGACTCTCAACCACTGCGCCACCAGGGAAGCCCTGGAATGATAACTTTTTTTTTTTTGCGGTACACGGGCCTCTCACTGTTGTGGCCTCTCCCGTTGCGGAGCACAGGCTCCGGACGCGCAGGCTCAGCGGCCATGGCTCACGGGCCCAGCTGCTCCGCGGCATGTGGGATCCTCCCAGACCGGGGAACGAACCCGTGTGCCCTGCATCGGCAGGCGGACTCTCACCCACTGCGCCACCAGGGAAGCCCCCCACCCCCACCCCGGGATGATAACTTTTAATGCGCTTAGTAAGCGCAGGTGCTCAGCAGTCAGGGGAGGAGAGGCCGTAGCCAAGTCACATCACAGGTGTCTTCTCCCAAGGGCCAGGCCGTGAGCGGAAAAGCCTCCTGCTTAGACGCGTTCCAAGTGTCTACCTGCTCTTCACTGGGGAATGATAATGCCTCTTGGGCTTTTGCACAGGGCTGGGAGCCAGTTCACCTGGGTTCCATGTTGAGATTTCTCAGCAGATCTCCAGCGTGGTGGAACCAAGTGGATTCCTCTCTGTCTGCCTTGCTTAACATAATTAAACTGAAGTCAGATGTTTATCAGATTCTCCAGTGCGTTCATGCATCCAGCCTATAAGATAACCGGTAAACAAGAGGGTAATAACGGCAGGGATATGCCTGCTTGTTTTCTTTTTTTTTAATTTTCTAAAATTGTGGTAAAATATATATAACATAACATTTACCATTTTAAACATGTTTAAGGGAACAGTCCTGTGACATTAAGTATATTCACATTGTTGTGCAGCCTTCACCACCATCCATCTCCAGAACTCTTTCGTCTTCCCCAGCTGAAACTCTGCTGCCGCTGAACAGTAACTCCCCATTTTCCCTCCCTCCAAAGACCAACAACTACCTCTATGAATTAGACTTCTCCAGGGATCTCAGGTAAGTGGAACCATACAGTACTTTTCCTTTTGCGTCTGGCTTATTTCACTTAGAATGATGTCTTTAACGTTCATCCATGTTGTAGCCCATGTCAGAATTTCCTTCCTTTTTAAGGCTGAATAGTATTTGATTTATGTAATTTTGTTTATCCATTCACCTGTTGATGGGCACTAGTTTTTTTTCTACCTTGTTTCTGTTGTGAATAATGTTGCTATGAACATGGGCATACAAATATCTGTTCAAGTCTCTGATTTCACTTCTTTTGGATATATATCGCAAAGTGGAATTGTTGGGTCACATGATAACTGTTTTTAATTTTGGGAGGGACAACCATACTGTGTTTCATAGTGCCTGGACCATTTTGCATTCCCACCAGCTGTGCATAATGGTTCCAATTTCCCCACCTCCTTGCCAATACTTGTTATTTTCTCTTGTGGTTTTTGTGTTTGTTTGTTTAGTAGTAACCATTCTGATGGATGTGAAGTGGTATCTCGTGGTTTGGATTTGTGTTTTCCTAGTGATGTTAAGCATCTTCTCATGTGCTTATTGGCTAATTGGTGTCTCCTTCAGAGAAATGTCTGTTCAGGTCATTGCCCATTTTTGATTTGGATTGTTTGTTTTTGGTGGTTGTTGAGTTGTAGGTGTTCTTTCTATATTCTAGATGTTAACCCTTTATCAGATGTATGATTTGCAAATATTTTTTCCTATTCCATGGGTTGCCTTTTCCCTCTGTTGATAGTGTCGTCTGATGCACAAAATGTTTTGATTTTGATGTAATTGCTGGTTTTTTTTTTTTTTTTTTGCTGTTGCCTGTGTTTTTGGTGTCACACCCAAGATATTGTTGCCAAATCCAATGTTGGGAAGAGTTTCTCCTATGTTTACTTTGAGAGTTTTATAGTTTTACCTTTTACATTTAGGTCTTTATTCCATCTTGGATTAATTTTTGTGTATGGTATAAGGTAAGTGTTTGACTTCATTCTTTTGCACATGGATATCCAGTTTTCCCAACATCATTTGTTGAAAAGACTGTCCTTTCCCCACTGAATGGTCTTGGCACCCTTATCAAAAATCTTTGACCATATATGTAAGGGTTTATTTCTGAGTTGGCTTGAGTTTTGATATTAGCAGATATGCCTCTCAAATCAAGACCCAAGTTGTATAAACTCTCCATAGACGATCTAAGAGCCAATGCATTCATGCTATTAGAACATCAGTGATAGCCCATCTCAAGCTAGAGTTTCAAATGCATGAATCTGTATCACCACAGTTTGTGAGTTCCCAGAGAGCAGGAACTCTCTTATAACTCAAATTTAAACTTAATCTATATGTTTTGTCCATTATGTGTCCAGCATCATGATAGCAGTAAGGATGCAGACACTTGTATTTAAGAGCTTGCAAATTAGCGGAGAAATAAACATGCAAACATATGAATGTCTTTTTGTGAGAAGAATACTCCAGAAGGTAAAGTAGGGGTACAAAGATGGAAGTGGTGACATCTAGTTGGAGAGGAGAGATAACTTTCTCAGAAGTGGTCACACTTGTGCTGAGTTTTGAAGGATGATTAAGAGTTTTGCCTAACAAAAACGGCAGAGGTCATCAGGACATTCAAAATGGAGGAACCACACCTGCAGACTTGGAGGGGGACTGCAGTATGGTCGTTGGAGGACTAGCACATATATTACAAGGCCAGGAGGAGTGGGAGAAGAGCCTAGAGGGGTAGGCAGGAGACAGGTCCCAGAACTTGAACTTTATTTTGAGTGTGATTGGAAGGATTTACATGTCTATCCCTTAGATTAGTCCTTAGCACTTATCATTGTTTATTGAACTGATTTTAGTCCAGTACAACAATGATATATGTTTCTTTTCCTTCTCAAACATCATCTCTTCTTCTTCTTTTCTTTCCTTTTTTTTTTTTTTTTTCCTCTCTTTCTAATATGATTTTGATGGCTTTGCTACTTTTCCTCGGCTCAGTATCTCAACTACCAAAGGACATAAACTACACTGGGGCATGAATTTAGACAAAAACAACAACAAAAAAAGTGAACTCATAAGAGAAAACATTGAAACCACCTAGGTTAGGCTCAGTTGAACTTCCAAATGTGTTTTAAATTAGGTCGTCTCAACCATGACTACAAGTTTGAAACATTCAAAGCAACCTTATTGGAATTGGAACAAGGCATATTTGGTTTCCTCTAAAGGATTTTAAAAAAAGTGGAGTTAAGAGCAGAGATCCCAAATGTAAAACTACGTGAAAAGAAAGCCCATAAGCAAATTGTCTTCATAACAAATGGCATTAAAACTTCCAAACTATCAAAAGTTGTGATCTCTTAGGAACATCTCACTCAGAGGAACAATGCCTATGCCACACCCTCATTTATCTGGGCAGGGCCAATCAGATGCAAGTGAGCGGAGGAAGCATTTGGAACCATCGAAACAGATGTGAGGGGTCCAGAAACTCAGATACGTTTTGCTCTTATTTTATACAAGCAAACTTGGTTGCCTAGTTTCTTTATACAAGCAAACTTGGTTGCCTAGTTTCTTTATACAAGCAAACTTGGTTGCCTAGTTTCTTAAGAGGACAGAATATGAACAGTAAGGTATAAGGTCACCAAAAGATAGGTGTCTAGAAACAGGTCCAAGGATTCTTTTGGGGAAAAAAAATACTGTTGGTTTGACAAAGAGAAGATAGAAAAAAATTTGAAAGTAAAAATCTACAAACTCTAAAAAGAAAACCCACATACAACACATAAAGCATCCTTGGATTATTTAATAAGGAAATAGAGGCCTACCCCCGCCTCAGCAGCCTCCAATGCATCTCCAAAGGAAGGAACAGAATCAAAGTTAATGTTCAGAATGATTCCTTCGTTCCCATATAGCTATATTGATACTTCAAACGTTTAGGCCTGCAAAGTAGTACAGATGAGCTATTCTGGAAAATTTACTTCTGCAGAAATAACGGTATCTCATTCTGCGATGATGCTAGTTAAATGAAGCATCAGACCACCTCACCTAATGTTAGCATAATTTCCTACTTAAATAGCAAGCCTTTATCGTCAGAGAGCTTATATAATTGTCCCATATACTAAATATGATCTTAGTCAAGACCATCTCCTTATCTGTGAAATGATAATAATGATACTAAGTATTATCAGAGATCTGTTTTGAGGGCAAAAAGAGATAATGTATGGTATCTAGCATTTTACATAGTCAATACTTCATAAATGTTAAATACTGCTACTACTACTACTGCAACGAATGTTGATCTTATAACTAGGACTGTACCTGGGTTCCTAGCCTAACTCCACCATTTATGAGCTATAAGATCTTGGGAGAGGTACTTTACTTCTTTCTGCTTCAATTGTTTCATCTGGAAAATGAAAACAAGGCTATATCATATCTACCTCAGGGGGTTGCTACAAGGATTAAATGAGATACTATATGAAAAACACTTCAGTTAGGGCCAGGCACGGAGTAAGGATTTAAGTACTATTAGCTGTAATTATTACTGCTGTTGTTGTTATCCTCCATTTTGCTTGTAAGGATGGTAGTTCTCAAAGAGTGGTTTGGGGACCCCTGGTGGTCCCTTTTGCAGGCAGCCCAAGCGGTCCAAACTGTTGTGTGTCTTTTTCACTCCTTGAATGTACAGTGGAGTTTACCCAAGATGACATGAAGTGTGATATCACCATAGGTTGAATGCAGTTGCACATTTGAGACGCTAGCTGTCTTCTATTAAATAATAGAGATTTGCAAAACTGTAAAACAATGCTATTCTCTCTCTATTTTTTTGTAAAATAGTTATTTTTCCAAAATTATGTTTTATGGTAGCCTATGATGGGTTTATTGCTGTTATTTTAAAATGAATCAATTTTAATGCTTAATTTTAATTTCTAATATGGTAAATATCAAAATATATAATCCACATAAAGGAAAATTCTTTGGGGCTCTCAATAATTTTAAGACTGTAAAGGGGTCTTGATACAGAAAAGTTTGAGAACCACTATCTTAGTACATAAAGCTTCAGAGTTGTTGACATCCTTCAAGGTCACTTTCTTGAGATTTGAGTAGAGGTAGAGTCAAGTCTCAACCAAAGTTTACTGATAATGAAACCTGTTGATCATTATAATACATCACACTCCAAGGGTCATGGAGCTCCTACATGGGGAGAGGGCCAATGGTCATTACAATGCTTTTATAGTTGAGTATGGTTGCAGGGTTCTGTGTGGTCAACTTAGCAAGACTCTACTCTAGACATGGTATTCAAAGCTAATATATGTTTTCCAGTATCTTAAATTTTATTCACGTGGCCAACCACTGCAGCACTGAATTCACATACAGTTCTTGCCTGGTGATTAAGAGGAGGCACCTAGTGTTAATACTCTTGAGTTGTAGCTTTAGAGCCCAAACTGATTCCCATCACAGGTTTTCAATCTCAAGTGTCAGGCAAGAATTCTCACCCGTTTGTAAGCCACTTTAAATACGGTTCTCAGGAGTTCAAGAACTAATCCCTGAAGAAACTGGGTCAAGTTCTTCCCAGTCCCGTCCCCATACCACAGATAGCTAAGCTTCAGTCTTAAGGAAATACTTTGGGACACCAGGGCATACTTAAAGGAGGGAAAATAAACAGGACAGACTTCCAGAGAAAAGACATATGTGACCTCTCTTCCAATAAGCATTTGATACTCGAGTGTATTTCACTGGAACAAGTTGGTTTAAGTATGTACTATTCTGACTTTGGGTTTCCAGCATTGTCTTGATGCAAAGTTGACACCTGCTGTGTTGTTTAAGACCTTTGTCTCAGAGGCTTCAGATTTTTTCACACATATACACACGCATATACAATGCATTTGGTTGGGTTGGATTGAAATCTTCAGTAGTAATTCAAAGAGTTTGGCTTCCGGGGTAATGTCACAGGTTTGCATGCATTATGCAGAATTTTCTGCTAAGTGCAATAGGCCCTTGGAAATTGAATTGGTTGATTTCAATCCAATGCTTATTTGACATAAATGTCACATTTATGCTGAAGAGTCATATCATTCTTCTATTTCTGCTCCAATAATGTTAATTCTTAAAGTGTTACCCTACATAGGCTATGACTACACGGTGCCAAATATCCATCTGGAGGTAAGAAACCTTTATTTTATTATCCCAATGTTCCTAAATCTAATATTTGATAGGATGGAGTTAAATTACCTGGATGTCTAACTATTTTCATTTGTGGCTGGATGCTGCAGTGTTGTAGAGGAAGAAGTAATATGAAATGAAAACCATTTTGATCGAACTATATGACACCTCAGAAATAAACAACCCTCCTCCAATATTTTGCTCAATTGAATAATCTCAACCAAATGTTATCAGATCAGTTTGTGTGTGGAACACAATGTGCCAAACAAAATAAATTGACTATTTTACTGTTGAAATAATGTGAAAGGAGCGTGGGGCTCGGGGAAACAAGCACGAGATATACTGGGCAAGGCAAAGGAGGTTCAATTCTCTCCTCCTCCTCCAAGGAGGGTCTGACCAGAGCTGGCTATCTCCAGCGACAGAACAGGGACACTGGTACTCTTATCTTTGACTCTACAGAGGATGCTTCTCTTGTGATGCCTTCAACCCAGCCAGCCCTGTGGTTTTGGAAGAGAGGCATACAAGGTAGTTCTAACTACTGACTTATAGGGAAGGATTCTCCCTCCCTCAGTTTTCCAGCCAGTGTCTCGGCACGTACTGGAAACACTCCAGGCTTTAGGGATGACCCATTCATTGACTCTTCATCACGACCTTAACCTAAGACTTGGAAATTCAGGCAGCAGACCACCACACCATCCACAGTCTACTACTGCTGGATGCTGGCTTATCTTGTCCTAGAGAAGTACCTAACTGAGGTATTTCCTGGGACACAAGACTACACAGCACAGGCTGACCAGTAGGAGAATAATCCTGTAAAAGTTGTCCAGACTCGAGATAACACCGTCAAAGTTGTTGAGGCATTTAAATATTCTGAGATTTTCATTTAATTCCATTTGTAGCCTGCTTAGAGTTTGACTTCATATTCCCCTTCTCTAATCAGATCTACAATATTCAAGTGGACGTTCAAGGTTAGCCATTTTCTGATAAATCTGGGGAAAAAAAGTGAAGCCATATCATGTTTCCAAGCTCTATTCTCCACTAGCCGGGCCACCTGAGCCACAAAGTGGGTTTGGCCTCATGACCCCATTAAATAATTTATGTCTGGGTAGTCTTGGTCTTTGTCTCAAATAGGTGAAAATAGAAATATAGATGGAGCTTTTCAGGTAAACAGTTCTGGTACATTTGCCAAAAATGAACATACTTATTCAGACCTCGCTAATGAAATTGAAAGACGGACGTGTTGTACACTTATGCAATTTAGTTAAACAAATAAACCATTTAATCCGTATTTCTTGGGTGCCCACTATGTGTTAATTTTTGAAAACTATAGTTAAGTAAAAAACGTATTTTAAGGCACTCACAGTCTAAGTAAAAGATACAAAAGTAAACATAATTTCCTATCCGTGTAGTTTATTACCTGAGATACAGGTATGCGCAGCATGCCTTGGGAACGCGGAGGGCGACGAGAATTTCCTCATTATCATTACCATTAACAAGCGCCATATACATATTGTACCCAGCAGAAATACACTAAGAATTCCAGGAGCTGCCTTGTTCCGTCCTAATTCTCCATTGCCAAGGCTGCAATGATTAATCTTTAGAAAAGCTACAGTTTAACACCTGTTGAATGATATTAGGGAAAATCATCTGTGTTGCAAATAAAGAATATGTTAGGGAGGCTGGACTCAAATGGATCCAGGTTTTGATATCTTTCTCCTTCTGTTTTAGCAGACAAATAATCTGTTGCAACTTTGCTGCTTCTCTTCCCTAGCTTGGCTCTGTTCCCGTGCACCATTTTGTTCTAGGGGGATGCCTAAACTGATTCTGCAGCGTTAGCCAAAACAAATGAGGAGCTTGGCTCTGGGTCTGGTCGCAGCAGCTGCTGTGATTGAAGTTCTCTGCACCTAAGACAGTGGGGCAGCTTTCCGTTTGACAGATGAACACATTTTCATTACTAGGGAAACAGGAAGCATGGCATACTGGGCAAGAAGAAAAAAAAAGGAAAAAAGAAAGAAAGAAATATTTGGGAAGTCGCTTTGTTCTTTCTTATATCAATCATGGTTATTGTTCAGCTGAAATGTTGGTGAGGAGGTTGACCGAGTGGGAGCCTCATACCCAAGCCTCAGGCTTCTCTTCCCCCCAGACTGTAACTGTGAGCTGACAGCTGCGTGGTTTCCTGACCTCAGGTTGCCTCAGCCAGAAAATTCCTTTGCAGATCTGCTCTGAGAGGCTGTTTCTGTTCATGCATGCAGCACAGGGCAGGGAGAGGCCAGGAGGTCTAGGGGAACCCACATGTAAAGGAAAGGAAAAGAAACATTTGGCTGTTTCCATTAATTCAGTCATACAATGGAGCTGAACTGTCAAGTGAGTATTTGAAGGCCTTCAAAATAGCTACTCGAGACTTCCATGGTGATCTGGAAGCTTGTGAGTGACTCAGCGGCAGGGGGACTGGATACAGGTTCTTGAGAGAATAGAGCACATTTCTAGTAGGGCAACCTTGTGACAGCCTTTCCTTTATCATTTCATACTCAGATTCCTTTTATCAAAATGGTAGCCTTGGGAGGCATCCTTGATCCCCAGGCTTTATGTGTTGAGTCTCTAGGTAAAGGTTAGTACCATCCTGTGGTATAGAAATCCAAAAAGCAGAGGAAAATATGGGAAGGAGAGCAGAAGACGATGGTAAGAAAATACATAAATCTAAGGGGTGAAGTTGCACATGAAATGGCAAAAATTTAAGTATTAGGGGATGTCTTCAGGAAGGAGAGGAGTCTAGAGTCCTCACAGACACATGATTGCTGAACCCTCGTTTACAATGATCACTAGACCAAGAACGTCCTGGCTACCGTGGAATCTGTTGAAGAAATTGGATGTCAGTCAAGGCAGCTAACATATGTTGATCAACTACTATTTGTCAGACACTGTGCTTGGTGCTTTATACAATGACGTGCCTACCACAGCACATAATGTAGGCATTTGATACTTTGTTATATACATTAAAGAAGCTGAGACTTGGGCTGTCCTAGGTCGCGTGGTTAAGTGATGAAGCAAGACTTCCAGCCCAGTTCTGTGTGCCTTCAAAGCCATCTTGGAGTTTTGAAAGGTTCTTCTACCCACATACCCAAGCCCTATTTCTCCTACAGCCTTGATAACCTGTAGTATTCTTTCCTGCTTGGCCTGGACAAAGTCACCGATCTCTCTACACATGACACCAGGCTGCTGGGAATTGATGGGAATTGGCACACAAGATGAATCCTATTTGCAGTCCTTGTGCCTTTACCAATGGGCCGGGGTGGGAGGAGGGGAACCGGTTCTGCTCTCCTATTCATTTACCAAAGATTTCCAGTATAGCAGTCCATGCACTGGACTTCTGCGTTCATGACCTTAATCAGTGGGTTCCTTAAGGACTCACGAGGACTCTTACTTTTGCATCCTTGTCACATGACATGCATAATGCTTTGTCTCTGGTCTTCAAGCTAAGGACTCACACTTGCTCATCTAAAAGATCAAATCCCTTCCTATTTATCATTCTATGTTCATAAAAGCATTTGCTGAAGGCCTATTAGTGGCGGTGCCTCTGATGCCAGAAAGGTTAGGGAACTTAGTCAAGGTTCTGCAGTAAGTTACAAAACCAAGCAAAAACTCCAACTTTTCTGTTCCCCAGTGAACTTCTTACAGATCAAGATTTTAAAAATCGCATATCATAGAGCTGTAAATTTCAGTTAAAGCTTCCTACGATCCCTTAGGTTTTTTTCCCCCCAAGCCAATCAAAGTTTAATTGTTCTTATAATAGTACTATATCTAAAATAAGCTTCTGATAGGCTTTTTTTCTTCTTATTTTAGTTTCTTTCTTCTTGTCTCTAAATTACCCTTTTATCTTTGCTCTTGAAAATGAATTTGTTCCCAAGTGCAACCAAGGGCATTTTGTGAGGAAAGATATGTGCAAATGTTGCTGCTTCCTATAAGCAGAAAAGTTATATGTATGAATTACTAAGCTTCTCAGGTTTAGTTTCCTCATTAGTGGTATGAGATATCAGTGCCCACCTCTTAGGGTCGTTGTGGGAATTAAACTAATTATTTTATATAAAGCATCTAACAACATGCCAAACACATAGTAGGCATTTAGCAAATATTAGTCTCTATTATTGTTAATATTGATGTGAATTGTGTAAGGAATGACATAAAAAGGATAAAGAAACGTACTACCTCCATAACTTCTAAACCTAACTACATTATTATTTTTGTACCTATGATTTCCTTTTACTATAGATTATTGATTACAGGCTAGGTTTGATTTGATATCTATCTAAAATCCACCTATCTGTCTATAATTGGGCGAGTCAGGGTCAACTATTGTGCCTGCCACGCCCACAGCCTTTTCTCAGGGAGACCACAGCTCTTCCTGAAGGAGCATCCTGGACAGCCATATTCTCAACCCAGTGTTCTTGTATCCAGGTTCCCCAAGTCCGATTAACTGACTTGAAGGTAAGCAATGCATAGGTCAGCAAGTGGCCTGAGAAATCTCTCTCTACTCGGGAATGAGCTAAGCTAATAAGATCCTCTCAACTCTGCAGTTAGTCTTGGGAGTTGTGGAGAAGATTAAGCTTTTAACAGTAAGAGCTGAATTCTGAAAGGAGACACAGAGAGAGCTCATGAAGTAGAGTGAGGCCATACCCTGGAGTTGTGAGCAAACGGAGACTAAAATTTAGCGGAAGCACTTGCTACTTATGACGACCGACAACCGTCTCTCCATGGCCTCCAGTTAAAAATTCTGTGCACCTGTGTCCCCCTGGTCCCAACAGTGAGGCTCCTCTTGGGTGGCTTTGAATTCCCAGCCGCTTCTCTCATGCCATGTTTTGTTTGGAGGGACTCAGAGCTATTCTCAGACCCACCTGTTGATTTGCTTCAGTGGTCACTGCTCTATCACTCAAATGCCATGATGGACCTGGAATTTCTCTACGAAGTGTGCAGTCACCCAGACTGCATAGGGCAAATTAGAAAATGATGCCTTCTGTTTTGGAATCAGAACAGCTTGTCTGCATGTCTGGTATTTCTGTCAGGGATTCTATTATTCCTGTTATTTCCGACCACAGCTGGGACATGGGCTACTTCTCAGGGACTGAAGAGCATGCCTGTTAATCCACCCTTTCTTCCTTCTTTGATCAAACTCTTCTCAGCTAATGACTCCTAGTGTCTTCACATAGTCTTCCTTACTCTCTAGCTTATGGTATGTATAACTGTAGGGTTTTGTTTGTTTGTTTGTTAGTGGTTGCCTTCAAGTTTACGATGTGCATTTATAACTAATGCAAATCCACTTTCAAATAATACTGTACTCCTTCATGGGTAGTGCAAGTACCTTATAACAGAGTATTCTTAATTTTTTCCTCCTGTCCCTTATAGTATTGCTGTCGTTTATTTCACTTATAGGTACACTATAATCTCCAAACACATTAACACTATCATTATTTTGAACAAACTGTTATCTGTTAGATCAATTAAGAATAAGAAAAATAAAAGATTTTATTTTAACTTCATTTAGTCTTTCCCTGATATTTTTCTCTTCTTTACATAGGTCCAAGTTTCTGACCTCTATCCTTTTTCCCCTCTCTGAAGAATTTCTTTTAACATATCTTACAAGGCAGATCTACTGGCAACAAATTACCTAAATTTTGGTTTGTCTGAGAAAGTCTTTATTTCTCCTTTACTTCTGGATAATTTTACTAGACACAGAATTCTTGTTGGTGGGCTTTTTTCTTTTAACACTTTAAATATCTCACTTTACTTGCTTCTTGCTTGTTTGATTTGTGAAGAGAAGTCTCATGTACTTCTTATCCACTTTTCCTCTATAAGTGAGGTGAAGTTTTTTCCTCTCTGATTCTTTTTATTATTTTCCCTCCCTGCCCCAACCCCCCGCAATCCCACCCATCTAGATCATAACAGAGCACCAAGCTGAGCTCCCTGTGCTATACAGCAAGTTCCCACTAGCTATCTGTTTTACACATGGTAGTGTAATTATGTCAAAGCTAACCTCCCAATTCATGCCACCCTCCCCTTCCCCCCACCCCATGTCCATACGTCTGTTCTGTATGTCTGTGTTTCTATTCCTGCCTGAAAATAGGTTCATCTGTACCATTTTTCTAGATTCCACATATATGTGTTAATATACGATATTTTTCTCTTTGTGACTTACTTCACTCTGTTTGACAGACTCTGGGTCCAGCCACATCTCTATAAATGACCCAATTTCATTTCTTTTTACGGCTAATATTCCACTGTATGTACGTACCACATCTTCTTTAACCATTCATCTGTAAATGGACATTTAGGTTGTTTCCATGTCCTGGCAATTGTAAATAGCGCTGCAATGAACATTGGGGTACATGTGTCTTTTTGAATTATGGTTTTCTCAGGGTATATGCCCAGTAGTAAGATTGCTGGGTTATATGGTAGTTCTATTTTTAGTTTTTTGAGGAACCTCCATACTGTTCCCCATAGTGTCTGTGTCAATTTACATTCCCACCAACAATGCCAGAGGGCTCCCTTTTCTCCACACCCTCTCCAGCATTTATGGTCTGTAGATTTTTTTTATGATGGCCATTCTGATCACTGTGAGGTGATACCTCATTGGAGTTTTGATTTGCATTTCTCTAATAATTAGTGGTGTTGAGCATCTTTTCATGTGCCTCTTGGCCATCTGTATGTCTTCTTTGGTAAGATGTCTATTTAGGTCTTCGACCCATTTTTGGATTGGGTTGTTTTTTTTTTTTTTTTCATATTGAGCTGCATGAGCTGTTTGTATGTTTTGGAGATTAATCCTTTGTCCATTGCTCCATTTGCAAATATTTTCTCCCATTCTTTGGGTTGTCTTTTGGTCTTGTTTATGGTTTCCTTTGCTGTGCAGAAACTTTAAGTTTAATTAGGTCCCATTTGCTTCTTTTTGTTTTTATTTTCATTACTCTAAGAGGTGGGTCATAAAAGATCTTGCCATGGGGACTTCCCTGGTGGTGCAGTGGTTAAGAATCCGCCTGCCACTGCAGGGGACAAAGGTTTGAGCCCTGGTCCGGGAAGATCCCACATGCCGAGGAGCAGCTAAGCCTGTGCGCCACAACTACTGAGCTTGTGCTCTGGAGCCCACGAGCCACAACTACTGAGCCTGCGCACCACGACTACTGAAGCCCGCGCACCTGGAGCCCGTGCTCCACAACAGGAGAAACCTGTGCAATGAGAAGAAGAGTAGCCCCCAGTCGCTGCAACTATAGAAGTGCTGCATGCAGCAACAAAGCCCCAATGCAGCCATAAATAAATAAATAAATTTATTTTTTTTAAAAAAACGATCTTGCTGTGATTTATATCAAAGGGTGTTTTTCCTGTGTTTTCCTCTCAGAGTTTTATAATGTGTGGTCTTACATTTAGGTCTTTGATCCATTTGGAGTTTATTTTTGTGTATGGTGTTAGGTAGTGTTCTAATTTCATTCTTTTACATGTAGCTGTCCAGTTTTCACAGCACCATTTATTGAAGAGACTGTCTTTTCTCCATTATATATTCTTTCCTCCTTTGTCATAAATTAGGTGACCATAGGTACCTGGATTTATCTCTGGGTTTTCTATCCTGTACCATTGATCTATGTTTCTGTTTTTGTGCCAGTACCATACTGTCTTGCTTACTGAAGCTTTGCAGTATAGTCTGAAGTCAGGGAGCCTGATTCCTTGAGCCCCGTTTTTCTTTCTCAAGATTGCTTTGACTATTCAGGGTCTTTTGTGTTTCCATACAAATTGTAAAATTTTTCGTTCTAACTCAGTGAAAAAAGCCATTAGTAATTTGATAGGGATTGCATTGAACGTGTAGATTGCTTTGGGTAGTATAGGCATTTTCACAATGTTGTTTCTTCCAATCCAGGAGCATGGTATATCTCTCCATCTGTTTGTGTCATTTTTTATTTCTTTCATCAGTGTTTTATAGTTTTCTGAGTACAGGTCTTTTGCCTCCTTAGGTAGGTTTATTCCTAGTTATTTTATTCTTTTTGTCATGATGGTAAATGGGATTATTTCCTTAATTTCCCTTTCTGGTCTCTTGTTGTTGGTGTATAGGAATGCAAGAGATTTCTGTGCATTAATTTTGTATCCTGCAACCTTACCAAATTCACTGACTAGTTCTAGTAGTTTTCTGGTGGCATCTTTAGAATTTTCTATGTATAGTATCATGTCGTCTGCAAACACAGTTTTATTTCTTGTTTTCCAATTTGTATTCCTTTTATTTCTTTTTTTTCTCTGATTGCTGTGGCTAGGACTTCCAATACTACGTTGAAAAATAGTGGCAAGAATGGACATCCTTGTCTTGTTGCTGATCTTAGAGGAAATGCTTTCAGCTTTTCACCATTGAGAATGATGTTTGCCGTGGGTTTCTCGTATATGGCCTTTATTACATTGAGGTAGGTTCCCTCTATGCCCACTACCTGGAGAGTTTTTATCAAAAATGTGTGTTGAATTTTGTCAAAAGCTTTTTCTGCATCTATTGAGATGATCATATGGTTTTATTCTTTAATTTGTTAATATGGTGAATCACATTGATTGATTTGCGTATATTGAAGAATCCTTGCATACCTGGGATAAATCCCACTTGATCATGGTGTATGATCTTTTTAATGTGTTGTTGGATTCTCTCTGCTAGTATTTTGTTGATGATTTTTGCATCTATGTTCATCAATGATACTGTGATATCTTTGTTTGATTTTGGTATCATGGGTGATGGTGGCCTCATAGAATGAATTTGGGAGTGTTCCTCCCTTGGCAATTTTTTGGAGAGTTTGAGAAGGATGGGTGTTAGCTCTTCTCTAAATGGTTGATAGAATTCGTCCATGAAGGCATCTGGTCCTGGACTTTTGTTTGTTGGAAGATTTTTAATTACAGTTTCAATTTCATTACTTGTGATTGGTCTGTTTATATTTTCTGATTCTTCCTGGTTCAGTCTTGGAAGGTTACCTTTCCAAGAATTTGTCTGTTTCTGCCAGGTCGTCCATTTTATTGGCATATAGTTGCTTGTAGTAGTCTCTTATGATCCTTTGTATTTCTGTGTTGTCAGTTTAATTTCTCCTTTTTCATTTCTAATTTTATTGATTTGAGTCCTCTCCCTTTTTTTCTTGTTGAATCTAGCTAAAGGTTTATCAATTCTGTTTATCATCTCAAAGAACCAGCTTTTAGTTTTATTGATCTTTGCTATTGTTTTCTTCATTTCTATTTCATTTATTTCTGCTCTGACCTTTATGATTTCTTTCCTTCTACTAACTTCGTGTTTCCTCTGTTCTTTTCCTAGTTGCTTTAGGTGTAAGGTTAGATTGTTTATTTGAGATTTTTCTTGTTTCTTGAGGTGAGCTTGAATTGCTATAAAATTCTCTCTTAGAACTGCTTTTGCTGCGTCCCGTAGGTTTTGCATTGTCATGTTTTCATTGTCATTTGTCTCTAGGTATTTTGAAATTTCTTCTTTGATTTCTTCAGTGATCTCTTGGTTACTTAGCAGTGCACTGTTAGCCTCTATGTGTTTGTGTGTTTTACAGATTTTTTTCCCTGTAATTGATTTCTCTTCTGATAGCATTGTGGCTGGAAAAGATGCTTGATAGAATTTCAGTTTTCTTAAATTTCCCAAGGCTTGATTTGTGACCCAGGATGTGATCTGTCCTGGGGAATGTTCCATGTGCACTTGAGAAGAAAGTGTATTCTGCCACTTTCAGGTGGAATGTTCTGTAAATATCAAGTAAATCTATGTGGTTTATTTTATTTAAGGCTTGTGTTTCCTTATTTATTTTCTGTTTGGATATCTGTCCATTGATGTAAGTGGGGTGTTAAAGTCCCCCACTATTATTGTGTTACTGTCAATTTCCCCATTTATGGCTGTTAGCATTTGCCTTATGTTTTGAGGTGCTCCTATGTTGAGTGCATAAGTATTTGTAATTGTTATGTTTTCTTCTTGGATTGATCCCTTGATCATTATATAGTGTCCTTCCTTGTCTCTTGTAATAGTCTTTATTTTAAAGTCTATTTGATATGAGTATTGCTACTCCAGCTTTCTTTTGATTTCCATTTGCATGGAATATCTTTTTTCATCTCTTCACTTTCAGTCTGTATGTGTCCCTTGGTCTGAAGTGGCTCTCTTGTAGACAGCATAGATATGGGTCTTGTTTTTGTATCAATTCAGCCAGTCTGTGCCTTTTGGTTAGAGCATTTAATCCATTTGCATTCAAGGTGATTATCGATATGTATGTTTCTGTTAGCATTTTCTTAATTGATTTGGGTTTGTTTTTGTGGGTCTTTTTCTTCTCTTGTGTTTCCCACCTAGAGAAGTTCCTTTAGCATTTGTTGTAAAGCTGGTTTGGTGGTGCTGAATTCTCTTAGCTTTAGCTTGTCTGTAAAGGTTTTCATTTCTCTGTCATATCTGAATGAGATCCTTGCTGGGTAGAGTAATCTTGGTTGTAGGTTTTTCCCTTTCATCACTTTAAATATACCCTGCCACTCCCTTCTGGCCTGCAGAGTTTCTGCTGAAAAATCTGCTGATAACCTTATGGGGATTCCCTTGTATGTTATTTGTTGGTTTTCCCTTGCTGCTTTTAATATTTTTTATTTGAATTTAATTTTGTTGGTTTGGTTAATATCTGTCTTGCTGTGTTTCTCCTAGGGTTTATCCTGTGTGGGACTCTCTGCACTTCCTGGACTTGGGTGGCTATTTCCTTTCCTATGTTAGGGAAGTTTTTGGCTATAATCTCTTCAAGTATTTTCTCAGACCCTTTCTCTTTCTCTTCTTCTGGGACCCCTATAATTTGAATGTTGGTGCATTTAATGTTGTCCCAGAGTCTCTGAGACTGTCCTCAATTCTTTTCATTCTTTTTTCTTTATTCTGCTCCTCAGCAGTTATTTCCACCATTCTATCTTCCAGCTCACTTATCCGCTCTTCTGCGTCAGTTATTCTACTATTGATTCCTTGTAGTGTACTTTTCATTTCAGTTATTGTGTTGTTCATTACTGTTTGTTCTTTTGTTCTTCTAGGTCTTTGTTAAACATTGCTTGTATTTTCTCGATCCGTGCCTCCATTTTATTTCTGAGATTTTGGATCATCTTTACTGTCATTACTCTGAATTCTTTTTCAGGTAGATTGCCTATTTCTTCTTCATTTATTTGGTATTGTAGGTTTTTACCTTGCTTATTCACCTGTAACATTTTTTCTGTCATATCTTTTTTTTTTGATGGGTGGGGCTGTATTCCTATCTTAGAGGTTGTTTGGCCTGAGGCGTCCAGCACTGGAGTGTGCAGGCAGTTAGGTAGAGCTGGGTCTTGGTGCTGAGATGAGGACCTCCAGGAGACCTCACTCCGATTAATATTCCCTGGGGTCTGTGGTTCTGTGTTAGTCCAGCAGTTTGGACTCATTGCTCCCACCACGGGAGCTCAGGCCTGACCCCTGGCCTGGGCCACCAAGATCCTGCAAGCCACGTGGTGCAGCAAAAGAAAAGAAAAAGCAAGTAGCAGTACAATAACAATGAATAAAAAATAAAATAAAATTAGAAAAAGTATTAGGAAAAATTAAAATATAAGTGAAATAACTGCAACTGCAATAAGGTAAAATACAACCACAACAGAAAAAAAAAGGGGGGGGTGGGGAACAAGCCAAAAGGAGCAGAATAATAGCAAAGTATAAAGAATAAAATAAAATTAGAAAAATAAAAAAATTATTAGAAAAAATATATATATAAATGAGTCAACAACAACAAGGTAAAACAGAACCACAACCTGGTCACTTGGGGGTTCCTCCCATCCCCTTAGGTGTCCGTGGTCCCCCACCAGTGCCTGGTAGATGCCCTAGTTGTGCGGAGACGTGAACTCCATGTCCTCCTAGTCTACCATCTTGACTCTGCCCCTCCCCTCTGATTCTTTCAATATTTTCTTTGTCTTTGATTTTTTGTGCATTTTGAATATGATATGCCTAGGTGTAGATTTTTGGTGTCATTATTGTATTTATCATGGTTGGTGTTGTCTGAGCTTCCTGGACCTGTGTTGTTTATTTTGAAAAATTGTTGGCCATTGTTATTTCAAATATCTTTTCTTTCTTTCTCCCTCCTTCCCTCCCTTCCTTCCTTCCTTCCTTCCTTCCTTCCTTCCTTCCTTCCTTCCTTCTTTCCTTCTCCCTCTGGTATTCTCATTACACTTATGGCACATTTTGTAATTGTCCCACAATTCTTGGATATTCTTTTCCATTTTTTTCTCTTTCCATTTTAATTTTTGAAGTTTGAAGTACTGACATATCTTGAAGTTCACTGATTCTTTCCTTGGCCATGCTGATGAGACTATAAAGGCATTCTTCATTTCTACTACAGTGTTTTTAATTTCTACTATTTCCCTTTGAGTTCTTTAGAGTTCCCATCACTCTCTGCTTACATTACCCATCTGTTCTTGCTATACTGTGTTTTGAATCTTCTAGGCCTTGCCTCTTCCACATTTAAAGCCAAGGAAGTTAAACAATTCTTCTTGCAATAAAAATCATGGTTCTTGCAATAAAAATCATGGCTTTCAAAACTTTTTCCTACTTTAGATCTACCCAAATTTACATAAGAGCTCCAAAGTGAGGAATTTAACTCTTTCTTGCGTATCAGCTCTACCTAAAGGCAGCGTTATAGCAGGTTCTTGATGATGCTTGAATCATTAGAGGATGGTGAAGATAACAGACTTCAATTTTAAAATATCCTCCTACTATGTTTTGCTTCTTAAGGGGTTTGTAAAACCTGGAACACAGAACTCACACTGCACTGACCCAGCTGAGAAGCAAGATAGCCCTGACCAATGCTGGGAAGATGAGACAGAAGGAGCACCTCCACTCCAATCCTGGGCATTACTTACAGCTTATTTACCCATTTACTTGGCCAATCGATTTACACCCTGGTGGTCATAATACGTAAAAGGGCACCCAGACATAACCCACTTCACTCCAAAAAACCCCAGAAAAACAAAAAACAGAGAAATTTGATATTGTACTTGGGATTGAGGAAAACTAATTGATTCGACAGCTAAGCTAAAACTCCTAAGGGAAAAATCAGTATGGAACAAACTAATCTCGTCCGTAATTTTGTATGCTCTTCCCCCTAGTATGTCGATTGTATATCAATGTCATCTGTTTTAGATGGGAATGTTACCAACTATAATGCTTCTGTTGATATTTCAAAAAGATCCTAATCTCACTGCAGTAATAGCTTCTGTCATTCCTAGCAACATATATGCCATAACATTCTTGGTTGCATTGACAGAAATATTAATGTGCTCAGATTTTATATTATTCAGACCGCTGCACGTCTCTTTCTTAGTGTCCAGTTGCTTTTGCTTTATACACAGTGTTAGAGCCTGACTGCCCAATCCCAGTGCATTAGGTGTTATTCATGAGGAGCATCAGTCTTCTCATCTCTGTGTGATTTGGGTCTTCTCTAGCAGAAAACCTCTCTCCAATTCTAGATTTCCTCTTTAAACATTATACTTTCCTGTGTCCTGTAACTCAAACGAACTTGCTATATACCTTGATCCTCATCTTCATTTTATTCCCTTAGAGTTATTGCCTCTCAGGCTGGAATGGATTTATGGTCCACGCATCAATCTGATGTTTGAAACTTTCATACACCTTTTCTGCCAAATTCCTACTCTGTCCTTAAACTCATTGCCTTTCAGTTCTGTCTTCCAGTTCTATCTTTGCTAATACTATTACATAGACCTTACCTGAGCAGATATATTTCAATGTAGTTTTTACTTTTTACTCTAGTTTCACTTTTTAGTGTCACTTAGAACAATCCAAATCTTTCTTTTACTGCATAACTCTTCAGATATTTAAAATAGCTACCAGGAGCATTTGCTTCTCTGGGCTAAATATCCCTAGTTCCTTCTATCATTAATTATAGAATATAGTTTTGACTTGCCTTATCATCTAGTTGGTGACTCATTATGCATTTGAGTTATACACCCACAGCATTTTGGAAGGGATATTAGGAAACTTCTCCACTTTGGCATCAGAATCCAGACTGGAATGATTAAGAGTATATGGCTATCTCTAACATTTTTAAATTTAAATGGAGCTTTAGAAAAGTAAAAAAATAATAAAACTAAAAGAGATAGGGGTTAAATGGGATCCACTAATACATACAGTAGAATAAAATCTCACACAATTTGCTATCAGTTTGATAATGAACATTTTTAGATGTCATTTGTTGTGATGATCAAACCTAGTCAGTCTGGAACCCAGTCAGTACCGTGGGAGAGCTCTTGGAGGCTTGGAGAATTATCTAGGAGATTCCATAGTGGTTTCAGAATGTCCTTAGTGGAGATTGGGTCGAGGGTGGTGGTGGTGGGCAATAAGGTTAGAAAGAGAAACTAGAGGATTTGTCTTGAAACTCTGCATAGTTTATTATAGTTTTACCTACATTGTATATGACAGAATAGTTAATGTAATAAGGTTCTCTAAAGATACTTTTGGTCACACTTCACCTAAGATTAAGAAATTACCCATTGTCCCTATCAAAGATTATTATGTTTATTTACGGTAGCTTTAGAAAGTGATGGAGATTCTGGGAAGGTAAAAGCTAATCTCCCACCAAGACATTGGAGCCACCATTACTCTGATTCCTCATATCGTTAATTTTGTCTTAGGCAATTTGGCATTGGGTGTACACTGATTATAAAAAATATGCAACATGCCATCAATCCCTCTGAAGCAGTTGCTTAACGTTTACTTGAAATAGCAAGACCTACAGTGGGTGTAGAGAAATACTTCTGATGTGCCCTGTGAAGTGTCTGCTACCAATTACTTTTTATTCTGGAAATGATTTGTTCTCCCTAAGTGCTTCTGCATTTTACTGTCTCTGTGTCTCTCGGTCTCTTCCTCAGATGCCTCTATGTTCTATCTGTATTGCGTTTCCAGAAGGAAAGAATATTCTGTTCATTTTAGTTCACAATTGGTCATTTCCAGGCCAAAACAAAAGTACCCCCATCAGAGTAGCATTTATCCCAAAACACTTTTAAACATTCTTCCTGGCTACAGCTGTTCATGATTTTACTCTCTAATCCTTCCAGACCCATTAATCCTAAGACTGCACATGTGATGCTTTTAAAGTATGGTATCTAGAACAAAATCCAAGACCACAGGTGAGGTCTGATCCTAGCTTTCTCTTAACTTGAAAGTCATGTAGATTACAGTTGGGGAGCTATTTTGGACTTGAGACACTGATGACAGATTGCTTTTATTAAACACCCTCTGTAAATAGAACATTATGTTCAGCCTTGGAGCATCAACAAACTGATAGACAGCCTTGGAGAAGGCAGAGAATCTTCCCTTAAGAACTGCCATGTACAACAAAGCTGAAAGCCAAGCTGCCACTTGCTGCTAATCATAAAGCCATCGTCAAGTGAAATCCCACCTACTGGTATTTGCGCAGCCATTGAACCATGAGAGATCTAGGCTCCTAATGACAAGATTTAGGCTGCAATACTTATTTGATGCATTTCACGTAGACACCTCTTTGGGGGCAGTTTAGGAGTACAAATATTTTCTTAGGGCCTTCAATGTGTCAGCACTACCTCACTGAATTTTCAGAATGATTCTCTAAATTTGGATTGTTGTTCCTGTTTTGTAAATAAGGAAACTGAGTCTCAAAGAAAGGTCAAGCAGCCTGCATTTGAATAACTGGCAGGGCCAGGATTAAAACTCAGATAGTTTACTCCAAAGCCCAAGCTCTTTCACTAAAACATGCTTCCCAGGAGGTTGCCTGTGGGCAAAGTGAAAATTATGTTCTAGAGGTTTAGCATTAGCAGACATATGAAAGGACAAAAAGACATAATACGAGTAACCGACAGTGGAAACTGTTCATAATTTTTAATTGTGGCAACGATTCTAAACTGAAATGTGTTCGATTTTACCATATTATTACTCAACAGATATTAACCAGTTATTTTAGGTATATATCGCCCTCTGGTCTTTGGTATACGCTCTTCCGTGTATCTTCTATAAACTGTTGGTGACTTCATAGGCAGTGCTGCATCATTAATGCATGTAAATTCAGTAGGCATTTTTTCCACCATGTATTCTGCCCTAGAAGTTCTTATTTCTTGTACCAAAGTGGAGGATCCCTTTGCCCTTTTCAGTGTTGACAGGTTGCTGAGGCAGAGTCTTTACCCTAATAGACTTTTCAAGCAGATAGAAAGCTTTGATGCCAAGATATCTATAAATGTGCAAGGAATCATAGACATTAGAGCCAGAAGGGACTTTTAATGTTTTCTACTCAAGCATCCCATTTTTATCAATAAGGGAACTAAGACCCAGAGAGGCCTATAAGTAGAATGTTCTAATAACACCTACCCTATGTACGATGACCATGTTGTTCATTTCCCAAATACGACACTCTGAAGATTAAAAGGCGTGCTAACCGAATGGGATGCTGGCAAGTGGGCCCTGTCCTAGGCAAGCCAGGATCTATAGTTCCTCTAACCTCTTTGAACTTTTTTAATCATGAAATAAGATGGCATATGTGAAAATACTTGGATTAATACCTGGCGCATACCTGGAAAGTGCAAGTAAATTTTGCACTGAATCTGAAGTCCAGTTGCCTAGGAAATCAGTGGAAGAGCTGGGGGTTAGGCACATGTCTTCTAACTTCTAAGGGCAATAGTACCAAGTGAAACAAATGAAAACATAAAGTGACAACTAATCATCAGGTTTTGTTTCTGTTTAGCTTAATTTTTGTTTCTGTTTTGTATCTAACAAAGCAAAACTTCCTGTCATCTTTTCCCCATTTTATAGTTTGACCACATCCAGTGGCTTCAAGATAGAAACACATTAGTAAACAGCTGTGCAGACTAATAAATCCTGCCGGAAGGAAGGAAAAGATAAAGGCAGGCAGGGTGGGGAGGACGGATGAGGAAGAGGGATGGTGAGAGCAGTTGTTTCTGAAGATACTAGATTCTGTGGAATCTGTACCCAGATAAGATGCTACACGTTTTATACGGAACTTCTTAGAAATGAAACTAGATTGAGTACAGATTTTTAGCTTAAAAGGAACAGATTTACAACTGCCCCATTCTACTGCCATTTCACTGTGTAAAAGTTGTCACCACATCTTTGTTTCATTCCAATATTTATTTAGTACAGTCGGCTTTCAGAGCCCTTGAACTCATTCCTTCTCCACTTTTGCCACAAGAATAACTGCAGTTCATTCCTCAATTTATGGCAGACCACAAAGTGAGTGATCTAGTACTGCTTTCTCCAGTGTTAAGTTATGAGTGCCCAAGAGTAGTTAAAAGGTAGTACCTATATAAACTGATTTTTCTAGGTTATGTCATTTGGAAGTTCCATGTTTTATCCTATCTCTAAAGAGGCGTAGAAACATTCACTTCTCTGCTTCCAAATCCAAGATATCGGCTCCCTCCAAGATATTTCTGGTTGAAATCTTGTCCCTGGAAAGACAGAACATGAACCACTTCTATTCCTTGCCATTTGTCCAATAGCAATGAGGAGGTGAAACTTCAGATGTTTTCCAGGCTGTGAAATCTGGCCTTTCTGTTTTGACCTTTTCATTATTCATCATTGCCAGACCCTTCTGCAGGTTGGTTGTGTTCTAAGGACTGGAAGAGAAGAGTCGCCACCTAATCAACATACCAACTATTGAAAAGGGCAAAAACAGCTGCTCTTCTCTATAGCCACCTCCAGTGTACACACGTCAACTTACACAGAAACTGGCCCCACTTTAGAAACATCCTGTTCTAGTTTTGGTGCAATTAAAAGAAAGTAAGGAATTTGAATAACACTGATTATTTCACTCTAGCAAACTAAAGTGGAAAAAACTACCCTCTGCCACATCACGAGATTATAAAGCTCGTGAACGGCTCTATGTCTAATTTATAATCAACTCTGGATTTTTTTTTCAAGTATAACTCTGAGATATTTTTCCAGTAAGAATTTTCAAATTAGATTTCCCCCTAATGACTGATTTTTTCCTACCTTCAGTTTGAGAATTTTATTCCTAAATCGAGTTTTCTTTTTCTTCTGTCTTGAATTATATCTTCAGTTTTACATTTTCTCCCAAGTACAAGCAAGAATAATGCTAGAAAGTAAGCAGTTGAAGTGAAAATGTCTTTTATTTTCACAGTGCCGTACATTTTGCAAAACATATTGTTTTAGTCAGCATAGGATAGTTTAAGTAGCAGTAACAAATTAATCCCCAAATCTCAGTTCTTAACACACTAACGCTTTATTTCTTGTCACGGGATATATCCAATGTGGGTTAGCTGGGCGCTGGGTTCTACATTAGCTCACAAATCACAGGCTGATGAAAGCACCGTCATCTTAACACATGGCCTTTGGAGTTTGCTGTGCCAGCCTTAGAGGACATTTATTCTTCTGTGTTTTGGCCTATATTGAAAATGCATCATTTCTGCTCATAGCACCTTGGCCAGAATCTGTCACGTGGCCCACCTGGGGTGAAAATATGGGTGATCAACTGGATATTCCGTAAGCAAAAGATGTCTCTGCCACACATTTTTATGTCAATGTCTTCACTTAAGCCTAATAACCTTGAAAGGTTGATGCTCTAGCTGCTACCGACAACCTGGCAACTACGTATCATTTCCCAATTGTGTGTTAGGAATGAACTCTTACAGCCACATTTTCTTCATCTGGAAACTGAGGCTCAGAGACGGTAGCATGTCAGTTCGGGTCATCGCAGAGTTATATGCCGTGGTGGAGGTAGAAGCAGATGAGATTTAGGGGGGTCGTTTCCATGAAACATAAAGGGAAGAGGGAGCAGGCACAGGCACAGGAAGCCTCCAGACCACACTGGAGGTCTGACACCTGTGAAAGGACAGAGGGTGGGAAGAGCCAGTCTCAGACTGCAGAGCAGCTCTGAGGATCTCAGCCACCCCGAGGCAGCTCCAGAGATCGACAGGAGAGGAATCTCGCAGTGGGCAGAAATGGCCAGGCCCTAGCACCCATGCCGCGCTTAGTCATCAGCTGAGAACCCATGTTCTTGGCTCTAACACTGAGGCGGACCCCCAAAGGCACTGCCGCTGGAGGTTGTCAGCTGACTGCATTCCTTGCAGCAGGTTTTCTGTTGACGGGCTGCCACAGATAGCTATTCTGAGAGCAACAGGTGAGCTAGGAGACATACTCGGGGTTCCTGGTGCCAAGGCTCCCTGGCGTTCTAGCAAGCACTGATAGCTACAGCAGAACTTTGAGTATAACTATTCTATTATTAACTGGATAAAGAACCTTCAGAAAAAAAAGAATAGTAATGGGGGCAGATATTAAGGTCAAGAAGTCAGGAGATCACTGTTCTAGCTTCACTTCTGTCATTAACTAGCTGTGTGACCTCCAGCTCTGTCACTGAACTCATTGTGCCTTTATTCTCTTGTCGAAGGTAGACGATTGGACTAGATCACTGGTTCTTAAACGTTACTGTCTTTCACAGTCACCCAGAGGGCTCCTGAAAACACAGATCTCTGCTCCCACACCCAGAGTTAATGTTCTGAGAAATCTTGAGTGAGGCTGGAGATTGGCCTTTCTAACAAGTTTCCAGGCACTGCTGCTGGTTGGGAGCCCATACTTTGAGGAACACTGGACTAGATGCTGTCCGATGTCATTTCAAGCTCATAAATACTATGTGCTTATGATTTAGCTACATGACTTTAAAGTGATCACTGCTGCAGTTATTTATATCCATCTCTCCATGCTCCATTATAAACTAATATAAAAGTTGCCTTTATTACTATCTATATAATACCTGTATAGATAATGTATCATTAAATAAAGATATCTAATGATTTCTTACCATGTGATGGATATTGTGCTAAATACAAAGAAAATATCCTTTACATTTGAGTTAAAATACTAACAGAAGAACCATCATCATCATCATCGATAACATGTGTTGAATACACACAATGTCCCAGACTCTGTGCTAGCTCCCTAGGTCTGTTACCTCATTAATATGAGTACATGATTAAACACGAGGTTAGGAGAGTTATAAGGAAGGAGCAACAATGTCACAGCACAGAGATAGAGCACAATAGGCTTTGGTGCATATAGATGAGCGGGGGGAGGGAGAAGCAGTGCAAGGAGTAATGTGAGCAATCTGGCAGCCACGTGTAGATGGCATATACCATCTGGGGAGTGGAGAGTGTTTGAAGTCTTAGCCTAGACTGAAGGTGTTTCGGGGGTGAGGAGGGAATGCTGTTTGTGTGAGTGGGGGAAAGGAGTAGAATAGATTCAGACATGCATTTCAATTCTGTGAATCCCACGTATTTGACAACCATGGCTTAGAGTAGTCTAGTACACCGCCTGGTAGGTAAGTAAACACTGGTAGACAATTTTACTGGAGGGAAAAGAAGGGAGAAGTGAAGAATGGAGGACCGTCCTGTCTCAGTTCTGCTGAAGTGTCAGCTGTGTAGCCTTGAGCAAGTCACTGAGCTCTCTCAGCATCCTGTTCTCATCTCTACATTAATGTAGTGCTCACCATGCCTATCTTAAAGGATAGTGAGTATAAAGTGAGAGCACCTTGTTCATCACAAAGCTCTGTGCATCAGTATGACATTAGAAGCAAGCATCGTTATTAATAAGCAAGCTGCCTTATATTTTTAGATTTTTCAAAACAGTTCTAGCTTTCTGGTTTGGTAACAAGTTTCACTCTCTCCCCCAAAGGCCAGAACTCCTATGGAGAAGGGTCTGGCATTTATCCAGTTGTCTGTGGGATGTCGTGCACACCTGGCAGCTTTAGGAATGTGGAAAGGGAATCCTCTGTCTCATGACCTGACATTCTAGGAGCTCTCCCATCTACATGAGGTAGGTTGTCCTCTACTGGCTAAAAGCAAATAGGAGACTCCCAGAGAGTTGATCCATGTGATGTTCTGTGGTGTAGGACAATAAAAAGGTGACATGAACGGAATGGAAAAGCAAGACATGGCTGGCCAAAACATGTTGTAATTAACATATCCCAGGAGCTCAATTGTTTTCTTTCTCTGGTTGGAGCCGAAAGGAGCAAAGGAAGGAAGGGGAGAATCCAATCCAATTAAAGAAAATGCAGCTCAGGTTAAGGTCAAGGCTGTTGCTCTAGGGATCTTTCATTAACCACTTGAAGGCAGGTTCAGAATGGGTTAATATAAGCCTTGACCTCTGGCATTAGGAATATATTGTCAAGGGAAAATCAGATTCTTAGCCAGAGAAAAGGCAGGAAACATTGTCTACACTTCGATTTACAGATGCATATAGAGTTGATATTTGGAAAATCGAGTGTGTCCATAAGGAAAGTGCTGTGGAAGCTGGTTATATTGGTATACTTTGCTTTTATGGGTTATCATTCCCTTTAAGCAGATGGATAAATTAAATTTGAAGGCATCCAAAGACTGGATTATAGGAAATAATTCAAAATTCAGAGGGGCCTATTCTCAGAGAGTAGATAATATCAAATATTTATATTTGGCTTTAGAGTTTTATCCTAACTCATTTTCAGCGTATTTGCCTATGCATTAGTATTTTTGTTGCAATGAATAGTAAAACAGACCAACATCCTCTGTGTTCTCAACACCTAGAGTGGAGCGAAGGTGGTTGAGAATTCTGCTTTGGACACATAAAGTGTGAGATGACTAATAGACATCCAAGGGGAAGTGTGGAGTATATGAAAAACCTTAAAAGCCATCCCTTCAGCACTCAATTGTCTCCTGAGCTAGAGTCCTACAGTCTTAACCATGAAAGGTCTAGACATTTCCACATCTCTCCTTGGATGAGATCATCACAGCAAACCCAGTGTATCTGAAACAAAACTCATTTTCCTCCTCAACATGTTGACTTTCTTTTTGTCATTCCTGTTTCTGCTGTGGATTGCATCATTTTCCAAGTCACCAAGCTTCTAAACCTCACAGGTAGTCTAGGCTCCTCCCTCTCCCTTTCTACCCAGATCAACCATAAAGTTCCATCAATCATAGCTTTGTAATGACCATCCTATAATCCCTTCTCTTTCCACTTCATCTGTTATTACTCTGGTTTAGTCCAACATCCCCAGGATTCCTTTACATCTAGAAACCAGCCATCTTGACTATAGACTCTCTCAGCCTTCAATTTCATTCTTTATATTGCTTCCATATTGATCTTTCAAAAATAATCCTTTGCAGGTGTCGTCTTTCAACTCAAAACTGTTTCTTGACTCACGATTTGTGGTAGGGACTGTTAGATGACTCCCAGTGTCCACCAATCCATTCATTATTTCTTAGATACAAAACCCTAGACAATGTGCTCAGCTCAGAAACCCACCTTTCCCAGGATCCCTCGCAGTTACATTCCATCATGTGACCAAGTTCTGCCCCATGAGATGTAAACAGCAGGTTATGGATCTTTCGAGTTGTTTCCTTCAAAAGGAGCAATTTCTTCATCCTCCTTTCCGATGCTGGAATGTGACCATATTGCTGGAACTCCAGCAAGTGTCCTGAATCCTACGATAATCTTCCAGGGTGGAAGTTAGCTCTGAAGGTGGCTAAACAGAAAGATAGAAGGAGACTGAGACTCTGATGACTTCATGGAGCTGTCATACCAACCCTGGACTGTCTAATTCTGTACTGTTTTTATTTACATGGACAAATAAACATTTATATATTTAACCCACTATCCTGAGGGTATGTTACTTACAGGTGAATGCAAATCTGGACCAAGATACCATTACCTCCAGGATACAGGGAGTTCTTGCAGTGAATTTTTTTTTTTAACATCTTTATTGGAGTATAATTGCTTTACAATGGTGTGTTAGTTTCTGCTGTATAATAAAGTGAATCAGTTATACTTATGTTCCCATATCTCTTCCCTCTTGCGTCTCCTCCCTCCCACCCTCCCTATCCCACCCCTCTAGGTGGTCACGAAGCACCGAGCTGATCTCCCTGTGCTACGTGACTGCTTCCCACTAGCTATCTATTTTACGTTTGGTAGTGTATATATGTCCATGCCACTCTCGCACTATGTCACAGCTTACCCTTCTCCCTCCCCATATCCTCAAGTCCATTCTCTAGTAGGTCTGTGTCTATATTCCCATCTTACCCCTAGGTTCTTCATGACCTTTTTTTTTTTTTCTTAGATTCCATATATATGCGTTAGCATACGGTATTTCTTTTTCTCTTTCTGACTTACTTCACTCTGTATGACAGACTCTAGGTCCATCCACCTCACTACAAATAGCTCAATTTCGTTTCTTTTTATGGCTGAGTAATATTCCACTGTATATATGTGCCACATCTTCTTTATCCATTCATCTGTTGATGGACACTTTCTTAACTTAATATTCACTACAGAAACTTGGCCTGCCTCTAAGCCGTTTATACAACACTTCTCCTACCAGAAATATTCCTTGTGATCAAGTTATTGTATTCCAAATGTGCTATGCATTCTCCTGTTTCTGAAATTTGCCATAATACTTCAGGGACCCTGACTTTCATTTAGCCCCGTAGCACCTAGCAAATACTTTGCATTGAGATGCAAATAAATGTCAAAATGGAAGGGATTTAAAATTTCTCTAATTCAAAACTTTGTATACAGTGAAGGAAAATTCTCTATATCCTTGCTGCTCATAGTATATTTGGTGACTGGCAGCATTTTACAAGACTCCAGGTGATTCAAATGCACCTTTGAGTTTGAGAAGCATCTCATCTGTAACATCTCTGACCACATGTCATTCAACTGCTCCTTAAGTTGCTCACAAATACACAAAGCACCGTAGCCTGTGCTTGGACAGCTGTAATTGCTAGTAAGCCATTCTGCACTGTAAGCCGCTCATTGCTTCCTTGGAACTTTCTGACTTCCCTAATTTCTGGTCTCTGGAATGACAGTAAATAACACTGATCCACCACAGTTATTTAAAGATAGTCCTCACTGGGTTAAGCTTTCTCTTTTCAAAGGTGAACAACTCGTTTGGATTGGCATTCTTCACATAACCTGATTTTTAGACACTTCATCTGCTTTAATCTGTTCATCTGTTAGTGCCCTAATTAAAATACAAAACCGGAGTTCAGTATTATTCCCTGAGTACGTGGAACTAGATGCCACAAGAAACAGTAAACTCTAATTCCCTAAATCTGCAACCTATTACATGCAAAGTTTAGTTCATCACTATAGTTTTGATGGTGTTCTGCTGATTAACACATATTTTATTTATATGAATATTATAAAAAATCATCTTTTGAGTTAAAGTATGCTGAAAATGTCAGAAGTCACATCTTGTTTGTTATTTGTTTTAATCAGGAAAATCTATGTGCGAGTCAAGATACTGTTCTTTTTTTCTTTCTAGAGTTTCCTCTGCTACCACCAAAAGTTAATACACACACACACACACACACACACACACACACACACACACACACACA